>NW_024070209.1:16011443-16423973 GCF_014754425.2 Oryx dammah
TTAATTGATTCTTGCATTTTCTTCATTTTGTTTTCAAGGTTTTTGATCATCTTTACTGTCATTATTCTGAATTCTTTTTCAGGTAGTTTGCCTATTTCCTTTTCATTTATTTGGGCTTCTGTGTTTCTAGTTTGTTCCTTCATTTGTGCAGTGTTTCTCTGTCTTTTCATTATTATTGTTATTATTTTAAGTTATTGTGTTTGAGGTCTCCTTTTCCCAGGCTCCAAAGAAAGTTGAATTCTTTCCTTGAAGAACATTAAATTCTTTCTTCCCTTTTGTTTCTGGCCTCCTAAGGTTGGTCCAGTGGTTTGTGTGAGCTTCTTATAGGGTGAGATTTGTGCTGAGTTTTTGTTTGTTTGTTTTTCCTCTGATGGGCAAGGCTGAGTGAGGTGGTAATCCTATCTGCTGATGATTGGGTTTATAGTTTTGTTTTGTTTGTTGTTTAGATGAGGCATCCTGCACAGGGTGCTACTGGTTGTAGGTTGATACTTGTATTCAAGTGTTTCCTTTGTGTGAGTTCTCTCTATTTGATACTCCCTAGGGTTAGTTTGGAGAAGATAATGGCACCCTACTCCAGTACTCTTGCTCGGAAAATCCCATGGGCAGAGGAGCCTGGTGGGCTGCAGTCCATAGGGTCGCGAAGAGTCGGACACGACTGAGTGACTCCACTTTCACTTTTCACTTTCATGCATTGGAGAAGGAAATGGCAACCCACTCCAGTGTTCTTGCCTGAAGAATCCCAGGGATGGGGAGCCTGGTAGGCTGCTGTCTATGGGGTCGTACAGAGTCGGACACGACTGAAGCGACTTAGCAGTAGCAGGGTTAGTTCTCTGGTAGTCCAGGGTCTTGGAGTCAGTGCTCCCACTCCAAAGGCTCAGGGCTTGATCTCTGTAGGCTTGACTGTTCTCCAGATTTTTTTTCCTCAGTCTCTTTGCTTCATTTTTTTGGGAAACTACTTCACCTTCAATCGGCAATTTCAGGTAAAGTAATTTTGGACAGAGGCAACTTCTGCATCCCTTACATCTTACTTCCTATTCTGAAAAATTATTTGCCCAGTTGCCATTGAGGAAGCCATATTCAAAGCAGTCACTGCCAGCTGAGCTCACACCTGGCTGCCTCCTTGGGAAGGAAATGTTTTCTTGAAAACTTTCTAAGCCAGTCAATGTGGGCAGATTTTGAAGAAAATGAGATGACTGTGAGTTTCTGTCAAGCAATTTGACGCTGAGTAGCAAAAATTCTATAAAGGGGTAAGGATGTCTGGGGAAAATTTTGCATCTCAATAGCTTGGAGTTGACGCCCCCTCCCAGACCCCAACGGCTATGACAGGTGTGAAGCCCTCCTGGGAGGAGCTTCTGCCATCCCAACTGAGTCACAGCCCGTGCAGGGGAACGTCCATTCCCAAATGCCTAGTTGGAGCCCCATGTCTCTGCTTTTCAATATGCTGTCTAGGTTGGTCATAGCTTTTCTTCCAAGCAGCAAGTGTCTTTTAATTTCATGGCTGCAGTCAGTATCTGCAGTGATTTTGGAGTCCAAGAAAATAAAATCTGTTACTGTTTCCATTGTTTCCCTATCTATTTGCTGTGAAGTGACGGAACTGGATACCATGATCTTCGTTTTCTGAATGTTGAGTTTTAGGTCAGCTTTTTCACTCTCCTCTTTAACCTTCATCAAGAGGCTCTTTACTTCTTTGCTTTCTGCCATAAGGGTGGTGTCATCTGCATATCTGAAGTTATTGATATTTCTCCCAGCAGTCTTGACTCTAGCTTGTGCTTCATCCAGCCTGGCATTTCACATGATGTATTCTGCATATAAGTTAAATAAACAGGGTGACAATATACAGCCTTAACCTTCTCCTTTCCCAATTTGGAACCTATCTATTATTCCATGTCCAGTTCTAACTGTTGCTTCCTG
This sequence comes from Oryx dammah, assembly GCF_014754425.2. Taxonomy (NCBI): domain Eukaryota; kingdom Metazoa; phylum Chordata; class Mammalia; order Artiodactyla; family Bovidae; genus Oryx; species Oryx dammah. The sequence continues at coordinate 16,013,355 of NW_024070209.1, forward strand.
ACCTGCATACAGATTTCTCAGGAGGCAGGTCAGGTGATCTGGTGTTCCCATCACTTGAAGAATTTTCCACAGTTTATCGTGATCCACACAGTCAAAGGCTTTGGCATAGTCAATAATGCAGATGTTTTTCTGGAACTCTTGCTTTTTCTGTGATCCAACAGATGTTGGCAATTTGATCTCTGGTTCCTCTGTCTTTTCTAAATCCAGCTTGAACATCTGGGAGTTCACGGTTCACATATTGCTGAAGCCTCACTTGGAGAATTTTAAGCATTATTTTGCTAGCATATGAGATGAGTGCAATTGTGTGGATGGTCTTGATAGCTGCCTCCTGTACAGTGTCATGAATCTTTCCATAGTTCTTCAGACACTCTATCAGATCTAACCCCTTGAATCTATTTGTCACTTCCATTGTATAATCATAAGGGATTTGATTTAGGTGATACCTAAATGGTCTAGTGATTTTCCCAATTTTCTTCAATTTATTTATTTCATATATTATTTGATATTTCTTAGTTTTACTTTCTTCATCTGCAAAAGGAGGAAAAGGTTATCTATCTCTCCATACTATTGTGAAGGTTAAATGAGACACTACAAGAATATTTTTGAGCACAATATCTGGCACATAATCACTGAAAGGCGGTTCTTCCTTGATAAATAGATGCTAATTCCTTTAGTAGACTGCGCAGTGCCCATCTAGACCCCCTTTACTGTGCCTACCCATCCCCCTGCTATGTGAAGATTGGCTTGTTAGAACTGGTGGCCTCCTTTCTCCAAAGCATTGCCCCGGGCAGACTATAGCCCTGCATAGCTCACCGACTCCCGGAGCACACAGCCAATGATTGATCCTCACACAAAAGGTTCTTGGGTGTGATTTCTGCTCTAGAGCTCTCTCCTCATGGATCAAGGGAAAGTCAGTCTTTGCCTGAGACCACATACTTGCTTGCGGTTTCCTTTCTACCTTCACTCCCAGACTTGCATGCTTTTTCTGAGCACATTCCTTCAACACGTCTTGTATACTACAAATCCAGTCTTGGATTCTGCCCCTTGGGAGCCTGCCCAAGACAGTACCCTTGCCCGTCACCCGAATGCCCCCCATCCAGCAACCCCCCCTTCACCATCACCCCATTTTGCCTTACCAGCTCCTCACCCTCCTCTGCCAAGAGAAGGGGAGAAGCAAGTTATAAAAGTGTGAAAGATATAGAAATAATAAAATAAAAAGAAGTAAAACTATGGTGAAGAAAACAAGGTTTGAAGCGTTGAGGAAGTGCAAGAGAGAGGAGAAATGTCACCATGCCACAGAGGGAGGATGAGTAAAATAAATTCAACAACAATAACAAAATCTATGGCCTAGGTATGGCAGGAGAAAAATTATTATTTACAGCCCTCTCACAGAGTCTTTTCTAAGAAGGATGTATCATAGAAATGGATTTTTGTTTTAGGAGGTTAGTTGATGCATTCGAAGATGAGAAGCAGGCAGGAAATAAATTACTCTGCATAAAATAGGAAAGCTGGGCAGGCAGGGAGACTGGAGAATGGTGTGGAAGGGTAGAGGGGATATCATGTTGTTGGTGACTGATGGGATTAAAACAGAGATCATTAAAGATGATTTTTATTTTAGTAAATTTTTTTTTTTTACCCATATGTGTTCAGTGTAAAACACAAAGCTTCCAGCCTTCTCCAAGAAATACTTAATAAATATCAATTTTTTGGTGTGCTAGGTAGAGGGGTTGATCTATTTTTGGAACAGTGGGTCTTTTTGCAAAAGTAGATGTAGGAGCAGGAAGAGGGATTGCCCCCAGGGAGCCAGTCTCAGGGATCACAGTGGTATACCTTTCCCGCTTCTAAAGGAAAATTTGGAGAAAAAGAAAAGACATACTGAGAGACTGTGAATATGTATTTCTGCCTTTAATGGAAATTATTCACTAACATAGAGCCAGGAGGGAGGAGTATGAAGATAAAGAGGCAAGGGGCAATGCAGTACAAATCCCCCAAGCAAATGCTTGCACATTTCATTGAGCTGCTCTAGGAAACCTGAAAATTTCTGTGAATGAAGATTTTTGGTACTGTTTCATGACTCGTATCTATTTCTGGGAACTTTACTGATTCCAGTGGCTTCTAAGTAATTAAATTTTTTGGTTTGTTTTCATCATAATTTCTTAAGTCCTATTATACATTAGCATGAGGCATCTGTCTGCAGTTTTTTGATGTCTCTTGCAGCCCCAGGAAGAAAGGAGAGTGAGATGAGGACGACCTCTACTTCTTTTAGAAAACTCTGCTGCAGCCCCATTTAGTGCCTTTTGTGTTTCTGTCTCATGGGTGAGAACAGGATCCCCTCAGCCAGCCTGAGCTTAAAGTGATATGAGAAAGTAAGTATTTTAGCTGCCCTGCCTCTTTGGTAGAGGATGCAGTAGAGAAGTGGGCTTCCCTGGTAGCTCAGATGGTAAAGAATCTGCCTGCCATGCAGGAGAGCCCAGTGTGAATCCTGGGTTGGGAAGTTCCCCTTGAGAAGGGATAGGCTACCCACTACAGTATTCTTGGGCTTCTCTGGTGGCTCAGACGGTAAAGAATCTGCCTGCAATGCAGGAGACCTGGATTCTATCCCTAGGTTGGGAAGATCCCCTGGAGTAGGGCATGGCAACCCACTCCACTATTCTTGCCTGGAGACTCTCCATGGACAGAGGAGCCTGGTGAGCTATAGTCCATGGGTCACAAAGAATTGGACATGACTGAGCAACTAAGCACATTACACAACATAGCAGTAGAGAAGGATGCTAATGTCTTTTGGGTAGCCAGTTTATTCCATCTACCAGAAAATGGAACAGAAAACCATTAGGAAAGTGAATAAATGTGTGACAACTGACTTAACTTAGTAGTCTAGGTGCCCTCTGGGAGGATCACCACTGTTGAATATGGAGAATTCTGATACACAGAAGGTTTGAAGTTTCAGAATTTAGAGAATTTAGGCTCTGTAAGGTGGGAGGTGGGGATGTGGGGATGTGGGAGAAAGCTGAAGACGGTCAGCATTGTTGAGAATACATATAGTGAGCAAACTGTAAAGATTGCTCCAAATACCTCCTACACACACAGAACAGTTTAGTCTCTGGAGACACTCTTTGAGATGGCATGGAGAGCATGTGACACCTGCATTCTGAAACATGGGACCCCCATCCCTCTTTCTCCCTCCATGACCCCAAAATACTAGAACCAGGGGGATATACCCCAGAAAGGATGTGAAGGATTCTTCTCTGAAGAAATTACGAGCCCTTGAGAAAAGACTTTTAGACACTGACGTTCAGCTTTTAACCTCTCTGTGGTCTCTACCTCTGGGAAAAATCACCGAGTCACTGCTCCAAAGACAGGAGTAAAGGTAGTTGTCCACATCATTCATAGTGAAGCCCCTGCTTTATGAGCTGTGCTCTAGGTGAGTCAATAGCTTGGTCTTTTTGGTTTGCTTCTACTGGCAGTGAACTGCTGCCCTATGAGTAGGTGAGGAGTCTTAGAAGCTCAGTATTCCTGGTCTACTGTGCTTGGAGTGGACCCTTCACCTTGTTTGTTGGAGGAAGGGAGCCCTCAGCTCTCAGGTGTAGTCACCTGGAAGTGAGCCTCTACTGCAGGGAGCCAAGAGTGCTGGCAGCATCCTCCTCTTAAGGAGGTACCATGGCCTCTGGCCATGAAGAAACCAGGGGCACATGGACCTATCCAGAGTGGAACTTGCCTCATGCTCTGTGCGGATGAAGGAGGGAGCAGGTCTTGGCTCAAGTGCCACAGATTCTCACTGTTCTTATCAAGATATAGTAGATTTTTGAATAAATGTTTCTTTATTTGCTGTATTTCCCTAGAGCAATTTCAGATTTTAAAATGGTTGTGTTTCTTTGCTTTACATCATTTATGTTTGTTTTGCTGGGGAGTAGGTCTACTAAGCTCCTCATGTTCCAGGTCTGGGAATTGCTCTTTATTTTGGCAGTTGTTGGAAACGTTGGAGGGACTTCTTTAGAGCATCTACAGCTCTACGCATGTTGTGGAAGAGATACGATACAGGCAGTTTATTTTTATGGAGGAGACATCCATCTCTGAACCTTAGTTCCTTTGCCTCTTTCCAGTCTTAGAAGTCATTGGGCAGATGGTATGGGTGTTACAGTTCAGCTGCAGACTATAAGGGAATGTGTGGGAACAAGATTTATTGAGTGTTCTTTGTCTTCTGCAACTCTTACTGCTGCTGCTGCTGCTAAGTCGCTTCAGTCGTGTCCGACTCTATGCAACCCCATAGATGGCCTCCTACCAGGCTCCTCTGTCCCTGGGATTCTCCAGGTAAGAACACTGGAGTGGGTTGCCATTTCCTTCTCCAATGCATGAAAGTGAAAAGTGAAAGTGAAGTCGCTCAGTCTTGTCCGACTCTTAGCTACCTCATGGACTGCAGCCTACCAGGCTCCTCCGTCCATGGGATTTTCCAGGCAAGAGTACTGGAGTGGGGTGCCATTGCCTTCCCCACCAACTCTTACTGCTGCTGCTGCTGCTAAGTCGCTTCAGTTGTGTCTGACTCTGTGCGACCCCATAGACGGCAGCCTACTAGGCTCCCCCGTCCCTGGGATTCTCCAGGCAAGAATACTGGAGTGGGTTGCCATTTCCTTCTCCAAGCTAGAGGTAATTTTGTCTTCCCTCACACAGATTCTCCCCTCCCTTTAGTCTCTAGGAGATTTCTATCTTTGTCAGCCTGAATCCAGGCTTTTTAAATTATCTAGAATTGAGAAAACTGGTAGAGCAGGATAGACCAGAAAGATAGAGGAAAAGGAAAAAAAATCTTAGGAAGAGAGGCTCAGAGGAGCTGAATGAGAGTAAGAGAGTGAAGGTGTATGTGTGCCTGCCATACCAAGGTAGTTGGGTGGAGAGACAGTTTGTTAGAGTGGGAAGATGAAAGAATTCACAAGAAGAAGAAAAGGAATTGACAAAGTTTTATTTTGAGTTATGCATGATTCTTGAGAGATGGGAGGTTTGTAATACTGTTTTAATTTTGTTTGGCTGGTGATCCATAGTCTGCTATATGCAGCTGGTCTATGTATAGCTCTTGTTCTTATATTTTAATAAATAAACTCTAAATATACTTCTCCTCTGCTTTCTTATTAGATTTCTGCCAGTGGTACTGATTATAAAGAGCACTCATCTTTATATCAGATGCAGGAGAAATGGAGAGAATCATGTGCTGTCTTAAGAAAAGCACATGATTGTTCTGTGATTCTAAAAAAGATATGAAACATATGTATTTTTATTTGATTTACATATTCAATTGCATAGTTATATAATGCATGTTTTGTTAATAACTCTTAAAACTGGGGTTCTGTAATGCTGTCTCAGCCAACAGAATTCCAGCCTAAAGGATATGAAATGACATTCTGCCCATATTGTTCAAGAAAATAAATGCCATTTAAAGAGTAAATCAAGAGTTTTTTTTTTTTTTTTTCTGGATTGTTTCATTGACTGATATGAGGACTGGTGGGGAACAGTAACAGCTGTAAATGACTCCTCCCACTTTACAACTTAGATAACTGACGACCATGTTGTCTCAATAAGATATGAGTATGAGAGAAAAGCAATTAAGGGAGGCAGAAGAATGATGATGGCTTTCCAGGTGTCACTAGTCATAAAAAATATGCCTGCCAATCAGGAGAGGAAAGAGATGTGGATTCCATCCTTGGGTAGGGAAGATCCTCTGGACTAGGAAATGGCAATCCACTCCAGTATTTTTGCTAGGAAAATTCCACGGACAGAGGAGCCTGTTGGGTTACAGTCCATGGGGTGGCAAAGACTTGGACACGACTGAGCACACACACACACAGAGCCACCCCCACACACACCTCCCCCCGCCCCCCACACACACACACTAGTTATAGGTGTTCTTGACCAGATGAAACTGGCTTTTGACTTTCAGGAATGAAAATATAGCATCACATATTCTGAATCTGAGGAAGTGCCATTTCCATATACCAATTAAACTGGGGGAAAACAAAACAACAGAGGAAACACCCTGTGAATGCAATTGTTATATTGATTTCAGGTTGATACACTGCTTAGAAGCTCAGCTCATGGGCAAGGTGTTCTTGCCTGAATAGATCTTTGGCCCCCAGAATTTCTTCTATTTTGTGGACATCCTTGTATAATTCTTCTTCTGTTCTAGGGTGATACTTTTCAAACTTTAAAAATCATCCCTGTCCCCAAATCATCTTTTCAAATGAAATTTCACGCAGAAGCTAAATGTAAAGTGTAGTTGCTCTAGCTAAGGTGAGGATGTGGAAAGTTTTCACTCTTGGCTGTTGGCTCTGACTGAATTGCCCTGAGATACTTCTGCTAACCCTAGGGTTTCCAGGAACACAAATTGAAAGTCACTACTTTTGGGTGATAGCAACCCACTCCAGTGTTCTTGCCTGGAGAATCCCAGGGATGGGGGAACCTGGTGGGCTGTCATCTCTGGGGTTGCACAGAGTCGGACATGACTGAAGCGACTTAGCAGCAGCAGCAATATAGAGAACCAAAGAGCAGAAAATAACATTAGACAGAATGACTTGAATTGTTTGGCCTATAGCAAAACAAAGCCACTTTCATTGAGTAGTTGCAAAAGGACCCCAAACTAAAATGGAATTGAAGGATATATAATGGATAATCTCATGCATGTACCAGCAGAAGGATGGAAATTTAAGAACTGAGAGACTGATTTCCTATAAATACCTGATTTCCCAAAGACCCAAGACTTTACCTTTTGACCAGTCAACATCTGCTAGAATCTCTTTCCATCCACAAAGCAATGAATTTACTCCTTGGCCTCTGGACCTTTCCCTCTTTGCACTCCATGCTCATAAATACAACCTATCTCAAACCCTCAGTGGGATTGCCTGTAGCTTGCTACAGCATATGTTTCCCAATTTGCATTTCCTCTGCTATTCTGGAATAAACTGGAGTTCTGGTAATTAGATTTTGCCTCAGTTTACCTCTTTATTTAGGTTGACATAGTCAAGGCTACAGAGTCCAACATGCTCAGTGGGAATGCTAGGTATAGAAGAGGCATCAAAGAAAGGAAATAAATGCAAGAGGAGAGTAGCCAGATAGTGTGAAGACTGAAAAATTATATTGTGGGAGATATAGTTGAAAGAACTGGCAGTTTTCCGTTTAAAGAGAAAAATGTGCTAACTCTTCAAATATTTTTAGGATTGTGATATGTAATCAGGAACGAAGCAGTCCTGTATACCTGCAGAGAGTAGAATATGCACCATTGGGTGGGAAGAAGCTTCAAGGAAAAATTAAATTTGGTTCAACTTAAGAAGTAAGTTTCTTAGAAATAGACTCACAGATATAGAAAAAAAAAAATTATGGTTACCAAAGTAGAGACAGAAAGGGAGAGAGGGACAGATTAGGAGTATGGGATTAATAGATACCAACTACTGTACATAAAATAGATTAGTAATAGGAATTTACTGTATAGCACAGGAAATTATAAGTTACTGGTGACTAAGACGGTAAAGAATCTGCCTGCAATGTGGGAGACCTCGGTTTGATCTCGGGGTTGGGAAGATTCCCTGGAGAAGGGAGTGACAACCCACTCTGGTATTCTTGCCTGGAGAATTCCATGGACAGAGGAGCCTGCTGAGCTATGTCCTATGGGGTCCAAAGAGTCAGACATGATTGAGGAACACAAACACACGGGAAATTGTATCTAATATCTTGTAATAACCTATAATGAAAAAAAAACCCAATCCAAATCACTTTGTTTGTACACCTGAAACTAACAATATTGTAAGTAAAATATTAAAAAAAATTATAATGGGCCCTGCTTCAGAAATTAACAGGTTCCTAGTCCCTGGAGATGTTGAGCCATTTGACTAGATTACAGAGTCATTTGTTTACTCCTTCCATCCCTCTCACCCTCTCTTATATTCTTGAAGATTCACATTAAGTAAAATTATAATTTTCATCAAATACAGTATCTACAATATGCCACAGTAGATATAGTAACTGCAGTATCTACTGTATGCCACACTGAGACGGGAAGGGGCCAAGGTACAACCTTTGAAAGAAAGACAGCCAGTGAGGACATTGCATAAACTGATCAGAACCAACATATTCTAAAATAGAAGACAGTTGACTTCTACTAGACCTTGAGCCTCAGTATTACATCATTGTATTATATCAGCAAGCTAAATGACATATCCCCAGGCGCCAAGACTGTTTTGAGGCTGTTCCATAAGAGGCCAAAAAGTGGTGGCCTGATTCCTGGAAATCCCTACCCCTTTCCCAAAATAGTTGAAGTAATCCTCCTACTCATTAACCTATAAAATTACCCACCTGTATAAAAACTGATGTTTCTGTACCACTGCCTTGTAAGATGGCCAACATTGTCTATGGAGGGTGAATCTCCCTAAATAAATTTCCTTTCACTTTACTGTGGCTCACTCTTGAATTCTTTCCTACATGAAGCCAAGAACCCATATTCAGAGGCTGTCCCAAGGACTTGCCTGAGATCTGGGACTTGACCATCCTCTCTGGCCCCACTCTTTCTTACAATGATACAAATAGTTCTTCACTGCAGTGTTGACAGAGATATCACAGTTAGCTGTGAAGTGTCTCACAAGAAACTAATTTTCTGTTAATATACTTGTAAATGATTTGCTTTAAAATGAATGACAAATTAGAATGGATTCAGTGAAGTACCTATACCAGAGTCATTTTTATTCTGCATTCTGTGGTGAATATTTTTGAAGAAAGAGATTTGAGTTATTTGCTAAAATGTTTAAACTTAATTATAACTTATGTCATATCAAATAATTATAACCTAGAGTAAATGAAGTGCAGGGCTGGATATGTTGCAAACTGGAATCAAGATTGCTGGGAGAAATATCAACAACCTCAGATATGCAGATGATACCACTCTAATGGCAGAAAGCAAACTAAAGAGCCTTTTGATGAAGATGAAAGAGGAGAGTGAAAAAGCTGGCTTGAAACCAACATTCAGAAAACTAAGATCATGGCATCTGGTCCCATCACTTCATGGCAAACAGAAGGGGAAAAGTGGAAGCAGTGACAGATTTTCTCTTCTTGGGCTTTAAAATCACTGTGTATGGTAACTGCAGTCATGAAATTAGAAGACACTTGCTTCTTGGAAGGAAAGCTATGACAAACCTGGGCAGCATATTATAAACAAAGACATTACTTTGCCAACAAAGCTCCGTATAGTCAAAGCTGTGGTCTTTCCAGTAGTTATGTACAGAGTTGGACCAAAATGAAGGCTGAGTGCTGAAGAATTGTTGCTTTTGAACTGTGGTGCTGGAGAAGATTCTTAAGAGTCCCTTGGACAGCAAGGAGGTCAAGCTAGTCATTGCTAAAGGAAATCAACCCTGAGTACTCATTGGAAGAATTGATGCTGAAGCTGAAAGTCCAATACTTTGGCCATCTAATGTGAACAGCTGACTCACTGGAAAACACCCTGATGCTGAGAAAGACTGAAGGCAAAAGGAGAAGAGGGCAGCAGAGGATGAGATGGTTGGACAGCATCACCAATGAACTTGGGGAAACTCCGGGAGATAGTGAAGGACGGGGAAGTTTGGTGTGCTGCAGCCCATAGGATCTCAAAGAGTCAGACTTGACTGAGAGAGTGAACAACAGCAAGAGTAAATGACCAGTACTGACTAGCTGTCTCAGGTCTCGTAAATAGAACTTTTATTATTAATGTCTGCTTACATTCTTTTGTTGAAGATGTAAGAAGTCTACTAAATATACATACAACAATACCTTTTTAAAAAGAAACTTTCCCTGAATCAAAGCACAGAATTTGTTAGTTTCCTGTGTTGTAGAAGAGAACCCACTAGATGGTAGTGTTACATAAGTGATCATACTTGGAACAGTACATTGAAATTTTCTTCATTGAAATACTTTGTTTTTCAACTCAAACTGTACCAACTTGATTAATAGTGTATCTTGGTCTAGAGTGAGGAAGTAAATTGTCACAATTAAGATTTATGGTAAATCCTTGCAAGTAAATGAGTAAGGCAATCAGTTTAGTAGTCTTTTGGCAGTTTGTATGCATGGAAATTTGTGAACCACAACATCCTGTATTTTGTGTTTGAAAACTGAACTTCTTTCAGAAGAATATTTTGATTCTTATGAGAAGGAAATTGCATTTGGTATGTATTTAAAATTTCTTGATTTGTAGATGGCAATTTATTGACTCTTAGGTGTTTACAAAGTTTTGCCAGGAAACCCACCGCTAATTGGGGAATGTCTAAACCTTACACATTATGCAATTAGGAACCTTACACCCTGTGCAGTGGAGTAGCGACCTGGAAGCCTCCTTGTAATATTTCCTGGAGTTCATGCTCTGGAATCTACCTTGGAGTTGGGCCATTTGAAAGCAAGCCAGTTTGATACCTAAATATCCTTGGAAGCAATCCAAGATGAACCTGATTCATATGGAGTTTATAGTATCATTATAGCACAATGACTATCCAAATCATGAAAGTATGAATTACATGTGGAGAATTCAAAGCTTTGAATGGAAAATATAATTCTATATTTGTATTAAAGTCGGCAATTAAATATATTGGCAATAAAGTCATTCACTTCAGTTCAGTCGCTCAATTGTGTCTGACTCTGCAACCCCATGGACTACAGCATGCCAAGCCTCCCTGTCCATCATCAACTCCCAGTGTTTACTCAGACTCATGTCCATCAAGTCAGTGATGCCATCCAGCCATCTCATCCTGTATTGTCCCCTTCTCCTCCTGCCCTCAATGTTTTCCAGCATCAGGGTCTTTTCCAGTGAGTCAGTTCTTCACATCAGGTGGCCAAAGTATCGGAGTTTCAGCTTCAGCATCAGTCCTTCCAATGAATATTCAGGACTGATTTTCTTTAGGATGGACTGTTTGGATCTCCTTGCAGTCCAAGGGACTCTCAAGAGTCTTCTCCAACTACACAGTTCAAAAGCATCAATTCTTTGGCGCTCAGCTTTCTTTATAGCCCAACTCTCACATCCATACATGACTACTGGAAAAACCATAGTTTTGACTAGATAGACCTTTGTTGGCAAAGTAATGTCTCTGCTTTTTAATATGCTGTCTAGGTTGGTCATAGCTTTTCTTTCAAACGGCAAGCATCTTTTAATTTCATGGCTGCAGTCACCATCTAAAGTGATTTTGGAGCCTAAAAAACTAAAGTCTGACACTGTTTCCACTGTTTCCCCATCTATTTCCCATGAAGTGATGGGACCAGATGCCATGATCTTAGTTTTCTGAATGTTGAGCTTTAAGCCAACTTTTTCACTCTCCTCTTTCACTTTCATCAAGAGTCTCTTTACTTCTTCTTCGCTTTCTGCCATAAGGATGGTGTCATCTGCATATCTGAGTTATTGATATTTCTCCCAGCAATCTTGATTCTAGCTTGTGCTTCCTCCAGCCCAGTGTTTCTCATGATGTACTCTGCATATAAGTTAAATAAGCAGGGTGACAATATACAGCCTTGACATACTCCTCTCCCAATTTGGAACCAGTCTGTTTTTCCATCTACAATTCTAACTATTGCTTCTTGACCTGCATACAGGTTTCTCAGAAGGCAGGTCAGGTGGTCTAGTATTACTATTACTTGAAGAATTTTCCAGTTTGTTGTGATCCACACAGTCAAAGGCTTTGGCATAGTCAATAAAGCAGAAGTAGATGTTTTTCTGGAACTCTCTTGCTTTTTTGATGATGCAACAGATGTTGGCAATTTGATCTCTGGTTCCTCTGCCTTTTCTAAATCCAGCTTGAACATCTGGAAGTTCACAGTTCATGTATTGTTGAAGCCTGGCTTGGAGAATTTTGAATGTTACTTTGCTAGCGTGTGAGATGAGTGCAATTGTGTGGTAGTTTGAGCATTCTTTGGCATTGCCTTTCTTTGGGATTGGAATGAAAACTGACCTTTTCCAGTCCTGTGGCCACTGCTGAGTTTTCCAAATTTGTTGACATATTGAGTGCAGTACTTTCACAGCATCATCTTTTAGGATTTGAGATAGCTCAGCTGGAATTCCATCACTTCCACTAGTTTTGTTCATAGTGATGCTTCCTAAGGCCCACTTGACTTCATATTCCAGGATGTCTGGGCTAGGTGAGTGATCACACCATCGTGATTGTCTGGGTTATGAAGATCTTTTTTGTATAGTTCTGTGTATTGTTGCCACGTCTTCTTAATATCTTCTGCTTCTGTTAGGTTTATATCATTTCTCTCCTTTACTCAGAATACTCAGGATTTCATGCCCATCTTTGCATGAAAATTTCCCCTTGGTATCTCTAATTCTCTTGAAGAGATCTCTAGTCTTTCCCAGTCTATTGTTTTCCTCTATTTCTTTGCATTGATCACTGAGGAAGACTTTCTTATCTCTCCTTGCTATTCTTTGGCACTCTGCATTCAAATGGGTATATCTTTCCTTTTCTCCTTTGCCTTTGTTTCTCTTCTTTTCATAGCTATTTGTAAGGCTTCTTTAGACAACCATTTTGCCTTTTTGCATTTCTTTTTCTTGGGGATTGTCTTGATCACTGCCTCCTGTACAATGTCACGAACCTCCATCCATAGTTCTTCAGGCCCTTTGTCTATCAAATCTAATCCCTTGAATCTACTTGTCACTTCCACTGTATAATCATAAGGAATTTGATTTGGGTCATACCTGGATAGTCATTCAGATCATACCTGAATAAAGTCATCACAATTATTTAAATATGGGATATATACTTTTGTTGTTGTATAGTCAGTAAGTCATGTTCAACTCTGCAACCTAATGGACTCTATGCCCCCAGGCTCCTCTGTCCATGGGATTTCCCGTGCAAGAAAACTAGAGTGGGTTGCCATTTCCTTCTCAAGGGGATCTTCCCAACCCAGAGGTCAAACCCATGTCTCCTGCATTGGCAGGCAGATTCTTTACCACCGAGCCAGCAGGGAAGCCCATATGTACTTTCAGTAACTTAAAATACAGCAAGTAACATAATATTCCTTTTTTTTTTCCTTTAAGCTGTTAAATTCTTCTAATTTGGAGGTTCTTTACCTGGTCCATGGACCCCTTGAGTGTTCATGGATAGAAAATAGAGGTCTAGGAACTTCAAGTGGAAAAATTACAGTTAACTAAAAGTCAGCATTTTCTCTAATTACAAATGTAAATAACAAATTATGGAAGTATTGTCAGAAACTGTGCTTTATACATCAAAAGAAATAACAGTTGTCTTCATATCAGATTACAGTTGTAGCATCTTGAAATTTTTTTCTTGTTCATCACTAAAGTTTTGGTGATCATTAGACTGATGGATCTTAAGATGTTAATAAACTATAATAGTTTGTAAATGTTTTTATTACCATATTTTAGCATAATTATTTTCTTTATAATCCTATATCTTTTACCTTATGTATTTAGAAATATTATCTGACAAGGGTTTGTAAGTTTTATACCAGTCCACCAAAGGGGTCTATAATACAAAAATGTTCAGAAATTCTACTCTAAATTGTGCCTTGAGATAGGACATTCTGGAAAAGCTGCACATCGTTTCTCTTCCTTAAAAACATAGCATCCTTTAGACTGTACAGTTTAAGAGAACTGAATAACCTAGAGGGTGGATGACCTTGGATAGAATTTGAATCAGTGATTACCTTTCCATTTATCTATAGGAACTTAGAAGGTAGCTGTTTCAAGTGAGAGAATACTCAGGATTTCAAAATTTGTCAGAAAATGAAACTTTTAAAATGAAGAGCAGTAGATTCTCAACTTTGTTGCAAACAGAATTGAGAATTGAACTAAATAGGCAGGAACCTGGTTTCTTAGTACTCACTTCCCCTCAGCAATTCAGAGTTTGAGGGACTAGACCAATTATTAACTTTTCAATTAACACACATATCCTGGTAACCTCAATAAATTAAGAAACATTTAAGAAACAGGTAGAAAATTTCTACTAGGAATAGAATTGAAAGTTTTTGTGATAAATATAGTACAATATTCTGGCCACCTGATGTGAAGAGCTGACTCATTTGAAAAGACCCTGATGTTGGGAAAGATTGAAGGCAGGAGAAGGGGACGACGACAGAGGATGAAATGGTTAGATGGCATCACCGACTTAATGGACATGAGTTTGGGTAAACTCCGGGAGTTGGTGATAGACAGAGAGGCCTGGTATGCTACAGTTCATGGGGTTGCAAAGAGTCGGACATGACTGAGCGACTGAACTGAACTGAACACTATAAAATTGAGAAGAAAATCAAGCTATAATCGATAACAATAGTAATTTAAAATTATTTGATTTTGATAGACTCTTCAGTAAATGTTATATCTGTGGACACACTTTTTGTATATATAGTAACTACCAGCTGTGATTAATACCTTAAGGTGGCTTTCCTTACACATTGCTCACATTTCATTCCCATATAACTATAAACCTTGGCAAAGGTTTATGTTACTAGTATGTTCACTGTGTTCTCCTGGTTCTCCCCATTTTTTTGCTAAAAATGCCAATGTAGATTGTTGTTTGTTGTTCAGTCAAGTCATGTCTGACTCTTCATGACCTCATGGACTGCAGCACGCCAGGCTTCCCTGTGCCCCACTATTTCCTGGAGTTGTCTAAGTTCATGTCCATTGCACTGGTGATGGCATCCAGCAATCTCATCCTCTGCTGCCTTCTTCTCCTTCTGCCTTCAATCTTTCCCAGCATCAGGGTCTTTTCCAAAGAGCTGGCTCTTTGCATCAGGTGCCAAAGTATTGGAGCTTCAGCTTCAGCATCAATCCTTCCAGTGAGTATTCAGGGTTGGTTTCATTTAAGACTGAGTGATTTGATCTTAATGTCCAGGGGACTCTCCAGAGTCTTCTCCAGAACTGCAGTTCGAAGGCATCAATTCTTCAGCGCTCTGTCTTCTTTATGGTCCAGCTGTCACAACCATACATGACTACTGGAAAGACCATATCCTTGACTATACGGACTTTTGTCAACAAAGCAGTATTTTGCTTTTTAATATATTGTTTAGGTTTGTCATAGCTTCCCTGCCAAGAAGTATTAGAATGCTTCTAATTTCATGGCTGCAGCCACCTTCCACAGTGATTATAGAGACCAGGAAGAGGAAATCTGTCATTGTTTTCCACCTTTTCCCCATCTATTTGCCATGAAGTGATGGGACCAGATGCCATGATCTTAATTTTTTGAATATTGAGTTTTAAGCCAGCTTTTTTTCTCTCTTCCTTTACCCTCATCAAGAGGCTCTTCAGTTCCTTTTTCCTTTCTGCCATTAAAGTGGTATCATCATCTGCATATCTGAGGTTATTAATATTTCTCCCTGCAGTCTTGATTCTAGCTTGTAACTCATCCAGCCTGGCATTTCGCATGATGTGCTCTGCATATAAGTTAAATAAACAGGGTGACAATAAACAGCCTTGTTGTACTCCTTTCTCAATCCTGAACCAATTATTTATTCTATACAGGGTTCTAACTGTTGCTTCTTGACCCGTATACAAGTTTCTCAAGAGACAGGTAAGATGGTCTGGTACTTCCATCTCTTTAACAGTTTTCCACAGTTTGTTATGATCCACACAGTCAGAGGCTTTAGCAATAGTCAGTTTAGATTAAACAACATAATTAAAGAAACATTTGAGAACTCAGAATTGAGGGAAGAAGTGAGAGATTGTCTGCTTGGTAGAAGATACTATAGCACTTCTCTCAATCTTAAAATACTTTAAAATTTTATCTATTTGTTAGATGTGAGTGGTAGTCTCTCTCAGTGTTTAAGGAATGGCTGATGGTGCTAGTGCTGCTCATTCTGCACATTCACCAGTGGGAAAGTTAGAGCTTCTGGGTGTGGGGTCAGTGCCCTTCATCAGGAAGGATTTTTCACTGGAGGAATCCAGGCATGAATGCATGGATACGTGAACACAAGCTCATGCCTGTTTTTTATTTGTTTTCTTAAAATTATTATTTATTTATTTAATTTTGGGCTGCACTGTGTCTTATTGCTGCTTAGAGGCTTTCTCTAGCTATGGAGAATGGGGGCTACTCTCCAGTTGTGATGTGCAGGCTTCTCCTTGTGGTGGCTTCTCTCATTGTAGAGTGCCAGGCTGCAGTAATTGTGGCATATGGGCTCAGTTGTATCACACAGATTTAGTTGCCCTGTGGCATGTGCGATCTTGTGGGACCAGGGATCAAACCGGCATCTCCTACATTGTAAGGTGGACTGTGGATTCTTATTCATTGGACCACCAGGGAAGCCCTCATGCCTATTATTTTAATGCATTGGATTGGCCAAAAATTTCATTTGTTTTTTTTTTCTGTAGCCCTCCTGTGGTTCATCTGTATGTGGAAAATCAGCAAGTTTGCTGCTAGGTCCCTGATCTCTGTCCTGTTCAGCTAATGGCTCATCAGTAAGAACTGTTTCTACTCCCTCAAGCTTTCCCTTCATTTATTTTAGAAGCTTGTCTCCTCAATGCCTCAGTGGCATCACTGTTCCTCAGACAAAGCACTTCAGACTCAGTGTTAGCTTTTTTCTTTTTTTATGCCATTCTGGGTATTCAGTCATTATATCTTGATCAGATAGGGGTTTTCCACTTCTTAATCTGTATTGCCGTGTTAATTCTCCAGTCCCTGGTCACTTCTGATCTCCCATGCTATATAAAATGTGGCTGTAGACCAATGAAACGAATTTTGCTTTGTGGATTCTAGAATTCAGTCTTGGCACATTAGCTTAGAGTCATCCCTGCATCATTTTCACCTAATTGATCTCTTTTCAAACGCAGTGCTAGCCATCTTGATGGTCACTGAGATTATGTGACAATTATGATTATTTTCATCCCTTAAATCTTCAGTGGTTCTCTGTTTTCCTCTTCATTATCAATGTGTTAGTTGTAGTCAGTGTTTTGTCTTATTATTTCCTTTATATCCAAAGATACACTTTCCTGTTTCTTCTGTACCCAGCAGAAGTCTTTGATCTGTAAGCTTATGTTTTCTCTGCTATCTTCCTTCCACAGTACTCTAGAAATACGACTTCTATTCCAGACTTCAATCCATATATTTTATTAAACTGTTCTCAATTATTTAGAAGAAAATACAGGCTGATAAACCTCAAGCAGTGAGGGTATCTCCCCTCAGTGCTAACACTTCTGTTACATACAAATGAGGATTCATAATTGCTACTATTTCAAGAAAGGATGAAGTCACCTATAAGTGTTTGGTGGCCTGTTTTGGTGCAGCTGGCTCTACCCTGTGAAATATTTTCTGAAGCCAAAGTTATCTTGTGGAGTTAAGTGACAGAACACATCCATTGGGTGGGCTAATAATAATAAAATTATTCTTTTTATGCACTCTGAATCTTTAATAGCTTCTCTACATCCAGTTAGACAAGCCAACAGTGAAAAGATATGGAATTTTGGAAAAATTTTGGAAACACTTAGTTAAAGTGTATTTTCAGGGCTGGTATCTTAACTTAGACTACTGTAACAAAATATTATACACTAGGTGGTTTAAACAATAGACACTTATTCTTCACAGTTCTGGAATTTGGTAAGTCCAAGATCAAGGTACGAGCAAGTTTGATTCCCGGTACTTGTCCAAGGTACTAGCCTGCTCCCTGACTTATAGAAAATCACTGCCTTGTGTACTCACATGGCCTTTCTCTCAGTCTCCCTATTCTTATGAGGACATTCATCCCATCATGAGGGTGGAGCCTAATTTAAACCTAATTGCCCCAAAGGCCACATCTTCAAGTACCATCATATTGGAGGTTAGGACTTCAACATATAAAGTTTGTGGGGACACAAACAAATTTCACTATAACAGTGGTTAGGACTCCTCAGTGTGTTTGGTCCCTTGTTGGGGAACTATGGATCCTGCAAGTCATGAGGCGAGGCCAAAATAAAGGGCAAGAAAAAATGTGCTATTGGAAGTATTAAACTATAAAACTTCACCCTTCTGCAGTCTCTCTTGACCTGTTAATAGTGTCTTTTCCTTGCTACTTAATGCCATATTCCCTTGAGCAAGGAGATACTTGTTGGTTGAGTGTAGATCCTCACAGGTACCTGGGCCCCCACTACTGACTGCCAGCCCCCCTGTCCTGGTCAGTACTAGACCTCCATGGAAAATCAGTCTCCCATTCCCATGGGATTGCTACCTTAACCAGCAGTGGATAGGTGATCTCCAAGTGATTGCAGCTGCCACACTAGGGTGTGCTGGATCACTGGATAAGGGGTAAGTTAGAAGCTTACCCTCCTTGTCTCCTGCTAAGCTTACTGTGGTGCTGCCAGTCCGAAAAAGGGATGGCCAACACCATATTCCTCCCTGAGACAGGGGTATGTACTTTGTTTTACACATCACCCTAAAGCCTGCCACACCCATACCCCAACCCACTGGAAGGTTGTGTGGTGGGGTGGGGGTAGGGGGGTGAGGAACACCACTGAAGTCAGGAGCTGGGCAGCTGAGAACACATCCCAGGGAGGCAGTGGGAGTCAGGATTACATGTAAGCCAAGTCTCCAGTGCCTCCTGGCACATGCTTCATTGTCCTATTGGACTTCACTTAACGAAACACAAATTCAAAGATGAAATTATTAAGAATTTTAAGGCAAAGATTGCAGTGCCTTAGCTGCAACCAGGAGTCCCTTCTGAGTGTGAGTCTCTGTGCTACTGTACTGGTCACGCACACATAGAGGCAGCCTTACATGCAATTGATGAGACTTGACTGGTACATAGTGTAACATTTAAGATCAACCTAGTAAATCCTCTAAGAATGGAAAGGATAGCATAACACTGTATCCTTCCTTGGGAAAGGCTATGCGGCATATTCATTGTCTGGCGTGCTCAGTCACTTCAGTCGTGTCCAACTCTATGTGACCCCATGGACTGTAGCCCTCCAGGCTCCTCTGTCCATGGAGTTCTCCAGGCAAGACTACTGGAGTGAGTTGCCATACCCTCCTCCAGGGGATTTTCCTGACCCAGGGATCAGACCCACATGTCATTTCCTGCATTGGTAGGCAGGTTCTTTACCACTAAAGCAACCTAGGAAGCCCTAGGAAAAATAATCTAAGGGGTACCTTTGTAAAGAGTGTCCCACACGGGAACATATATGTGTAAAATTGAAATGTCTGTTTAAAGTATTATAAATTATACCACTAAATGGATTATATCTAGTTGTTGGTTCACTGTCTTGATGTATGTTTAACTAATAACCTTTTCACATAGGCTAATTGAGGGGATACTGTGGGGTTCAGAGAGGCTTCCCAGGTGACACCAGTGGTAAAGAATCCACCTGTAAGATGTGGGTTCCATCCCTGGGTCAGGAAAATCCCCTGGAGGAGGGTATGGCAACCCACTCTAGTATTCTTGCCTGGAGAATCCCATAGACAAAGGAGCCTGGCAGGCTATGGTCCATTGGGTCACAAAGAGCTGGGCATGACCGAAGCTACTTAGCATGCATGCACACAAATTGATCAATATTTAGGAAGGAGGAGCATTTACAGATAGAATCCACAAGGAGGAGCTCTGAGCTCATTTAAGCATCGCGATTTGCAGTTTCTGTCTCAGAGTGTATCCATGGAGAGTAGGATTATCTTGAAGTATATAATTAGTTCCAAGGGAGAATTTTATCAGGTAAGTCTTTGGGGAATAGTAATGTGTAAATACATATTAAAATGTTGTGGGAGAGGGCACAATTCTGCATAAGTCAAATTAGACAGATGCAAATAAAACAAAAGGCTTCCTGCTCTTGGGATTATTTGTTCTTTGGTTGAAGATATATGTCACATTTTGGATTCTCATCTATGTTAAGAGATAGCAAGGAAAGAGTATGGACGTTTTTGCAGTTTTTGATTAGCTCTGACAAATAGAGATATAAGCTTTGCAGCTCTCAGATTCTGGTATTTTTCCCAGGGCAACTTTCCCAGGGAAAGTTATTGAATTATTTTTCTATATATTGTTTTCATATCAAGAAAGCATGAATTAAAGTATATTGTGGATGTCTTTCTCTTCAAGAAAATTAGAGATACCAAGGGAACATTTCATGCAAAGATGGGCACAATAAAGGACAGAAATGGTATGGACCTAACAGAAGCAGAAGATATTAAGAAGATGTGGCAAGAATACACAGAAGAACTATACAAAAAAGATCTACATGACCCAGACAATCATGATGATGTGATCACTCACCTAGAGCCACACATCCTGGAATGCAAAGTCAAGTGGGCCTTAGGAAACATCACTACGAACAATGCTAGTGGAGATGGTGAATTCCAGTTGAGCTATTTCAAATCCTAAAATATGATGCTGTGAAAGTGCTGCACTCAATATGTCAGCAAATTTGGAAAACTCAGCAGTGGCCACAGGACTGGAAAAGGTCAGTTTTCGTTCCAATCCCAAAGAAAGGCAATGCCAAAGAATGCTCAAACTACCACACAATTGCACTCATCTCACACACTAGCAAAGTAATGTTCAAAATTCTCCAAGCCAGGATTCAGCAGTACACGAACTGTGAACTTCCATATAGTCAAGCTGGATTTAGAAAAGGCAGAGGAACCAGAGATCAAATTGCCAACATCTGTTGGATCATGGAAAAACAAGAGAGTTGCAGAAAAACATCTGCTTTATTGACTACACTAAAGCCTTTGACTGTGTGGATCTCATCAAACAGTGGAAAATTTTCCAAGTGATGGGAATATCAGACCACCTGACTTGCCTGTTGAGAAATCTGTATGCAGGTCAAGAAGCAACAGTTAGAACCAGACATGGAACAAAGGACTTTCCAAATTGGGAAAGGAGGATGTCAAGGCTTTATATTGTCACCCTGCTTGTTTAACTTATATGCAGAATGCATCATGTGAAATGCTGGCTGGATGTAGCACAAACTGGAATCAAGATTGTCGGGAGAAATATCAATAACCTCAGATATGCAGATGACACCACTCTTATGGCAGAAGAAGTAAAGAGCTTCTTGATGAAAGTGAAAGAGGAGAGTGAAAAATTTGGCTTAAAACTCAACATTCAGAAAACTTAAGATCATGGCATTCAGTCCCATCACTTCATGGCAAATATATTGGGAAACAGTGACAGACTTTATTTTTGGGGACTCCAAAATCACTTTAGATGGTGACTGCAGCCATGAAATTAAAAGAAGCTTGCCTCTTGGAAGAAAAGCTATGACAAACCTAGACAGCATATTAAAAAGCAGAGACAACGCTTTGCCAACAAAGGTCCATCTAGTCAAAGCTAGTTTTTCTAGCAGTCATGTATGGATGAGAGAGTTGGATTATAAAGAAACATGAGAGCCAAAAAATTGATGCTTTTGAACTGTGGTGTTGGAGAAGACTCTTGAGAGTCCCTTGGACTGCAAGGAGATCCAACCAGTCCATCCTAAAGGAAATCAGTGCTGAATATTCATTGGAAGGACTGATGTTGAAGCTGAAACTCCAATACTTTGGCCACTTGATGCGAAGAACTGACTCATTGGAAAAGACCCTGATGCTGGGAAAGATTGAAGGTGAGAGGAGAAAGGGATGACATAGGATGAGACGGTTGGATGGCATCATTGACTCGATAGACATGAGTTTGAGTAAACTCTGGGAGTTGGTGATGGACAAGGAGGCCTGGTGTTCTGCGATCGATGGGGCTGCAAAGAGTTGGACATGACTGAGCGACTGAACTGAACTGAAGGTTTGTGTGCTGTGCTTAGTCACCCAGTTGTGTCTGACTCTTTGTGATCTCATGGACTATAGCCTACCAGGCTCCTCTGTTGATGGGGATTCTCCAGGCAAGAATACTGGAGTGGGTTGCCGTGCCCTCCTCCAGGAGATCTTCCCAACTCAGGGATCGAATCCAGGTCTCCCACATTGCAGGCAGATTCTTTGCCATCTGAGCCATCAGGGATGCCCATTGTAAGGTTGGTATCAGTGATTTGGGAAAGAGTGATATAGTTTGACTGGTAGTTCTAAAAGAGAAAGGAAAGTTTCGTTAGGCTCATAGGGTGAAAAACTGAAGAGGTCTTTCTTGGCAAAGTAAAACCACCTACCCTTCTATCACCACTCTTTTCCTTGATTTTATTTTTCACTATCTAGCTTTGTGTTGTATATTTATTTGCTTTTAACTTGTTCCTCCCACTAAAGTGTAAGTGTCATTCTGAGGACAGAACTTTGATTTGGTTTAGATTTATCCTTAGAGTGTAGAACTGTGCATTGCACAGAGTAAGTAAGTGCTCAATAATTACTTGTGAAATGAATAAATCAATGAATCTGTAATACCACATGATTTATTTTATCATCTTTTAAAATCATATTTTGTATCATCTTTTGATTGAGGTAAAAATCATGATGTTGTGATGTAGTGCTATTCCTATTTTGATATTGGGAAATAGGGAAATTCTCAATAGTAACTAGGCTAATAATTATAACTTCCTTGACTGAGGGAGTCTCCTACACCTACCTACTTGAAGTGAGTGCATATCAACAGAACCTGGGGTCTCTAACCCAGTGGTATTGAGTCAAAATATGCATTTTCACATAATATCCAGGTGATTTGTGTGTATATTAAAATTTGAATAGGTGACTCCAAAGAATTGGGACTTTAACCAAGCATGTGATTAGATTAGAAAGTCTGGCTTCTATTTACTCCTGAGCAAAGCCGAAGAAGAAAGGAGGCTGCAAATGGGATGAAATGGGATGTTTTGTAATGCCCTCCACTCTTTCTGCCTTTATACCCTCCTAAATACTTCTATATAAAGTCCTTTCAACTGTAAAGCTTTGTTGATGCTTTTCATTCCTTTTCCATCTTCATTTTTTCCAGGTTTCATACATTGTTATAGTTTCACCTAGTATGTCAATAAGCAAATAGAATGCTTTGTATTTCACATATGAATGCACTTTATTCAAATAATGGCCTGTCCTAAAGTTCTTACCTCTCGTATATAAATATTTTCTTCCTCTGCATTCTTAGATGTTAAGAAAAAAGTCCATTTTGTAAGTAACAGTTTATCCTTCAAGTAACATTTTACAAAGGATCTTTCTTCATCTTTGGCTTTAAAAATGTTTTTTAATTGGAAGATAAAAGCTTTACAATGTTGTGTTGGTTTCTTCCTTACAACAGTGTGAATCAGCTAGAAAGGTATGTGTATCCTCTCCCTCTTGAACCTCCCCTCCCACCCCCATCCTATCTTTCTAGGTTGTCACACAGTAACAGGCTGAGATCCCTGAAATATATAGCAACTTCCTACTAGGAATCTATTTTACACTTGGTAATGTATTAATACATGGCAGGCTTCCCAGGTGACTCAATGCAGGAGACTTGGGTTCGCTCCCTGGGTCTGGAAGATCCCCTGGAGAAGGAAATGGCAATCTGCTCCATCTGAAAATCTCATGGACAGAGGAGCCTGGCAGGCTAGTCCCTGGGGTTGCAAAAGTCAGACGTGACTGAGCACATATGCAGGAATGTATATGGTAATGCCCTCCTTGGGTCTGGGGTCTCTTCTTCAGTGGCTTTTCCAGTATTAACTGAGAATGCTTGAGTGAGAATTATGTTCAGAAATGAGGTGCTATGTATTTTAACAAAGGTTTCCTGAGCTATAGACTCTGAAAGGGTTAACTTCTGATGAATATAATTTATAGTCAGAAGGTCACTCTTAGAGACAGGACAGGAAAATGCCAATAGTGGTTTGATTTTTTTTTTGGTTAAAAATGTCCTGGGTACACATGCTAAGATTTCATTGTTAAGTGTTAATACATAGGATAAATAATCTTCCCCGATTGCTACCATCTAATCTCCACACTGAAATTTAGTTTCCTTGATGAAAAAAGTCTACCTTGTATTTTCCTCCATGGAGTGTCTAGCACAGTATTATGCACTTCACAGTGTTCAATACAAGTTCATGATTTGAAATTTGAAAAAAAGAATCAGCTGCAATAGAATTGTGAGTAAGCAAAAGACATAATAAGACAAATAAGTCATACAGTTAGTAGACAGAAGTCTATGGACATTTTAAAGTTGCAGGAATCATTATAATAAGCAGTCATTAGAAATGTTTTATATTGTGTACCCAAAATATCTTTATTTTTTAATATGTATTTGGGTTTAACTAAGTGGTATACCTGTTTTCTTTTGGAAGCTATATTCATGCCTTCATCTAGGTAAAAATTCATGATGCCAAGATAGCATCATTTTGCTTCATTCATATTCCCTAGTGATGATCATACTATTTTTCCTCAGCTGAATAACAAAAACCAGTTTCTTTGTTCTGTCTTGAAAGGTGATATGAAATGAACTCAGCCTGCCTTTGTTTGTCTATATCTTATGGCAAATTAGTCTTAGTGAATAATATGAAGTCAGAACAGGCTCTCTTTTCTAGCTGTTGGTGGTGCTGACACACACAGACACAGTGCTTCATACTTTACAAGTTTAAGAGAATACTATGTTGAATATAGCCTCACAAAAATAATGTTATATAATTATGCAGTAAATTAAGCAGTGCTGACATGAATGTGATAAAAGGTAGGCAACATCAAACTGTTAGGCTTACTGTTGTAGCTTTTTTTTTTGAACTAATGCAAAATATAAAGTACTCAATTTTCATGTCATTGGATAACTCTGTTATAACTCCCCACCTCAATTTCATCAGGTCCTTGGGTATGTTCCAGTTTAACCCTGCATGTGCTTACTTTTTATGTTAGGTATATTGTGTAGAATTACAGAGGCAAAGTTTGATCCAATTACACTTTGAGGCTGATGAGAGAAAATCAGTGATGTAAATGAAATTGTCTTTTGGGCAAGTTTTCATTAAAAGTAAGTCCCAAAGCTATAGCTAAGGAAAGGCTATTTGAATTTAGCTTTTCCTTTTTCTCTTCCTCTCTGTGTTTACTTTTTCACTGCTGAGAAGAGAGAGAAGTGTTGTTTGAATAGCTTTTTCCCTACCTGCTATAATAAAATCAAAACCCAAAATATCAAAGATCACAAAAGCATGACAGGGCTTGGCATCTCCTAAGCCAAAGAGAATAGTAGAGGGCCTGGTGAAGAAGCTTAAGGTCAGGAAGGAGATGGTCTTTTATTATAATATGATGTAGGAGATCACTTCCACATTAGTGAAGTAGGAACCCATGAAAATCCACTTCTCTATAAAAAAAGTGAGACCATTGACAAGAATTATCAAAATCAACATTTCCAGAACTCCGGAAATTAATCAAAAGCTTGCAGTTATTTGACGACCTTTTACTCAAGGAAAATGTTTAAATCTTCGTAAGAGCAAAAATAGCTGTGAAAAGAAGAGAAGTGAAAAGCAAAGGAGAAAAGGAAAGATATGAGCATCTGAATGCAGACTTTCAAAGAATAGCAAGAAGAGATAAGAAAGCCCTTTTCAGCGATCAATGCAAAGAAATAGAGGAAAAGAACAGAATGGGAAAGACTAGAGATCCCTTCAAGAAAATTAGAGATACCAAGGGAATATTTCATGCAAAGATGGGCTCGATAAAGGACAGAAATGGTATGGACCTAACAGAAGCAGAAGATATTAAGAAGAGGTGGCAAGAATACACAGAAGAACTGTGCAACAAAATCTTCATGACCCAGATAATCACGATGGTGTGATCACTCATCTAGAGCCAGACATCCTGGAATGTGAAGTTAAGTGGGCCTTAGAAAGCATCACTACGAACAAAGCTGGTGGAGGTGATGGAATTCCAGTTGAGCTATTTCAAATCCTGAAAGATGATGCTGTGAAAGTGCTGCACTCAATATGCCAGCAAATTTGGAAAACTCAGCAGTGGCCACAGGACTGGAAAAGGTCAGTTTTCATTCCAATTCCAAAGTAAGGCAATGCCAAAGAATGCTCAAATTACCGCACAATTACACTCATCAAACATGCTAGTAAAGTAATGCTCAAAATTCTCCAAGCCAGGCTTCAGCAATACGTGAACCGTGAAATTCCAGATGTTCAAGCTGGTTTTCGAAAAGGCAGAGGAAACAGAGATCAAATTGCCAACATCTGCTGGATCATTGAAAAAGCAAGAGAATTCCAGAAAAACATCTATTTCTGCTTTATTGACCATGCCAAAGCCTTTGACTGTGTGTATCACAATAAACTGTGGAGAATTCTGAAAGAGATGGGAATACCAGACCACCTAACCTGCCTCTTGAGAAATCTGTATGCAGGTGAGGAAGCAACAGTTAGAACTGGACATGGAACAACAGATTGGTTCCAAATAGGAAAAGGAGTCCGTTAAGGCTGTATATTGTCACCCTGCTTATTTAACTTATATGCAGAGTACATCATGAGAAACACTGGACTGGAAGAAACACAAGCTGGAATCAAGATTGCCAGGAGAAATATCAATAACCTCAGATATGCAGATGACACCACCCTTGCGGAAGAAAGTGAAGAGGAACTAAAAAGCCTCTTGATGAAAGTGAAAGTGGAGAGTGAAAAAGTTGGCTTAAAGCTCAACATTCAGAAAACGAAGATCATAGCATCTGGTCCCATCACTTCATGGGAAATAGATGGGGAAACAGTGGAAACAGTGTCAGACTTTATTTTTTTGGGCTCCAAAGTCACTTTAGATGGTGACTGCAGCCATGAAATGAAAAGACACTTACTCCTTGGAAGGAAAGCTATGATCAACCTAGATAGCAGATTCAAAAGCAGAGACATTACCTTGCCAACAAAGGTCCATCTAGTCAAGGCTATGATTTTTCCAGTAGTCATGTATGGATGTGAGAGTTGGACTGTGAAGAAAGCTGAGTGCCGAAGAATTGATGCTTTTGAACTGTGTAGTTGGAGAAGACTCTTGAGAGTCCCTTGGACTGCAAGGAGATCCAACCAGTCCATTCTGAAGGAGATCAACCCTGGGATTTCTTTGGAAGGACTGATGCTAAAGCTGAAACTCCAGTACTTTGGCCACCTCATGCAAAGAGTTGCCTCATTGGAAAAGACTGATGGTGGGAGGGGTTGGGGGCAGGAGGAGAAGGGGACGACAGAGGATGAGATGGCTGGATGGCATCACTGACTCAATGGACGTCAATCTGAGTGAACTCCGGGAGTTGGTGATGTACACGGAGGCCTGGCGTGCTGCAATTCATGGGGTCACAAGGAGTCGGACATGACTGAGCGACTGAACTGAACTGATCCTATCCTCCTTTTACTAACCTTGAAATCATGATAGCCAAGAAAATCAACAGCCCACTAGTTACTGGGAGGGACAGAACAGGTTTGAAGATTCTTAAAAACCCCATTCCCAGATAATTGCCATCATTTGGCTTGTCTGTCAATTCCCTGGAAACTTCCTTGGCAGAGCTTATCTTATTTGATCTGACTGTCTCAATGCTTACAGCCTTTTCTCCTGAAGCATTTATCAAAAATAATCAATGACAATTATTTAGAATTGCAGTTGCCTGATATGGTGATAATATCTGGGCCACACAGGAAGCTGGCCAAAGACCTAAAAGGAAAAGCTGGGTAATGAGATGTTTATGAAGATGAAAAGTGAAAGTCTTTCAGTCATGTCTGACTCTTTGTGACCCCATGGGCTGTAGCCCACCAGGCTCCTCTATCCATGGAATTCTGCAGGCAAGAATACTGGAGTGGGTAGCCATTCCCTTCTCCAGGGAATCTTCTTGCCCTAGAGATTGATCCCAGGTCTCCTGCATTGCAGGCAGATTCTTTACCGTCTGAGTCACTAGGGATCTTTAAAAAGCTCTGACATATTCCTGGGAATCTAGAAGGCCATTCACATGCAAAGCTGTGTGCATGATGTCTAGAAATAGCCTCAGAAAGCTCTTACCTCTCACTTCTGGTTGACCTGAAGTTCTGCACTAGCAGGAAGTGAAGACTAAGGTAGTGCCTGGCATTGAAGACATAACTGACATAGGGCCCCTTAGCAAATGTTAGGATACTTACTGGTTCTAGACATTTAAGAAAATCTCTGTCCAATTATTAGTTGATCCAAAGTTAATCAGTGTCCACACATGACAAACAAGACAGATTTCATAGAATTAGTTCAGGAAACCTATTAAACAAACAGCAAAACCAAAAAAAACCTTGGGGAGAAGATCTGATTTTTAGCCTTGCCATATTATTTAAAATATTTAGTTTTGCTATAACATATTATTTCAAAGCATGCAAAGAAAAAGAAAGTATGGTCCACACACAGGGGGAAAACAAAGATTTCAACAGTAACTGACCCTGGGGAAACTCAGATATTATTAGAATAAATTTCTAGAAAGACCTTAAATCAGTTGTTATACATATATTTAACGCACTAAAGGAAACTTTGTCTATAGAATTAAATAAAAGTATGAGAGTCAAATAGAGAATAGCCTTGTCAAATAGAGAATATCAATAAAGAGATAGAGATTATAAACATGAAATAGAATATGTGGAGTTGAAAAGTACAATAATCGGAATAAAAAGATCACTTGAGGAGCTCAATATTAGACTTGGCAAAAGAAAGAATCAGAGAATTTCAAAATATTAATAGGTCAACTGAGATTTTATAGCCTGACAAACAGAAAAAAAATAGAGCCTCAGAGATATGGGAAGGCCCTGAAATATATCAATAAAGGCATAATGGGAGTACCAGAAGGAAAGGAGAAGTAAAAAGGTGCTGAAAGAATGTTTGAAGAAATAATGTACCAAAACTTCCCAGACTGATAAAAGTCATTAATCTCTATATCCAAGAAGCTCAAGAAGGTTCTGGTGGAGTAAATTCAAGATCCACATCTAGACACATCCTAACCAAAGTGTAGAAAGTCAAACACAGAGAGATTTCTGAAAGTGGTGAGAGAAGCAACTCATCACATACAAGAGATGTTCAACATGAATAACAGCTTATTTCTTAGAAGAAACCAGGGAGGTCTGGAGGCAGTGGTATGACATATAGAAATAAATACTGAGAGAATTTGATGCTAGTAGGCCTCTCATACCAAAGATACTAAGGGGATCATTTAAGTCAAATACAGGACCTTGGGAACTAACTGGAATCCATATGAAGAAGTGAAGAGCACTGGAAAGGGAAATTATAATAAAGATTAGAGATTTAGAAATAAATGAGGTAGAGAATAGAAGCATAATAGAGACATCAAGAAAAGAGACAACCTTTAGCTAGACTGACCAAGAAAAAGAAATTAGACTCAAATTACTGAAGCCAGAAATAAAAGAGAAGTCATTACTGACCTTAAGGAAAGGAAATGACTATAAGGGAATGCGTAAATGAATATATCCCAACAAATTAGATGACTTAGATGAAATGGACAACTTCCTAAAAGGACAAAAAATACATAACTGACTCAAGAAGAAGTAGAAAGTTGGAAAACAGTTGTAACAAATAAAGAGAATATACATTTAATTTAAAAACTTTTCACAAAGAAAAGTTCAGGCCCATAAGGCTTCACTGGTGAATTCTACCAAATGTTTAAAAGGAATGAATAGCACTCCCTTACAAATTAAAGTATACAAGTAGAGAAACACTTTTCTGAGGCAGGCTAAATAAGTCCCCACCTTCCCCTGTCCCCAAATAATTATGTCTTGATCCCTGGAACCTATAAATATTACCTTATAGAAAAATCTTTGCAGATATGATTAAGTTAGGGATCCTGATACCAAGGGAGGGACTATTCTAGATTAGGTCATCCCTAGATATAGTTATAAATGTCTTCCTAAAAGAGAGGAAGAGGGAGGGAGATTTTAAAGAGAAGAAGAAGGGTCAGTGTGACAATAGAGGCAGAAGTTGGAATGGTGTAACCACAAGTTAAAGAATGCTGGCAACCACTTGAAGCTGAAGGAGGTGGGGAATGGATTCTCCTAGAGAGTCCCCAGACTGAGCGTAGCTCTGCCAACATCTTGATTTTACCTCAGTAAAGCTGTATTTGGACTTTTGGCCTCCAGAAGTTTAAGAGAATAAATTTTTGTTGTTTTAAGACATCTGTGTTTTGCTAATTTTTAATAGAAGCTATAGGACACCAGTATACTTAACAACTCACTTTGTGAAACTGGTATATTCTGATGCTAAAACTGTACGAAGACACAGGAAAAAAAAGAAAACAAAGACTGATGCCATGTGTGAATATAGATACCCAAATACTCAGCAAAATACTAGCAAACTGAATTCAGCAGTATTAAAAACCAACTATACAACATGACCGAGAGGGATTATCTCAAGAATGCAAAGTTGGTTTAATATCTGAAATCAATGAATTATAGTATGGAATAAAGAACAAAATCCACTAGTCATCTCACTAGATGGGGAAAAACAATTTGGCAAAATCCAGTACTCTTTAATGATTTAAAAAAAAAAAAAAAACTCTTAGAAAAATAGGATTAAAGGTGAGTTTTTCCTTAGCCAGATAAAGGACAACTATGAAGAGCTCCAGAGAAGGCAATGGCACCCCACTCCAGTACTCTTGCCTGGAAAATCCCATGGATGGAGGAGCCTGGAAGGCTGCAGTCCATAGGGTTGCTGAGCGTCAGACACGACTGAGTGACTTCCCTTTCGCTTTTCACTTTCATGCATTGGAGAAGGAAATGGCAACCCACTCCAGTGTTCTTGCCTGGAGAATCTCAGGGATGGGGGAGCCTGGTGGGCTGCGGTCTCTGGGGTCGCACAGAGTCATACACGACTGAAGGGACTTAGCAGCAGCAGCAGCAGCATGAAGAGCTCACAGCTAACTTCATATGCAATGGCAAAATGCTGACTAATTTCTCATTAAGGTAAGCAAGACAAGAATGTGTGCTCTTCCACTTCAATTTAACATTGGACTGAAAGTTCTAGGCAGGGTAATTAAGCAGAAATAAAAGACACCTAGCCTTTTGGTCAGAACTGCCATCTAGTAATTTGCCAAAATAACCAATACAGAGAGAAAGAGGAGAGGACCTACTCTATGTTCTCTAGGTTTTTCAGAAAGCGTAGTGTTGATCCTTCGGCCATGTTCATGTTACTCCATAAGAAAAGTGATGTTATCAAGGGGATGGGCACTGTTTAAAAAGAGATGCCCCCACAGATGTTATCATGGCAAAACCGGAAGAATCTACAATGTTCTAGATTGTTCTAGATTTAGAACAATCCCAGAATTGTTCTAAACAAAAAAATTAAGGACAAGATTCTTGTCAACAGAATTAATGTACATATTGTGCATATTAAGCACTTTTAAGAGGTGAGATGAATTCCTGAAATATGTGAAGGAAAGTGATCAGAAGAAGAAATGAAAGATAAATTTACTAGGGTTCAACTGAAGTACCAGCCTGCTCCACCTAGAGAAGCAGACATCATGTAGCTTGTGAGAGCTTAGCTCTCTGAGCAGGGATTGAGCCTGGGTCCTCGGCAGTGAAAGTTCTGAGTGCTAGCTGCAGGACCACCAGGGAATTCCCTAGGAAGCACACTTGTAAGAACCAGTGGAAAGGCTAAGGGAAAGGACCCGAGCTGCTGAAACACATTTCCTATCAATTCATGGCATGAAATGAAGTGAAGGTCGCCCAGTCATGTCCTACTCTTTGTGACACCATAGACCATACAGTCCTTGGAGTTCTCCAGGCCAGGATACCAGAGTGGGTAGTCTTCCCTTTCTCCAGGGAATCTTCCCAACCCAGGGATCAAACCCAGGTCTCCCACATTGCAGGCAGATTCTTTACCAGCTGAGCCAGAAGGGAGGCCCGAGAATACTGGAGTGAGTAGCCTATCCCTTCTCCAGCAGATTTTCTCAGCTGAGGAATTGAACCAAGGTCTCCTGCATTGCAGGCAGATTCTTTACCAACTGAGCTATCAGGGAAGCCCATTCATGGCATGCTGCTGCTACTGCTGCTAAGTCGCTTCAGTCGTGTCCGACTCTCTGTGACCCCATAGACGGCAGCCTACCAGGCTCCCCTGTCCCTGGGATTCTCCAGACGAGAACACTGGAGTGGGTTGCCATTTCCTTCTCCAATGCATGAAAGTGAAAAGTGAAAGTGAAGTCACTCAGGCGTGTCCGACTCTTCGAGACCCCATGGACTCCTCTACCAGGCTCCTCTACCCATGGGATTTTCCAGGCAAGAGTACCAGAGTGGGTACCATTGCCTTCTCCATTCATGGCATCAGTTCAGTTCAGCTCAGTCGTGTCCGACTCTTTGTGACCCATGAATCGCAGCATGCCAGGCCTCCCTGTCTATCACCGACTCCCGGAGTTCACTCAGACTCACGTCCATCAAGTCAGTGATGCCATCCAGCCATCTCATCCTCTGTCGTCCCCTTCTCCTCCTGCCCCCAATCCCTCCCACCATCACAGTCTTTTCCAATGAGTCAACTCTTCGCATGAGGTGGCCAAAGTACTGGAGTTTCAGCTTTAGCATCATTCCTTCCAGAGAAATCCCAGGGCTGATCTCTTTCAGAATGGACTGGTTGGATCTCCTTGCAGTCCAAGGGACTCTCAAAAGTCTTCTCCAACACCACAGTTCAAAAG
Source organism: Oryx dammah (assembly GCF_014754425.2). Lineage (NCBI taxonomy): Eukaryota > Metazoa > Chordata > Mammalia > Artiodactyla > Bovidae > Oryx > Oryx dammah. Next base: position 16,045,761 of record NW_024070209.1, read on the forward strand.
CATCAATTCTTCGACGCTCAGCTTTCTTCACAGTCCAACTCTCACATCCATACATGACCACAGGAAAAACCATAGCCTTGACTAGACGGACCTTTGTTGGCAAAGTAATGTCTCTGCTTTTCAATATGCTATCCAGGTTGGTCAAAACTTTTCTTCCAAGGAGCAAGTGTCTTTTAATTTCATGGCTGCAGTCACCATCTAAAGTGATTTTGGAGCCCAAGAAAATAAAGTCTGACACTGTTTCCACTGTTTCCCCATCTATTCCCATGAACTGATGGGACCGGATGCCATGATCTTCATTTTCTGAATGTTGAGCTTTAAGCCAACTTTTTCACTCTCCTCTTTCACTTTCATCAAGAGGCTATTTAGTTCCTCCTCACTTTCTGCCATAAGGGTGGTGTCATCTGCATATCTGAGGTTACTGATATTTCTCCTGGCAATCTTGATTCCAGCTTGTGCTTCTTCCAGCCCAGCGATTCTCATGATGTACTCTGCCTATAAGTTAAATAAGCAGGGTGACAATATACAGCCTTTACGTACTCCTTTTCCTATTTGGAACCAGTCTGTTGTTCTATGTCCAGTTCTAACTGTTGCTTCCTGACCTGCATACAGATTTCTCAAGAGGCAGGTCAGGTGGTCTGGCATTCACATCTCTCTCAGAATTTTCCACAGTTTATTGTGATCCACACAGTCAAAGGCTTTGGCATAGTCAATAAAGCAGAAATAGATGTTTTTCTGGAACTCTCTTGCTTTTTCCATGATCCAGCAGATGTTGGCAATTTGATCTCTGTTTCCTCTGCCTTTTCTAAAACCAGCTTGAACATCTGGAAGTTCATGGTTCACGTACTGCTGAAGCCTGGCTTGGAGAATTTTGAGCATTACTTTACTAGCGTGTGAGATGAGTGCAATTGTGCGGTAGTTTGAGCATTCTTTGGCAGTGCCTTTCTTTGGGATGGAATGAAAACTGACCTTTTCCAGTCCTGTGGCCATTGCTGAGTTTTCCAAATATGCTGACATATTGAGTGCAGCACTTTCACAGTATCATCTTTCAGGATTTGAAATAGCTCAACTGGAATTCCATCACCTCCACCAGCTTTGTTGGTAGTGATGCTTTCTAAGGCCCACTTGGCTTCACATTCCAGGATGTCTGACTTTAGGTGAGTGATTATACCATCATGATTATCTTGGTCGTGAAGATCTTTTTTGTACAATTCTTCTGTGTATTCTTGCCAAGCAGAGACATTACTTTGCCAGCAAAGGTCTGTCTAGTCAAAGCTATGGTTTTTCCAGCAGTCATGTATGAATGTGAGAGTTGGACTATAAAGAAAGCTGAGAACTGAAGAAGTGATGCTTTTGAACTGTGGTGTTGGAGAAGACCCTTGAGAGTCCCTTGGAGTGCAAGGAGATCCAACCTGTCAATCCTAAAGGAAATCAGTGCTAAATATTCATTGGAAGGGCTGATGCCCACTGAAACTCCAATACTTTGGCCAGCTGATGCAAAGAACCTGGGAAAGATTGAAGGTGGAAGGAGAAGGGGAAGACAGAGGATGAGATGGTTGGATGGCAGCACTAACTCAAAGGACATGAGTTTGGGTAAACTCAGGGAGTTGGTGATGGACAGAGAGGCCTGGAGTGCTACAGTCCATGGGGTCACAGAGTCGGACACGACTGAGCAACTGAACTCGACTCAACTCATTCATTTATTCATTATTAAGATACAAAGTGTGCTTTAAATATTTCTTTGGGGGAGGAGACACCACACTTCTACCCAATTAAGGGAAATCTATTCCAGATAACTTTTATTTATTTATTTTTAGGGTCTACTATTGAAGGAAATATATTCCAGAGACCTTTTATTTATTTATTTTTTTAAAGATCTACTATTAAGGGAAATATGTTCCAGAGACCTTTTATTTTTTTTTAGTAGATCTCAATAGATTTCCCTTAATTAGGTAGAAGTGTGGTGTCTCCTCCCCCAAAGAAATATTTAAAGCACACTCTTTATCTTAACAATAAATAAATGAATGAGTTGAGTCAAGTTCAGTTGCTCAGTCGTGTCCGACTCTGTGACCCCAGGGACTGTAGCACTCCAGGCCTCTCTGTCCATCACCAACTCCCTGAGTTTACCCAAACTCATGTCCTTTGAGTTAGTGCTGCCATCCAACCATCTCATCCTCTGTCTTCCCCTTCTCCTTCCACCTTCAATCTTTCCCAGGTTCTTTGCATCAGCTGGCCAAAGTATTGGAGTTTCAGTGGGCATCAGCCCTTCCAATGAATATTTAGCACTGATTTCCTTTAGGATTGACAGGTTGGATCTCCTTGCACTCCAAGGGACTCTCAAGGGTCTTCTCCAACACCACAGTTCAAAAGCATCACTTCTTCAGTTCTCAGCTTTCTTTATAGTCCAACTCTCACATTCATACATGACTGCTGGAAAAACCATAGCTTTGACTAGACAGACCTTTGCTGGCAAAGTAATGTCTCTGCTTTTTAATATGCTGTCTAGGTTGGTCATAATTTTTCTTCCAAGGAGCAAGTATCTTTTAATTTCATGGTTGCAGTCACCATCTGCAGTGATTTTGGAGCCCAAGAAACTAAAGTCTCTCACTCTTTCCATTGTTTCCCTATGTATTTGCCATGAAATGATGGGACCAGATGCCATGATCTTAGTGTTTTGAGTGTTGAGTTTTAAGTCAGATTTTTCATTCTCCTCTTTCACTTTCATCAAGAGAGGCTCTTTAGTTCCTCTTCACTTTCTGGCATGGGGTGGTGTCATCTGCTTATCTGAGGTTATTGATATTTCTCCTGGCAATCTTGATTCCAGTTTGTGCTTCATCCAGCCCAGCATTTTGTACAATGTACTCTGCATATAAGTTAAATAAGCTGGGTGACAATATACAGCCTTGATATACTCCTTTCCCAATTAGGAACCAGTCCGTTATTCCATTTCCATTTCTAACTGTTGCTTCTTGTCCTGCATACAGGTTTTGGAGGAGGCAGGCCAGGTGATCTGGTATTCCCATATCTTTCAGAATTTTCCACAGTTTGTTGTAATCCACACAGTCAAATGAAGCAGAAATAGATGTTTGATTGAAATTCTCTTGCTTTTTCTATGATCCAGCTAATCAGAGAAATCAACTATAGTTCAATAAAAAAATTTTTTTAAGTTGTATGAAAGGCCAGAAGAAGAGAAAGAGGAAGTGGGGGGTCTTCCCAGAAATAAGAAAATTGTAGGCAGCTGCTGTCTACATTCCATCTGAAGCCTGACAGTAGACCATAAGGCCCAAGAAACAAACTATTATTGATGCCATTGCTGCAGAAGTCTGAGCTTCTGTGTGAGTAACAGTAGATTCTGCCTCCTTTCTGCCTTCCAAATCACACACAAGTGCTTCTTTTTCATGGCATCTCAGTTGGAATCCTACTGGCAAGAGGTTCTGAGAAATGTAGTTCCCAAGCTTCTAACCCCTGCAGCACCAACAGAATATGTACCAAAGAGTGCTGGAATGTTACTGAGGTATAGCCAGTATAACATGCCTTCAGAAATCAAAGCATTTGTCAAAATGAATTTTGGGCAAATGATAGTTGAAATTTAGCGGTTTACCTTTGTTCTTAAAAATGCTAGGGAATTTATACTACTTTTTTGCCTATTATTTTATTACTTTCCTATGTCTCTGGTTACCTAACATTAAGTTAAATCCAGAACATATATTCTTAGTGTGTCCTTTCTGCTGTATCAATTGCCACAAACCTGGTTGCTTCAAACAGCACAACTTTGTTCTCTTACCATTTTAGAGGCATAAAGTCTGAAATCAGTCAAAAGTCAGTGTCAGCAGGGCTGGTTTCCTCAATAAGCTATGTGGGAGAACTAGTTTCCCAGCCTGTTTTAGCTTCTGGAGGCTGCCTGTATTCCTTTACTTGATTCCTTCTAGTATCTTTTTTCCATCATCACATTTCCTTCTCTTTTGTCGTCAAATCTCTCTCTGCTCCACTCCCATAAGAACACTTGTGATTATATTTAGGGCCCACTTAGAAAATTCAGGATAATCTCTGCATCACAAGAATCTTAATCATACCTTTAAAGTTTCTGCTAACATAAAAAAAGGCATTCACAGTCTCAGATTTCTTTGGGAGCCATTGTTCAGCCTGCTACAGCATTTAAAAAATATATGTGTTTTTCCTTTTAAAGACACTTACCCTTATTCCTATTTTGTGCCAATACTTTCCTGTCCAACATATAAGTTACAAGGCTTATCCCATTGTTGTGCCCAGTGTCCGAGTCCCCAAAACTGAGAGAATAAGACATCCACAGCAATGCAAAAGCATAAAGGGGTTTATTGCTAACTCGAGCCAGGGCTCCTGTCACATCCAACACAGTGGAGTAGAGCAAGAGCCCCAAGCCCTGGATTACAACAGTATTTATAGGTTTAGGACAAAGACAGAGAGTTGGCAAGGGCTTATTGGCTGCAGGAGTTTCCTGGTCTTTACTAATTGGCTAGATTTTCATGCACGTGGGCTTTCTTGGGGGAGGTTCATCCTCATCCTGATAGGCTTGAACCAGGCTACGGGGAGCATACTGATTGGCCAAGTCTTTGGTGTCGGCAGGAGATGATCTCAGTTCCTCCTGGGCAATGACTCATCCCTTCTGTGAAGGAGACTTAGGCCTACCGTGGCCCCCTGAAGCCTGTCATGGCGCTGGCTAGGTCCTAACATTCCCCCCGTCTGTTGATCATATAGAGGAATCTTCCTCTTTAATTTGGGGTAAGGCTTGATATTGTTGCCTTAGTACCATCACCTGTATTGTATTGATGCATTCTTTTATGAAGGCTATCAGTCTGTTTAAAATACATGGGCCAAAAGTGAGAATGAGTAGGAGTATGATGATCAGTCCAAGCAAGGTAGAGATTAGTGTTGTTAGCCAAGGAGATTGATGGAACCAGGACTCAAACCATCCTTGTTGAGCTTCTCGCTCTCTTTTCGTTGTGCTAGTCCCTCTCTTACTTTTGCCATAGACTCTCTTACCACCCCAGTGTGGTCTGCATAAAAGCAGCATTCTTCTTGTAGGGTGGCACAGAGGCCTCCTTGTTGCAAGAAAACCAGATCTAAACCCCTTCGATTTTGTAAGACCACTTTGGATAGGGAGGTTAGTGACTTTTCTAGGTGACTGATTGTTCTATGCGTGTGATGTCTTCATCTATGGCTGCCCGCAAAGAAGTTAACCCTTGACCTTAGAGAGACAGTGCGGCTATCCCAGTTCCTGACCCGGCGATCCCAAGACTGAACATGTTGCTAATGTGATGGCCGTGATGGGCTCTCTCTTAGCTCTGTTTCTTTTTTTCCCACTGGTTTGTTGTCTCTCCAGCCCAGTAGCTATACATAAATTCTTCAGGGTGGTATAAGATTTTGGGCATTATAGTCACTATTACACAGAACTCTCTGTTTTGATTAAAAACTGATGCATGTAAACATGGAGTTAGCCTGATGTGTGAACAAACCCACCATCCTCCTGCCTCAGGCACAATCCAATCTGTCTTATTTAGTCTTGTAATATTGGCCACCTAGGCACACAGTGGGGCTTTTTCAGGGGGAACTGTGCCCAGGCAAAGTCCCTTTCCCCAGACCTCTCTCATTGTAAGACCAACTTTTCGTTCTCCCCAATGGCATTGAGGTGGATTAGTGCTGTTGGACAGGTTGTAAGAAACATTTAAGCCTTTGCTTCATAAAAGGGAGGATATAAAGCATAACAGAGCCAACATGACTGAGCTGCATCTGGGTTAGAATGATTTAAAGCTATAAAAGCGGCCTTGACTAGGTCCCACAATGGGTCTGAAGTACTCTCATGGAGCTGGCTCTCTGGCCAAGGAATGGAGGGCGTAGGGCTCAGCGTCGTAGCCCCCTGGGGGGTCGGGAGCGCCTTAATCACATGTTGTGGGCTTGGATTTTCAACTTGATTGGGGCCCATACCTAGGGTCTGGATGGGTTCTATTATCTGGCTAATGACCAGAATTCCTCCAAAGTATCCATGGGTCCGTTGGGCACTAGTTTGTATTCCCCAGGACAGACCGGAAACCCAAGCCCTCTCTCTTCTTGCAGCCTGTTGATTGAACCTTATTCTAACTTGTGAATAGCCACAGTCATTACAGACATAGTCATGTACTGGGGCATTTGGCCCTGCAAACGAGAAGCTAAGTAGGTCTTGGTTTCCTACCTCCCAACGTCAGTTCCCATCATTAGAGGTAACACAACTCCAGGACTTACAGAAGTAGTCCTGTAGACCCCCACAAGTCTTCCAGTTGCCTCTTTGGTGGCCAGGGCATGCCCAGAACCCATAAACCCGGAGGAGACCCTTTGACCAGGGTACACCTACCACATCTTTTAAGTCAAAGTACAGATCTGGCCACCAGGTGTTTGGGGGGTGGATTTCTGAGGTTAAGTTGAGCACCTCTCGCGTCAGTCCATTTTGAAGTTTCCAGGTGATCTTGGCCGGCTGGTGCGGGTTTTCATCAGTGGCTCTGGGACCGGGGAAGATAGTCACCAACAGGACAGTCAGGATGATTTGCCTGGCTCTCGTTGATGGACGAGCTTTAGCTTGAAGGGGTTTGAAGGGTGCGGCACCACCTCCCATTCTTTCGGGCTTGTTCTTGTTCTTCTGGAGTGGCTTGGTGCACGTGGTTGCAGTGTACCCAGGGTCCGATACCGTCGACCTTTAGGGCAGTAGGGGTGGTAAGAAGAACAACATAAGGACCCTTCCATCTAGGCTCTAACAATTTGGATTGGTGTCGTTTGACCCAGACCCAGTCTCCGGGACCAATATTATGTGAGGGAATGGTCCCCTTGTTCTGACCTTCGTGGATTTCCCTGATCAATTTCCAGACATGTGTGTGCACCTTGCCTAATGCCATCAGGGCTTCTTGGAACTGTCCTAAGGTAGGGGGTGGGTGCTTTTTACCTTCAAAGATAGGGCATATGGGAGGGGGCCTCCCATACATAACTTCGAAAGGGGTTAAGTCCAGCTTGTAGGGGGTATTACACTCACGGAAGAGGGTGAAGGGAAGGAGAGTCACTCAGTCCCCGCCAGTCTCTATTGCCAATTTTGCCAAAGTTTCTTTTAGAGTCTGATTCATCCTCTCAACCTGTCCTGAGCTCTGGGGATTGTATTCAAAATGCAGCTTCCATTTGGTCCCCAGAGCTAAGGCCAATCCCTGAACAATCTGACTAACAAAAGCAGGTCCATTATCAGAGCCAATAGTCACCGGCAGCCCAAATCTAGGTACTACTTCTAGAATTTTTTTTTTTTTTTTGCTACTATCATTGCTGTTTCCCCCTTAGTGAGGAAAGCTTCAACCCATCCAGAAAAGGTATCTACCAAAACTAACAGATAACGGTACCCATATTTGCCTGGTCTTACCTCTGTAAAATCTATCTCCCAGTGTTGCCCCAGCCTCTCTCCCCGGTACCTCATCCCTGTATGGCGTCCTTTTCCCGACTTCATCATCTGACATGCTCTGCAGGTCTGGACTATGTCTCTTATAGTCGCCAGTTGTCGGGGAAACCACAAACGTGCTGTTTGAAGAAGTATTAGTGTCTTTTTTTCTCCTAGATGGGTGGTCAGATGTAAGTGCGTACAGAGGTGTCGACCCAAGTTGGCTGGAAGTATCAAGTTGTCATCTTGATCTCAGTACTATCTATCTTCGCCCTCTTGGTGGCTGGCATTTTCTTGAATCCAATTGAGGGCAGAAGAGGAATACTCTGGGGTTGGGGGCAGGGTTCCCATGTGTGGAGGTGGTAGCCCCACAGTTAGTATGGGGGCTGTGTAGTCCTGGTTAGCTGCCTCACGAGCTGCCATATCAGCCACAAGGTTGCCTGGAGCCTGGATGTTTTCTCCCTTTTGATGTCCAGGGACATGTACTATTGACACTGCCCGAGGCCGTTGGATGGCTGCCAAGAGTCTGCAGATATCAGGCAGGTTCTTAACTTCCTTTCCCTCGGCTGTCAAAAAACCTCGCTCTTTATATATTGGGCCCTGGATGTGTACGGTGCCAAATGCATATCGACTGTCAGTATAAATGGTGATCCTCTTTCCTTCTGCCTTTCTAGAGCTTGTATTAAGGCTATTAGTTCTGCCTTTTGGGCAGAGGTACCCGGGGGAAGAGCCTCAGCCCATATTATTTTCCCAGAGTCATCAACTATCGCGGCTTCTGCCTTTCTCTGTCCATCTTTTATAAAACTGCTTCCGTCGGTAAACCATATCAGCTCACTGTTATTTAGGGGTATGTCTGTTAGGTCTTTTCGTACTGCTGTCACATCAGCCAATATCTCACCACAATCGTGTAGGGGGCCTTATTCCTCCAGGTTGGGTAAGAGGGTAGCCGGGTTTAGGAAGCAGGGCGTCTGGAAGTGTATCCGAGAGGTGTCCAGCAGCAAAGCTTGATAATGGGTCAAGCGGGCATTAGAGATCCACTTACCCGCTGGCTGCTTGAGGATCCCCTCTATGGCATGGGGACTGTAGACCAGGAGGCGCTGTCCATAAGTCAACTTATCAGCGTCATGGACAAGGAGAGCAGCAGCCGCGATGATACGGAGACAGGGCGGCCATCCAGCAGCTACCGGGTCCAGCCGTTTAGAGAGGTATGGCACAGGCTGTCTCCAAGGTCCCCATTGCTGTGTCAGGACTCCCTTTTCTATTCCCTGCTTTTCATCCACAAACAGTTGAAATGGCTTAGCCGGGTCAGGGAGAGTTAGGGTCGGGGCTTCTAGCAATGCCCGCCCGAGTTCCTGAAATGCCTGCCTCATTGGCTCAGTCCAAGTCCAGTTTTTATTTTCTCTACTTCCTTCATACAGAGGCCGGGCCTTTTCAGCAAACCCCAGGATCCATAACCTGCAGTACCCAACAGTCCCTAAGAATTCCCTTACTTGCCAAGGAGTCGTTGGCTCTGGGATCTGTAAAATAGTCTCTTTCATAGCCTGAGTCAACCATCTTTGCCCCTGTTTTATTTTGTACCCTAAGTAAATGACTTCCTGTTTAGCAATTTGGGCCTTCTTTGCACTCGCCTGGTACCCCAATGTCCCTAAAGTCTGAAGGAGGTCGCCTGCAGCCTCTAGGCATGCCTTCTTGGTGGTAGTGGCCAGCATGAGGTCATCTACATATTGCAATAGGATAACATCGGGTGGCTAGTTTGGTACTCACAGAGGTCTTCGCCCAGAGCCTCACTGAACAGTGTCGGTGAGTTTTGAATCCCTGTGGAAGGCGAGTCCAGGTCAGTTGCCCCACAGTCTGACTGTCCTCGTCAGTCCACTCGAATGCGAAGATCTCTTGACTCTGGGGATCCAGAGGCAAACTGAAAAAGGCATCTTTCAAGTCCAAGATTGTATACCAAATATAGTCTGGCGACAAACTGCTCAGGAGGGTATATGGGTTAGGGACAGTGGGATGAATGTCACTCACCCGTTTGTTGACTTCATGAAGATCTTGGACTGGTCTGAAGTCTGTTCCCCCGGGCTTTTTCACAGGCAATACGGGAGTATTCCATGGGGACCAGCATTTTTTGAGAATTCCTGCCTTTAGGAGGTGTTGTTTGTGTGGCATAACCCCTCGCCAGGCCTCCTGGCTCATGGGATACTGTTTCACCCTCACAGGAGTAGCATTTGCTTTTAATTCAACCACAATGGGAGTTCTTTGTTTAGCCAGTCCCATTCCCGTTATCTCTGCCCAGGCTAGAGGGTATTCCTGAATCCATTGTTGCATAGTAGGATCCATAGCTGCATGGGGCTCTGGTAAATATAGTCTGTATTCATCTCTCAGTGCCAGGGATAGAGCATGAATTGGCTGACCAAGCCTGTCTGTGACTGACATTCCCCCAGAGTCAAAGTGAATTTGCGCATTGACTTTGGCCAATAGGTCTCTTCCTAATAAAGGGGCCGGACATTCCAGAATCACCAGAAATGAGTGGGATAGCCAGTGGGCTCCCAAGTCCACTTTTCGTTTAGTAGTCCAGTAATATCTCTTTGTCCCAGTGGCTCCCTGGACCAAGCTAGTCTTTTTGGACATCGGCCCAAATTTTTGATTGAGAACTGAATGCTGGGCTCCCGTATCTACCATGAAGCCGACCGGTTTCCCCTCCACATTAATAGTTACCCAGGATTTGGGGAGAGGTGCCGGGCCCTGACCCCCCTAGTCGCTATCCTCTCCGGCAAATAGGACGTGGATGCCCCCTGCTTGGTGGGTCTTTTCCTTAGGTTTCTCTTGGGGCACTTATTTTTCCAGTGTCCTATCTCCTTGCAGAATGCACATTGATCCTTTTTAAGTCCCTGCCTTGTTGGCTTCCCTTCACCCTTCGAAGAGGCTTCCCTTGTTCCCAGAGAACTAGCTCCCTGTTCTACCCCTGCGAAGAATATCTGGGCTAATTTCTTCTGATTTCTATGGTTCTCTTCGGCCCTGAATTCCCTTTCTTCTCGCCTAATGCGTTCCTCTCTTTCTTCTGGAGTCTCTCTATGATTAAAAACCCTCTCTGCTGCCCTCACCAGGTCCTGCAGGGATTGCTCTCCCAACCTCTCTATTTTCTATAGTTTTCTCCTGATATCCAGGGCTGCCTGGTTTACGAATGCTAGCATGACTGCGGCGCATGACTCATTGGCCTGTGGGTCCATGGGAGTATACTGCCAAAAAGCTTCCATTAACCTCTCAAGGAAAGCTGCTGGGCTCTCATTTGGCTCTTGTCTTACCAAATTCACCTTTGCCAAATTTGTTGGTCTCCTGGCGGCTGCTCGGAGGCCGGCCATGAGAGTCTTGTGGTATACCCAGAGACGCTCCCTACCTTCAGCGCACTTGAAGTCCCAGTGGGGCCGCACCAAGGGGAATCCCTCATCAATCAAGTTAGGCTGCGTAGTGGGTCTCCCATCTACCCCTGGCACAAGTTTTCATGCTTCTGACAAGATCCGCTAACATTCCTCTGTAGTAAAAAGCACTTGTAACAATGTTGACAGTCATCCCAGGTGGGGTTATGGGTGAATAAGATAGATTCTAAACGATCAATGAGGCCCTGAGGTTTTTCAAAGAATGAAGGGGTCTGAGTTTTCCAGTTGTAAAGATCACTGGTGGAAAAGGGCCAGTATTGGTATGTTCGCTCTCTGTCGGCTCAGGCAGGTCCCGCCCAAACCGGAAATGCCTGGACTGTAGAGGAGGGGGCTTCCGGGTTGTCTTCCTCCGCCATACTGGTGACGCCCCTGGTTCTTCCTCGAGTCCCCTGGGCGGGGCTTCCTTCCTGGTTTGGGGCCAAAGGCTCGTGGTCCCTCCGTATCCCTCCAGAAGAGACCTGAGGAACCTGCAGGGGCAAAAGTGGGTCCGCATAGGGGGGCGGGGAGAGTTCGGTCTCTAGGTTGAGTAGATTGGGGTATAGTGAGGATTCCTGGGATGCCGGTTTCACTTGGTCGCTGTGCTCTTTGTCTTCTTTTTCTTTCTCTTTGGATGCTTTTACAACCAACACCTGTGGACGCAAAGGAGTTGAAGACGGAGAAGAGGGAATGGAAGTGAGGGGCTGAAAAACAAAAGGTTTCAGCCAGGCCGGTGGGTTTTCTACCAAATCTTGCCAGACCAAAATGTATGGGGTTTGGTCTGGGTGTCCCGACGAGTTGGGGGCGAGCACCTTTTCTCTGACCGCTTGTATAGTAGGCAGACTGAAGGTGCCCTCTTGTGGCCAGCTGACATCAAAAGCAGGCCATTCAGCAGAACAAAAAGTCACCAACTTGCTTTTCTTCACCAGCAATAATAGATTCTGTGCTCTAGACTTAAAATCAGAGAAGTGGTCTGTCATAAGAAACAAAGGAGTTGAAGTTGTTTGCCCCATGATCACAGGAAAATATGCTGAGAGCCAACAGAGCACACAAAAAAACACAGACAGTGCCGGCACTCACGCAAACATAGCAAACAGACAAACAGACAAACAGACAAACAACAAACTCAAAGTGGCCACTAACAGCACAACACTAGGTCTTCCTGAATTTCTTCTCAATCTTACCTGCAGGATGTTCACAGAGCCAGGTGCCGCCCCCCCCAGCTTAGTGCTGGGCCTTGGCCTTATGCTGGACTTAATCCAGTAACTAGAGCCAGCCACCTTCCCGGCACGATACCAGGCCTCAGCCTTACGCTGGTCTTAAACAGAACACCGGTGTTCAGATATCTCTCCTTCTAGTGAGGAAACCCCTTCTACCAGGAGAATGTTATTCTTTCCAGTTAAAGGTATCCCAGACGAGCCCCCATATGTTGTGCCCAGTGTCCGAGTTCCCAAAACAGAGAATAAGACATCCACAGCAATGCAAAAGCATAAAGGGGTTTATTGCTAGCTTGAGCCAGGGCTCCTGTCACATCCAACACAGTGGAGTAGAGCAAGAGCCCCAAGCCCTGGATTACAACAGTATTTATAGGTTTAGGACAAAGACAGAGAGTTGGCAAGGGCTTATTGGCTGCAGGAGTTTCCTGGTCTTTACTAATTGGCTAGATTTTCGTGCACATGGGCTTTCTTGGGGGAGGTTCATCCTCATCCTGATAGGCTTGAATCAGGCTATGGGGAGCATACTGATTGGCCAAGTCTTTGGTGTCGGCAGGAGATGATCTCAGTTCCTCCTGGGCAATGACTCATCCTTTCTGTGAAGGAGACTTAGGCCTACCGTGGCCCCCTGAAGCCTGTCATGGTGCCGGCTAGGCCCTAACATCATCACTGTAACTCTGGATCTGGGATTTTACAGAAAGCATACTCTGGCATATATTCTTCCTTTGATGATCCTTGTTTATTTGATGCTAAGTACTTCAACTTTTCACGTACAGAAGGCTCTGGGGAAGTGGATGCATTAAAAAGAACCATTAATTTTTTCAAAAATCATATCCTAATTTTTCTCCAAAAAAAGTATTATCTGTTTTCTGCTAAATGTTCTGTTCTTTCTTCTGGTTGGTTCTTGGTTCATAAATCTCATTTAGTGGTGTCATGAATTTCTTTTTGTTTCTCAGGCATGGTCTGGCATTGTATTATAGTTGGAGCCTGGTAAAAGGACTGGGACCTATGCTGAGCGTTTTGTTCCTCAGGAGCTAAAATGTATTTCCTCTGTTCCATATTTTTGGATCTTGCTTTACCACTTGGCCCCAGTTTTCCTAAGGAAGCTTTCCTACTATACTTATTTCCTGCCAGCTTTAGTTCTTATGGTTCTTCTATTGCAGATGAGGGTTTGTTTTCTGAGGCCTCAGTCATAAAGACAGGAGAGTTGTAGATGGACATCTGAGAACCTTTCTATCAACTGACCACTAATTTCATTCAGATTACATTAGAAAATTCTTTGTTACAGCAGGAGTCTGTTGCAGAAGAAGAAAGATGGCAGAGTAAGAATATGCAATATGGGAATCCATGATGACTCAGTGGGTAGTGTTGGAGCCACGGGTTCCAGGAAACAAACTCACTCAGAAGGACAACGCAGATAGTGGAGTGCAGTTTACTACATGGGCGTGCCCAAGGCAGAGTCTCCTCTTAGCCAAGGACCCCGACCAGCATTTGTGAAAATCTTTTATACCCCATGTGTACATGTCTGAACCCACCATGCAAATTCCTTGAGACTTACATAAACCAAGGAAAATCCAATCCCAATAACCCCGTCATTCACGTGCTATGTGCTCATGTGCTCAAACAGTCAAACAATTAGCCAATAATCAATAAACCCAAGGTTAAGCTCTGATAGATACAGAAAAATTTACGGCCTGTCTGGAGGAAGGGGTGATTACTGTATGTTTTCTCTTAGGTGATGAGTAACCTAGATATGATCTTCAAGGTTCCTCTGTCTGGAAGGGGTCTTATCCTTCTGTTGTTGTTTTCATGGGTACTAAACACAGAGTTCAGAGTCCATTGGAAAGGTGGCCGAGCATGATCAGTGTGAACAGGCCTAACATGAAGTCCAGGCCCAATGAATTCCTTCTTCAGTAGGACTCTGCTTTTTCACTGCCAAGGGCCTGGGTTCAATCCCTGGTTGAGGCACTAAGATCCCATAAGCTGAGCGGAGTGAAAAAAAAGAAAAAGAATATGCAGTAATTGGAGTCATTGAAGAGTGCTGTGCTCTATGCTCAGTCATGTCTGGCTCTATGCTCAGTCATGTCTGACTCTTTGCAACCCTATGGACTGTGTGTAGCCCTCCAGTCTCCTCTGTCCTTGAGATTTTCCAGGAAAGAATACTGGAGTGGATTGCCATTTCCTCCTCCAAGGGATCTTTCTGACCCAGGGATTGAACTGGAGTCTCCCCCATCTCCTGCCTTGGCAGGAGATTCTTTACTACTGAGCCACTAGGGAAGCCCAGGAGATGAAGAGTGGTAAGTGCCAAATAATCTCTCAGGTTTGGGGAACTGTACTGTCTTTCTCATTTGAGAAAGAGAGAACAGAATTCTCATGGAGAGTACAGATGTTCTAGAAATACAAATTATACAAACATAGGCTGTATATAGATTTTAAAAGACCTCGAAAAACAAACTAGAATTAATAACCTATTTCCTGCACTTAATTTTTATTTTCTTACTATGTTACCATTTGAAATGGACTCATGTAACTGACTAATCTTAGGTAGAATTGATTGTTGATTTCCTAGGATAGTGAAATGTTTGGATAGTTGTTTTTATCATAGGTTTTATTTTTGCCCCATCTGAAATAAAGTAAACAAAGGTCTAATTTATGTCAACAAAACACTTTTTGAAGCTGACTAAATGACAATGTCAATAAACACTTGAAAGGAAGATTTGCTTCCAATTCATTGTGAATAATTGAGGTGACAAACATATCAACAGTTCCTTCCTGAACTAAAGCTTTGGATTAAGTAAAATGTATTAGCACACTATCTTCTTGCATCTGTATCTCACTAGTTTTTTCCTGTAGTAGCAAACTGACATTCAGGCAACACAAAGATGTAGCAGTTGGGAAAAGAAAGGCCTCTAGTGTTTGGTTATACAGTTGGATACTTGCCAGCATCTAACATCAGACTACTTTTTACAAACTCACCAGTCAATCAGGCAAGTTATCCAAAGCTGGAGACACAGAGGGGTCACTTAGGTGTGAGCCTTACCTTTAAAGCAAGGTTTTTTTTATTTTTTCTTCTTTTTTTTTTTAAGGGCCAACAAGGAAAGGCTTCAGTGTGGAATCATACAGAGGATTTCCTTTGTTCTATGAAATAATTGGATATACAGGAATGATCCTTTATTTACACAGGGAGTTTCTAACAATAGGTTCTGATTTTGCTATTAAGGCTCCTATTTCTCATTTATTCTAAGAGAATTTGAAATTCAAAAAGAAAGAAGAACAACCGTGTAAAAGCAGAATGTCTTGAATATGCTATTGATGTAAAGATTAACCTTTAAAACAGGGCATCTGCTATGGCACAGCTCTATGCAGAAAGTCTGTTTACAAAAAAAGGCATTAATCAAGACATATAAATCCATTTATAATGTCTTTGCACTGTGGCTAACTTAGGAGTGAGCTGGTGAGTGAGACGGCTGAAGTCTGACAGCTAATTTAAACCCAAGGTCTTCACTGTCCAGAGATTTATCAGAGAGTCAAGCAGCCAGTATCTTTTTATGACTTGTACCTTCTCCTTTTTCAGAGGTAGTAAATGAAAAAGACTGGAAAAGGAGGTGCCATCTATTGCAGCTGTGTAAAATCACATAAACACCGTGCCCTAGGCTTTCATTATAACACCTCCTTCTTAGCTAATTACTGTCAGCATTAAATTACAGAGTCAGGAGGCCCCACTCTGTATCAATTCATTCATTTCAGGTCACAGTTTGGCAGAAAACCTGTAGTGAAAGGCCAAACCTTTATCCACTAAGCCTTTTATTTGTGACTAAACAAAAGTCTTGACAAGTAGTATAATTTGTATCAAGCAGAGTCACACCAAGAAGCGATTAATAGTGTTTTTTTTTAAGTAAAAATTTACTCTAGCCTCTAGTCCACTTGACAGGATTTATCATTTTGCATATCAAAAGACACAAAAGGTGGTCAGTTATTTTTTCCAGGAGAAGGCAATGGCAACCCACTCTAGTACTCTTGTCTGGAAAACCCCATGGACAGAGGAGCCTGGTAGGCTGCAGTCCATGGGGTCGCATAGAGTCGGACACTACTGAAGCGACTTAGCAGCAGTAGCAGCAGCAAGCATTATACCTTTCAATGAATGAATAACATTATTTTTAAAAAAATAAGCATGACATTTTACATACATCAGATCAAATTTATTGTCTTTTAATACTGTACTGGAAAAGTGAAAGTGAAGTCACTCAGTCGTGTCCGACTCTTTGCGACCCCATGGACTGTAGCCTACCAGGCTCCTCCCTCCATGGGATTCTCCAGGCAAGAGTACTGGAGTGGGCTGCCATTTCCTTCTCCTGACCCAGGGATCGAACCTGGGTCTCCCGCATTCCAGGCAGACGCTTTAACCTCTGAGCCACCAGGGGACCAATTGTACTGGAAAGGTAAGGTTTTTGATAGTATTGGTTTTTATAAGATGCTGATTGGAGAGGTTTACTATCCTAACCCTTTTAAATTCCATTATTGTACAATTCAACATGCGGGGGGCGGGGGGGGGGTCAGATCAAAATGTGTTTTTGAGAAATTGCAGAAAGGTTTTAATATGCCTAGGTATTTTCTACAATATAAAAGTCTATAAAGCTACCAGCCTTCCAGGGGTGTTGATTTGCTTTTTTACTATAAGCTGTCATTCTTTAGACAGCTTATTTAGGAAAAGAAATCAAATGTACTATAGAGCCCAGTATATATGGTTGGTAGTTTGACGTCGCTTCTTAAACTGATTTTCTGTTCATATAGATACAAGATTGAAATGAGAAATTCAAAATCAGTGAAACTCAAACTCACATAGGGTAGAGTGATGCTATTAATCCATAAGAATCAATTTCTTCTCATCTTCTCTGCTCCGGTTTTAGGACATAAGAGAAATGCTTTTGGTGAAAACATGTGTTATTGTTTTCAATGAAGAGTTCTTGTGGCCTTAATGATGTCAGAGCCTAGCTAGAGCCTGGACTAGCCATCTTCTCACTTATGACCTGTGTATTTAATTCGCACAAGGATAGTATGAGTTAAGAGTAATCTTTATTTTGTAGATGAAAAAAGTCAAGTTACAAGAAATTAAATATCTTGCTCAAGATCATATGCTGCTAAGAGGCAGGTCTGGAATTCAAACACAAGTGTCCTATCTTGAAGCCTCCTGGTTTTTCTGCCTCATCTCCTTCTCTTCTGCACAATGGAGTTGTCAGTGGGGGAAGATTGTATCTCTGTTGGGCTCATCATTACCATTTTCAATGGTCAGTGTTTAAATGCATTGCCCCCAGCAAGGTTTTTGGAAGAATAGCCTTCTCTCTGTCAATTGCCAGACTGAGAAAACTCTAGTTTTAATTCCCTTCATGGAATGAAGCACTTGAGATTACAACTTAGGTGGGTAGGTATGCAAATGTCATACTCTGTGGGATCCTTAAGATTTTAAATGCATGAGACTTGGAGGGATTGGGGCCTGGTGGTTACATTTGTGATACAAACAGCATCATACATGTCAGTAGCTTGTTAGTCCTGCCCTATTCTGTCTCAGGGCTCAGTGAAAGGTAACCTTTCAACTAAGATGGATTCTATTACTGCAGAATGGTTGCTAACAAGGCATTTATTTATGTAACAGGTATGTTTTCTGATTTTTGCCTTAAAAAAAAAACTAAATTAGAAAGAGATAGCCTTTATGAGTGTCTACAAAGTGCCTGGCACTGTGTTGGATGCTCAGGGAGGGATCAGCACTGAATAGGACATAGTCTTTAGTTGTACCTCTATAGGAAATGGTAGTACAGTTGGATAGCAAAAATAGGCAGATGTTACAGTGATAGGTGCAATAATAAAAAAGTACATAATATAGAATAGAGCTATAAGGTGGGTTTTAGGAACTCTGGGTAAAAGAAGTTGCCTTTAAAGCATAAATAATGATTCACTAAGCAGAGGAAATTTCAGGTTCAAAGACAAGCAAGAGGATATGGAATAGCCAAAGTGCCATGGGTCCAGGGTAAGAGTAGGTGGGTTGAAAGGTTTTTACAAGATGGCAGGGGAGACTTGTGGCAGGTTATGAAAAGACTTGTGGATCATGGAGCTCAGACATATGAGGACCACTGAGAGCCACTGAAGGGCTTCAGCAGATCACCATGATCACAGTTGTGGTTGGGAAGCATCAGTCAGTAATGTAGGGACAGATTTCAGAGCAACAATATCAGAAGCATGAGACCAGTTAGGAGTTAGGATCTCACATCGTGTAATCTTTAAGGATAAACAGATTAAAGAAGCCCTGGAAATCTTAATTAACTCCTAAGTTTGGTTGTGGGGCTGCTGTAGTGTTTTAATATTTATAATTGCCTTAAGTGATCAACTTAGATCTTTAGTTGGATTCCCCAAGGAAAGAGCAGTGAGATGGAGATCTGCATATGGAAGGTTACGTTGGCAAGTGCCCTCAGCATCAATGCCTGTAGGGGAGTAAAGAATGCAGGACTGGCAGAGGGGAGAGTTGAGAGGTAATGAAATCACAAAGAGCCAATGCATGGGATGCTTTTTAGGAGATGGTTGGTGCTTAAAGGCAAGGGAGCTAGATCTTTATACCTCTGTGGCCAGTCATTGGATATAGACTTGGAGGGAGGGAGGGAGACTTTTATACTGTGGGCAATTCCTGAGATTCATCTAAGAACCATCAGTTCCAACAGTCTGGCTGCTGGGGGAACAAGTGCTCAAATGAAGCAGTGCATCCACTATAGCTAAAGGTGTAAATATTCTCCTGAGAACATCCTTGTAGAGTAATCAGGTTCAAAACAGCTCTCCTAGGCCTTTGCACTTGCTCTTCCTCTGCATATATTATTCTCTCCCAAGGCCTTTTGTGTGGCTGGATTTTCTTGTCACTGGGTTTTTACTTGTAATATCTCCACCAAAAAGGCTCTTTTGATCACCCTCTGTAATCATCCCCAAGCCCAACAGTCACTGCCTAGGACATCACCCTGTTTCCTTTATAGCAGAACAAGATGAATACAAATCTCATTGTCTCCCCACTCCTAGAATGTGATCTCCAGTAAACTTTTTTGTCCTGTTCACTGTTGTATCCCCTGCACCCAGAACAGTAGATGCTCAATCAATCTTTGCCAAATAAATAAATAAAAATTAAATTTAAGAGAATGGATATTAAGAGAGGTGGAATTTTCCAAATGAGGGATCCTGAGGAATTCTTATCTTTTGCTTTTGACATTGGCAGAACTCAAGTCCAGGAAAAGGGTTTGTGTCTCATAACTTTTCTACAGTTTTCAGTCACCCACAGAGAACTACTGGAGAATATATCTTGATCATGTAAGATGGATAGGCCTCTGGCAAGAGTTTAGCTCTTAGATCTCACATTGGGTATCATTTTTTTTTCCCTCTGGCTTCTGGGGTGTTTGAGGGCTTTTATTATTCAAAAATGAAACTATCTTAGGGGAACATAAATTATCTATTAAGAGACTTTTGGAATTTTAGCATAAAAAATCACATGCGGAATTTGTGCAGAATTGACAAGCTGCTACTCCTCTATAGTCACCTAAACCATTTTCTTTCAAACAGAAACAAACTGAAAAATGTAGTAATTTTCAAGTGTAGAGGCAAAAAGGCACTTAGCCCAGCTTGAAGATTCAAATTATGGAAACAACACTGCTGTACTTGGCTTTAATTTGAACTTCAGCTCTTAGAAATAGGTTTAACATCTAGCCTCATGACAACTGCTGACTTCAGAAGGGCCTGTGGAGGGCAAGGCATAGAGGGAAGAGCCTTCTTTTCACTTGCTTTTGACTTTGTCTGCCTGCTTCATCCCTGTAACTGTACCTTATAAGGTGCACTTCTTGTGTTTGGAAGCACTTATTGTGTTTGTTGGAGAAGAGTAGAAGGAATCTTTCGAAGTCATTTATTTAAGTCTTTGTCACTAGCCAGGAGTAAATGGACATCAATAATAAAAATTCACTCTTAGTTATATTTAAATATTTAGATTCTTTACTAAAATGTTTGGTCTTCTGATTCAACTAACAGTCTAGAGAAGAGACAGGAAAGCATTTGGGTCATTATCAAAGGCGCTGAGTATACTTAGGGCAGATCTGCAGTATCTTCAAACAACAGGAGAGAGAGTAAAAAATCACAGGGTAGAAGTGGGGCCAATGTGTATATGCAGATTTGACCTTATTAAAGGAGTTTCCTGTCAACAATTAGAGAAGCGCAAGGTAGAAGTGGAATGTCCCAGAATGTGGTGAATGCTCAGTCATAGGTGTTCAGAGAGACCATGGACAGCTTTTGCAAAAAGAGATTCCTAAAGGAATTCACGAAACAGAAGGAAGATGATATTGTAGTCTTAAAGGTCTATCACAAAGAGAGTGACTTTTTATGATTTGTCACTAGGTAGGTAGTTTGTTGCCATAAACGCTATATGCTTTTTTTTTTTAATAAGTGCTATTTTCTTTGAATCCAAGTGTTCCTTTTGACTTCTGCATCTTCCCAGTCACTTAAATGTGAAAATCTGAGTCTAAATAAATACAGATCTCCCTCTCTCTTTCTTGTACCCACCATTCCCTCATCTTCAGCCTGTTGGGTTTTTAATTTAAAAATAGTGTTTTTATTCAGCCTTTATCTTTATTGAAGTTATATATGCACAGGTAACAACAGGATCAGCCCCAAACCGGCCCTATGCCATTTCCAACAAGTTACTGAGTTGCTTTTCAGGGACAGCAGAACAAAACTTCAAGTCATGCAACTGAAGCATACTCAGCAGAGAAAATTTTTACTTCAAACAACACCCAGAACCAAAATTAGCCGTTTCCTGCCACTCTGAGGTGAATTCACACCTCTGGAGTAAATATGAATTTATCTAATGAAACTAAGAGAAATTGTACAGAGTTTTGAAAAGGCCAAATAATTTGGAGCCAAATTTGTCAAGTAATATTTTACAAAATAATATATATTTTTTTCATTCTTCATCAGACTCATAATTCAAAACTGAGCCCAAATGTCACATCCCATGTGCCAATTCCTTTTTTCCTCTCTGCATGGCAGAATTAGACTTTCTTCTCTGGACTCAAATAGCCCCTTCTTCTTTCATCTAAAACAGAGCTTCCAACATGATATTGTAAATTTTTGGTTTCCTGGAGGGAGATTATTTTCTATTACTCATCTTCGAGCTGCTTATGCCCATCAGAGTTCCTGGCCCACAGTAAGAGCTCAGCATGTTTGTCAAATGAATAATGCAAATTTCCTTAAAGCACATGAATTCATTTCATGCTGCAAAATTTCATGTTCGAATGTGTATTGGCTAGTTTCTATAACAAACTCCAAAATGTCAGAGGCTTATCCAAATAGAGCTTTATTTTTTTATTCATATAAGAGCAATGTGGTCAGCAGATAGGGGTGGCCTTTCTTATAGCTCTACCTTTCTCTAGGACTTAAGAATGCTAAATTTGTGATGGTCTACATCTTCATGCGAGAAATTCCTGGACATACTCTTATAATTAAAGCAGTACATGCTGTTTTAGGCCAGCCACTTATCTCTCATTAGTTTATCCAACAAATGTTTATTTACGAGTCTACTATATGCAAGGCACTGTTCTAGGCATTTAGATCCCTGCCCTTGTAGAACTTAATTTTATTTCAGATACACAAAAAATCATAAGTTAAATGAAATAATATAGTATGTTATTAGGTGATAAGTGTTATGGAAAAATAAAAGGTAGAGCATGGTAAAGGAGATCAGGAGTATATAGGAGGCTTATTGTAAGCTTGTTGTTGTTGTTTAGTTGCTAAGTCGTGTCCAGCTCTTTGCGACCCCATGGACTGTAGCACACCAGGCTCCTCTGTCCATGAGATTTCCCAGGCAAGAATACTGGAGTGGGTTGCCATTTCCTTCCCCAGGGCATCTTCCTGGCCCAAGGATCATCCCTGAGTCTCCGGCACTGGCAGACAGAGTCTTTACCACTGAGCCACTAGGGAAGCAGAATTGGAAAGAGGGCTCTTTTGAAGTCAGATGAGATGGAGCAGTATGAAATTTTTGCCAGCTGTAACCAACATCCCAATGTGTGCTTACTTCACATATTCAATTGCTCATAGGCTTACACACTGGTGCAGACTCTAGGCCCCAAAGCTATTTACCTTTTCAGTTACTGTTTCATACGTTCTACTCTCTGGTTCCCCTGGATTACGACATGGGCACAATTGTAAATTTTCTGCTTGATTTTCTTTTTTTATTTTTAAAAAAATTTAAAAATTTTTTTACTTTACAATACTGTATTGGTTTTGCCATACATTGACATGAATCCACCACAGGTGTACATGAGTTCCCAACCCTGAACCCCCCTCCTCCCTCCCTCCCCATATCATCTCTCTGGATCATCCCAGTGTACCAGCCCCAAGTATCCTGTATCCTGTATTGAACCTAGACTAGCGATTTGTTTCTTACATGATAGTATACATGTTTCAATGCCATTCTCCCAAACCATCCCACAACTCTCCCTCTGCTTGACTTTCAATAATCACCTAAACTTCTACTATGCCACGTGTTGAGCTTAGAGACTGTGGTTACTCGTCCAACTAGAGCTTACATCGCACCCGCAGAGTGACTTTTTGGTTGGCCACTTTCTACTCATGGGCAGCTACTTTACCCCTTGTAAGACCTCTCTGCCTTGTACTCATCTTCCTGGATATGCTTTGAGATGCCATCAACTTTCTTTCAACCTTCAACTTGCTGCCAACAGAGCCTGACTGTTCCAGGAGAACCCCTTGGCCTATCTTCTCCTGTCCTGACCTAACCTGACAGTTATTTCCCAGGAAATAAGTAACATGTATTTCTTTCCTTTCACTGGAAATGCCTCACCCTACTCATTTTTTTTTCTTTTAAGGCTTGGTTCAAAAGTTCCCTCTTTTGAGATATCGTGACCAACTCCATCACATCCTTATCACTTCATCATCTGTCTCTCCAGTCCTCTGTGTGAATCTGGTGGATTCATGTCAATGTATGGCAAAACCAATACAGTATTGTAAGGTAAAAAGGGTTATATTACCTTCCAGATACTTATGTGTTGCTTTGTAGCTATTGTGGCTACCACTCTAATCTTTCTTTAAACATCAATCTAATCCTGATGATCTCTTCCCTTTTTCCTATTGCTTCAGGCCTAAAACATACTGTTCCCATGGAGGCTTCCACTCCTTTTGTCCCCTAAGTAGCAAGCTGCTCTCCTGGACTCACAATGATCCTAAATTCATTTCCTCCTTTGTATCACCGTGGTGTTTTTTTCTTTATTCACCTGAATATGTGGGTTCTTCCCATCCTTTAAAGCCTGCTAATGTCTCATTCATCTCACTGAAAGACTTCTCTGATTTATAAACTTGCTATTTGAACTCATAAGCCAAAGAGCTACATTTTTCCTCATTGATCTTTTCCTCACTTATCTTTCCTTTGAACTCCTGCTCTCTCTCACACACACATACACACACACAAGCACTTAATTATATACTGTTATATATTGTTTACTAATGTTCCACCTATTGTTGTGTTTACTTCTCAATTAGCTTATTAGCTTGTTAAATTATAGCATTTATGCATTTTCTACAAAATAGCCACCATTCCCCTGACAGATCCCCAGTCTACCCACCTGCTTGTATATGAGGGACAATATTGGAATGATCCTGGGAAGTAATTTATGTTGTGAAATTGAGATCTGTTATCTTTTTTGATGTGGACTTATATGGTTGGGTCATAGGAGTATCAGTCAGACTTAGTTGATTTATTCACGCAACAAATAATATGGAAGAGCAGGCATTTAGGTCCTTGAAATAAAGTGATAAGATAGACCTTGCCTTCAGGGAGATGCCATTCAAGTACTGTGGTATGTAGACAACAAACACATAAATACAGAGATGTGTTAATCACTCAGTCGTGTCCAACTCTTTGTGACCCCCTGACTATAGCCCGCCAGGCTCGTCGGTTCATGGAATTCTCCAGACAAGAATACTGGAGTGGGTAGCCATTCTCTTTTCCAGGGGATCTTCCTGACCCAGTGTTTGAACCCAGGTCTCCTGCATTACAGGCAGATTCTTTACTGTCTGAGCCACCAGGGAAACCCACGGGGGAAGCCCACAGGGGAAGCCCATCAGGAGAGCTTCACTCTGCCTGCAATGCCGGAGACCTGGGTTTGATCCCTGGGTTGGGAAGATCCCTTGGAGAAGGGAATGGCTACCCACTCGAATATTTTTGCCTGAAGAATTCCATGGACAGAGGAGCCTGGCAGGCTATGTTCATGGGGTTTCAAAGAGTCAGACACGACTTAGTTACAGAGTGTGCATACACATACATATCCATCTTTGGAGTGGGGGTTAAAAACAGTACAAACCTTATAGGACAGTCATGAAGATTGAATGAGTTAGTATTTGTAAAGTGCTTAAAATGTAACTTGCACAGGATAAGTGCTATTAAGTGATTATTAAGCAAAAAAATAAATATTTTTGAGGTATGCATAACCAAAGTTAGAAATGTCCAATGAAGTGGTTGTGCAACATGAGGGAAGGAGGAGGAGTCAAGATGACACACACTTTTTTTTTTTTACTTTGGCAGTTGCATGAATGATGATGTCATTATTGGTATGAGAAAGGCTTGTTGGTTGAAATGGGGGTAAATTTACAGGATATTGGTGATAAAGAGTTTTGTTTGACCAAACACATTACAGAAAATGGAAACTTACAGACAGAGAACTGAATCTGAAATAGAAATTTGAGAATTACCAGTGTGTGGATGGTATTTGTGATCACAAAAATGCATGTGATATTTTAGGGAGAAAGCTAAGATTGAGAGATGAGTCCTGAGGATAGGGCAACATTCAGAGATTTGTAGAGGAGGCAGAGCCAACACAAGTCTGAGAAGGAGTATCTGGTATTGCAGATGGAAAACCAAGGAAAGGTAAGCATATAGTTCAGTGCAGAACGAGATTAAAGGAGAATATGGACAGCCATACCAAATAAGGCTGAGAGGACGAATAAGATGAAAGTGAGAGTTGTCAGTGGACTTTGGAAAAAAGGAGATAATTGCTGATCTTGGTCAGAGTTATTTCTGTGGGGGTGGTAGGGAGGAAAGCCTGGTTGGAGTGGGTGGAGGAGAGATGAGGAGTAAGGGGTGGGGATGACAAGTATACAGAACTGTCCTGAGAAGTTTTGCTGTGAAAGGCAGCAGTAAAGTAGGATGGTAGCTGGTTGTGTGTACATGGACAAGGAGGGTGGTTTTCTCTCTTCTTTTCTCTGATGGGTATGATATTAAGATATGTGTTCTGTCAAATGGAATGACCCAGTAGAGACTCGGGTATATTGTTAAGGCAGTGGGAGATAAGATGCTTCCAGAAGTGAAGCCACGAGATGGCCAGAGAGGATGGACTCACAGCTCAAGTGGAGACTTTTTCATGAGGGAAGTAAAGTGGAGAGCAATGCAGATAATGAAGAGCTTGGGCTCTGTATGAGGCACAGACTTCTCCCCCATTTAGTCTATTGAGTAATTCTCTAGGTTCAAATATTCTGTAGACTTAGGAGCTTATCTGGACTTGAAGGATTTTATTATGTTGAAACAGACGGTGCTTTCATTTTGGTGGCTGAAATGATGGTGAGGAGTTGTAACATGCATTGGTTACCTGGCTGATTCTTCCTACCATTATGCTCTCAGTTTTCCATTTCCTCCAGATCTCCACCCCTGCCTAGTTTATTATGTTCTGCTGTTTGCTACTGTGGAGCATGCCCTTCTCTCATTATGTTGCCTACAGAATTTTGTTTTTTATTTTTGATTAGTTTTCTTGGTTTTTCACTGAACTGAAAGCTTTATAAGGACAGAAGCACATTTCTCTTTTTCTCCAGTGTATCCGCAGCATCTGGTGTAGCCAGCTATCCAGTGAGAGTTTAATACACACTTGTCTGGCATGCAGTGGAAATGTAACATGTACACTTGTCCAAAAAAATAAATACATGAGATTTTTGAGTGAGAGAGGATGTTCAAATTAAAATTAAGTACCTTTTCTATGTCTCTAGCAAGATCCCAGGAAATCCTTTTCTAATTCAATGAGAGGTAGGGATTTATGTGGAAGGGAGTCTTTGATGATATCCATGGAGACATCCATTTTTCTCCTTGCATTGTCACAGAACAATTTGAATTAGATTATGACTGAAAAATATGACTGTATTACATACAAGCAAATTTAGTGACACATTATTTTTTATAAAGTTTCTTACACATATGTAATAGATGCCAATTTTCTTCATAATACTCAACAGTTTTATTATTTTTGAGAGAGATTTTATTGGAATTTGTATTAGCCCCTACATGTCCAAACTGCTGCAAAGTCCAATGTTAATCATTTTTAGAGGTCTCTGACCTGTGTTATATTATCATACTCTGGGCTTCTGTCATTCTGAAAAGAGGTCCTGCAGCCTCCCGATTCTTGCCTAGGGCAAATCCTGGTCCCAGGCCAGGGTTGTGCTGCGATGGTTATTCCTTATGGTCACATTATTCCATGGTTAAGGGGCTGGTTCCATTTGTGGACCCAGCATTGCCATTTTATGTCTCCAGATCCAGGTCTCTGCCCAGTTCTCCAGGGATTCCACATGCCAGGTTGGTCTCACAGTGTCCAGTCCTGTATCATTTATGGACCTAACATATCCAAGCCCTTTCCCTGAAGTTACTACAGAATCTGCAAGCCTTGTTCTTATTCCCAGTTCTGTGTTATCCATAGGAGGAATGTCTTCCTTTCCACTTACAATCTTTCTAACACAGAAAAGGTTCATTCCACCTCCTCTTTCAACAGTAGAGCTTGAGGGAGTAAGAGATAGCCCACAGCATCAGGCCTCAGATCCACCACAGATGAACCTGTTGTCCTTTCCTAAGAGTGGGAAGGGCTTGACTTGAGGAATGCAGATGCTTGATTCTTGCCTTTTGGATGATTCTACAGCAGTAGGAAACAAAGCATATATTAATTTTCCAGCTCATCACCCTGCTGTATCATGTTCTCAATAAATCCATGTTTGCTGAATGTATTGGAGTTTAACATTATGCAGGGAATGAGAAAGCCTTTTAAAAACATATAGATAACATTTTTAATGAGTAATTTGCATAGATAGTTGAGCTAACAGGCTTAAAATTTTGTGTGCTCAAAAGTAAATTAAACATTATCTTTAACCCTGCTGTCTTTAACATTGTTGATTTGTTTGAAACATCATTTCCATAAAACTGATCTCTTCCGATGTCTGATTAAAGATGTTAGCTTATGTAGGATCTAGCTATTGACATTTTATCTTCTATACCCCATGGGTTGAAATAATTTAGTAGCCTGAAACATACATTTACAGTCTCAGGTTTTGGGGTTTACAAATATGGTATTTGCAGGCAAAGAATGATCAAGCGCTTTCATTTCTCTTTGTTTCTCCCTGCCATTTACAGAAAATGCTTCTTTGGTCACAGAATTGCCTGGCTGATCTGCCTCTGTGGCAATCTCTGATTTCCCTTGATTTCTGGGATTAGAACAAGTGACCAGAAACACATTTTGTTTCCCAGGATACAAGCCCATTGTGGTTGCTGGGAAATGAGTACAATTAGGATCAGCTCATTAGCTGAATGGGTTTTAGTGCATCATACAGGGCATGTATCCCTGTGTGGTGAAAGGCATTGCCCGTTAGCCTGCGTCAGGGCAATCACCTTTTCATTTGGTTTCTTTGAAAATTTTCACACTCTATGATGGAAGCAAGGAAAATAGAACACCTTTAATGAGCAATTACAATTAACATACTGACTCTGTAGTTAGTAGAGATGGGACAGGAGTGTGGCTATTTGTGTGTTTCCCTTATTGGTACAGCCCTGCCAACTGTTAGCACTGCAGTGGCATTCTCTCTGGGTCACAGGCCCAGGGACCGCCTTCCCCACCCCACCCCACCCCACCCCCAAGTTTGTACGCTCACTGCCTTCACTGAAGCAGTCCTGAACTAACCCTGGCGAGCTAAACCTGGTGGAGCACGGTGGGGAGGAGGGGGACTGAAGGGGAAGGCTGCAGCAGTATCAGGAGCAGCTTCTCCTCCCTGCAGCTTCTTGCTTTGGGTGAGACGTGCAGCAGGGCAGGCACACTGGCAGGTAGGTACACTGGCAGTCAGGTGGAGATGGGAATGCTCTGTCTGATTGTGAATTTGGCAGGTGCTCTGCTGGCATGAAAGGCCAGTTGAAGATGCTGTGGACTGGAATATCATGCTTAAACCATGACCTGACCTATGTGGATGACTGCAAGAACAAAAGATCCTACATGAAGAAGTTTACACCAACTAACCACACATCTCCCCCACCTCGCCCTTAAAAGGGCTTTGCTGAAAGCCTTTGGGGGAGTTTGGGAGTTTTTAAGGCATGAGCCACTAGTCTTCTTGCATGGTTCTATAATAAACCTTTCTCTGCTCCACACTGATGTTTTGTGTTTCCGTATTGTTTGGCCTCACTGTGGGTATATTTGAAAGATAGCTATTGTGATACAGTGTATTAACTATTAGGGTACTTTTTTGTATTCATGTTTCATTTTTTATTTTCTTTTAGCTTTACAGCTAGCATTTTTTCTAAGATAATTTTTTGAGTATTTTTGAAAAGAAGCCATAGTTCTGGTTCAGTGCAGATTCAAGGGAGACTAGAAAGATATTTTGTGGACCTGCCCATCTTAAATGGTCTCAGGCAGGCCTTTTTACAGGTAATAAGGAG
Organism: Oryx dammah; assembly: GCF_014754425.2. Taxonomy (NCBI): domain Eukaryota; kingdom Metazoa; phylum Chordata; class Mammalia; order Artiodactyla; family Bovidae; genus Oryx; species Oryx dammah. The sequence continues at coordinate 16,074,555 of NW_024070209.1, forward strand.
CTGGCTTAAATCAGTGCTTCTTCATCATGGCTGAAGAATCCTCTGAAAGTGAAAGTGTTAGTCGCTCAGTCGTGTCCAACTTTTTGCAAACCTGTGGACTGTAGCCCCCCAGGCTCTTCTGTCCATGGATGTCTCCAGGCAAGAATACTGGGGTAAGTTGCCATTTTGTTGTCTAGAGGATTTTCCTGACCCAAGGATCAAACCTGGGTCTTTTGCACTGCAAGAAGATTCTTTACCATTTGAGCCACGAGGGTATCTCTAGAAGAATCCTCTTCCCTAGGATTCCCTAGAAGAATTCTCTTCCCTAGGATTCCCTAGAAGAATTCTCTAGGAAGTTTTTAAAAATACCATTTCCCAGGTCCTGTCACAGATTAAGTAAATTAGACATGGCAGAGTGGGACCTGGCATTTTTATTAACAGTATGTAACAAACTTCTCTTGGTGATTTTACTGTGTGTGCCCAGGATTGAGAAGCATTGGATTAGATGATCTATTAATGTTTTGCCAGCTTCCACACTCTATGAATTAGTTTTTCTCCCCCCGTGTGGAAGGAACTTTGTATTATATTGCAGTCTTTTTAATTAAAAAATGTTAATAATGAAACCACAAACAAATCTGAATAGCCAATCCAATCCTGAAAAAGAACAAAGCTGGAGGCATCATGCTCACTGATTTCAAAATATATTACATAGCTATAGTAATTAAAACAGTATGGCAATGGACTAAAAACAGACATAAAGATCAACAGAAGAGAACAGAGAGAGCCCAGACATTAACCCATGCATATATGGTCAATTAATTTGTGACAGAGGAACCAAGGCTATATTAATACAATGGGGGAAGGCCAATCTCTTCATAAATGGTGGTGGGAAAACAATGGTCATTTGAAATATATTTTTTGCACTCACACATTAATTTTGTGTGTGTTTTTAGTTTTTGTAAAAATCACAGATATTAGTATTAAATTCTCCTCAGTTGTTGCTGGCGAAGGGAGGTAGATATTACCTAGAAAGGATCTATACAAATGGGGTTGTTCTACTTCCAACAGAAATAACTGTTCCAACTAAAAGAATTTAATCTCTCTCATCTATTGCCAAGGCACAATGCTGATTCCTTGGGAAACTGCATCTCTTTTTAGCAAACAAACACACAGATATGGACAACCCAGAGAAAAAAGAGCTGCAGGACTTCAGGCATGAGGTCATTGTTTTGTAGGGCATATTGGACTGGACTTATGGTATAAATCTGTTAGTAAATATGAAGTGCCTGTGGTTGATGCTGCTGCTGCTGCTTCTGCTAAGTCGCTTCAGTCATGTCTGACTCTGTGTGACCCCATAGACGGCAGCCCACCAGGCTCCCCTGTCCCTGGGATTCTCCAGGCAAGAACACTGGAGTGGGTTGCCATTTCCTTCTCCAATGCATGAAAGTGAACAGTGAAAGTGAAGTTGCTCAGTCGTGTCCAACTTTTAGTGACCCCATGGACTGTAGCCCACCGGGTTCCTCCATCCTTGGGATTTTCCAGGCAAGAGTACTGGAGTGGGGTGCCATTGCCTTCTCCTGTGGTTGATGAGAAGAGCCAAAGGATTGGAAGAGACCCTGATGCTGGGAAAGATTGAAGGCAGGAGGTGAAGGCGACAACAAAGGATGACATGGATAGATGGCATCACTGACTCAATGGATATGAGTTTGAGCAAACTCTGGGAGATGGTGAAGGACAGGGAGGCCTGGCGTGATGCAGTCCATGAGCTTGCAAAGAGTTGGACGTGACTTAGTGACTGAACAACACCCCGTGAGTGGCTTGAAACATGGGCATTTACTAAGGTGTCATAGATAAGGGCTTTCTATGACACCAGAAAGAGAATTTCCAACCTATTCCAGACCTCATAGGTTGCCGGATGCCCAGTTAAATTTGAATTTTTGATAAACAACAAATAATGTTTTTAGTATAAGTATGTCCCAAATGTTACATAATTTTAAAGTATAAGTATGACCTATGAAAACATTTGGGATATACTTATACTAAAAAAAGATCATTAGTTGTTTGTCTGAAATTAAAATTTAATTGGGTTTTCATATATTTTTAGATATTAAATCTGATCATTCTACTTTGGGGCAAGATAATCTTGGGATTCTCAGAAGAGGATGCAGACTGGTTCAGAACTGTTCCTCTAGCCGTACTGTTTTGGGTCAGTTACCAGGTCGTTGTGGGGAAAATCTCGAGGTTAGAAGAGAGCCCACTGCCTATTTCTTACATAGTTTATCATATTTTGACTATGAATGGTGAGTTGAAGCAAATTCTCATTAATAAGTAGTATAAACTTGGCCATGTGTACATACTTATTTGCTCAGTCATGTCCAACTCTTTGCAACCCCTTGGACTGCAGCCTGCCAGTCTCCTCTGTTCATGGAATTTTCCAGGCAAGAATACTGGATTGGTTTGCCATTTCCTCCTTCCTGGGATCTTCCCAACCCAGGGATCAAACCCGCATCTCCCGCATTGCAGGCGGATTCTGTCTCTTGTGTCTTGTGTGTCTGCTGCATTGGCAGGCGGGTTCTTTACCCGTGAGCCACCACTTTGCACTTGTTAATTTGGTCACTGTGTTAATGTACATTACTTGCATTATTTTATTTGATTGTTACAACAGTCTTATGAAAGAGAAACTATTATTAATCTATTTTAACAGATGAGAAACAGAGGGTTCCCCCAAACTGTAGTATAATTTACATACCATAAAATTCACCTATTTAAAGTGTATAATTCAGTGATTTTTTGATATATTCACAAGACTGTGCACAGTCTAATTTCAGAATATTTTTATTACCTCCAAAGCAGTCCCTCTCATTTCTCCTCTTTCATTGGCTCCTGGGAACCATTAATCTGCTTTGTATCTCTGTGGATTTACTTATTATGGACTTTTCATATAAATGGAATCATGTATAAAAATGGAAGTGACTGGCATCTTTCACTTAGCATAGCATCTTCAAGACTCATCCACTTTGTAGCATGTATCATTGTTGCATTCCTTTTATTGGATGAGTAGTATTCCATTGCATGGATACAGCACATTTTGCTTATCTGTTCATTAGTTTGTGAACATTTGTACTGATGAACACTGTCATGATAATGCTTCTATGAAGATAGAGGTTTCATAGGGTAATTTGCTCGATGTCATGCAATAAAGAGATAAAAGATCTAATATATGAAGATCCAAGATGATAAGGATCTAAGATGATTCAGAGTCTGAACTTGTAACAACTTTTTCATATTAGTTTTTGTCCTTCTCACAAATCCAACCTTCATGAAGTAACACGTTTTTATGCAACTTTTTGGATCTGGATTAACTTGTTGGGCTCTTTCTGATGAGACCCAGAGTAGGTATAACCAGTTGAATAGTCGTCTCCTTACAGAATTTTGCCCTAACAACACCCATTACTGCCTGGAGTGCAACATGTTACATATTCCCATGTTCATAATGAGTATGTCATGCTTAGTCTTGCCTGACTTTGTGACCCCATGGACTGTAACCTGCCAGTGTCCTCTGTCCATGGAATTTCCCAGCCAAGAATACTAGAGTGGGTTGCCCTTTCCTCCTCTAGGGGATCTTTCTGACCCAAGGATCTGAACCCACGTCTCTGTCATCTACTGCACTGGCAGGGAGATTCTTTACCACTAGTGCCATATTTCCATACTGCAGCTCAAAGAAGGAATGTGAGGGGAAACCTCTCTACATTTCCCTGTTCTTTATCTTAATTCCAAATCATCTACTTATCAGTGCTTGGGTTTAAAAAAAAAAGTTATCTAAGATAATATTTTGTAGTTTTTTCTGAAGTTCTACAAAGTTTGTGTTGCTAAGGAACTGAAAATAAAATCAAGAAAATCAGTGCTAGAAAACCAACCAATGAAAGAACCAACCACAAAGCAAGAGAGAAGTGGTTTGAGGGCCACTGTTGTTTTACTGCTTTTGCCAGTTTCTGTCTTTTTGCCCTATCCACCTGTGCAATAGCCTACAGCTCATACAAATAAGAAGCAGTGTGTAGGCAGAGTAGCAAACAAACCAAAGACAGCATCCAGTTTTAGTTCTTGGTAGCAACTTGTGGAATTCCACTGACTGTAAACAATCCCCAAATTCAGAGGGCAAATAATGTACATTTTTTTCTTCTTACAGTTTCAGCTAGCCAATATTTAACCATTCTGCTAAGAAACATGCATGCTCCATGTCTGTTTCTTTTACAAAATGCTTTGTTAGGGAGATCATGTTTGAGCCCAACTGTTTGAAACAAAGCACACTGTGCTGGCTGATTAGAAGGGAGGCAGCTTTCCTTTGGGTCATGACTTGAACCAGGGGCAAACAAAGGTAAAATCCTGAGTTCACATTCCCATTAAAAACCGGGATTATGATTTCCATCCCGCTGATCAGCATTCTCTTTCTTTTTTCAAAATATAAAATCCTCAACCTGTCAAAAATAAAATTTTAAAAGAATGATTTTGCAACAGAGGCATATGAGTCAACCATACATTAAAGTTCCTATACAGTGATTCTACTCACATGACCCATGGATACTTCAGTTTGCTTCCTCATAGCAATGGATGCCAGGTACTCTTTGCTGTAATTCCAGGGCCTGGAGAATCCCAGGGACGGGGCAGCCTGGTGGGCTGCCGTCTCTGGGGTCTCACAGAGTCAGACACGACTGAAGCGACTTAGCAGCAGCATATGGTTGGAGCAAATCACTTAAATTCCTAGTGTCTAAATTCTAACTTGTGAAATGAGCAAAACAGACTTATCCACAACGGTTTAAGTTAACGGTTAACGGTTTATAACTAGTTAACGTTTATAAAGAACTTCTTGGGTGAAACACAATGTAATTGTTACCATAAATAATATATCCATGTCATCTCCTGACGTCCAGGGACCCAGTGTGCTTCATGCATATGAGTCTATTTAAATTGCACAGTTCCCTCATGAGGCAGAAAGAAGGAAGTTCTAAACATTCACATTCTGTAGTGACAAACTGGGGACCTTTGTGGTTAAACTTAGCTGTTTACATTCTTGTCCAACTCCCAGTAGGATATGTTTTTTCCCCATAAATTCATATTATACTTTAGGTAAAATCATGGAGGAAACTTGATTTTACAATTTAGATTTGTCTCGCAAGACAGCTGTGTATAGCTGTGTTTTTACTACGCAGTAATTTAGGTAAGAGGAAGAGTCTATTGAAGTACTTGCTCTCTGATGTCATAGCATATGGATGATATGGAGAAAGCAAGCATTGAAAGAGGAAAAATAAGAAAAAAGAATAATTGATCAGAACAGTTTGGATTTGACTAATTTCTGTTCATCAGACACCAACAATTATACATACTCATACTGCATGCTTACTCACACACATACATATGCATAAACACAGAAAAAGTATAGCTTGTATATCTTGTATTTATATAATGAAAATTACTCTTCAAAATGGCAGTTTAACTTATCTTGATGGAGTATTACCAATATATTAAAAAATTCATATAAATTACTCAACTGGCCTTTATAATATTTATCTGTCCTGCTGTAACTAGAAGTTATATTATACTTCTAATTGGACTTGATACAACTGGTTAGAAAATAATAAATCTCTCACTTTGGGGAAATATAATAACTCTTTTGGGCAATTTGAGTGCCATTTGAGTATATTGAATAAGGTAATTTTCTAAATTGTGTCCTAAAATTAATGCACATTGGAAAGAGAATCATTTACCCTTTCCTTAATGGAAGGTTCAGTCCTTACAATGAAATTCAATGACTGAATCTAATTACTGATAAAAACACAAGTCACACTAGTCACTTGATCTTTTTTTAATGCTTGATCAGAACCAGCCTTGGAAGATACCCTAAGTAAGCCTTCTTCTGCAGGGGGTGCAATATCCTGATGGCTGTGGTCTATGCCACTTATAAAGTTTGCATTCAACATTCCATTTAAGCCTACTTTTGTGAACAAGGCCTGGTGAATTCCATCAACTATATAGTCCATAGGGTTGCAAAGAGTCGGACATGACTGAGCAACTATCACTTTCACTTGTGAACAAGCCATGGAATTCTAGAGTTAATGGAGTTGTATCTTTTGGGGATATTTGAGTCTCTTTTACCTTTTTTTTTTTCCCTCTCTGTGGGATCTGATGACTAGAATGTCTTTAAAGCTGATATATGTGTGATATATCACATATATGTGTGATATATGTATACACACACACACACTTATAATTATGAGCTTCCCAGGTGGCACTAGTGGTTAAAGAAATGAAATGAAATGAAGTCGCTCAGTCGTGTCCGACTCTTTGCGACCCTGTGGACTGTAGCCCACCAGGCTCCTCTGTCCATGGGATTCTCCAGGCAAGAATACTGGAGTGGGTTGCCATTTCCTTCTCCAGGGGATCCTCCTGACCCAGGGATCAAACCCAGGTCTCCCGCATTGCAGGCAGACACTTTAACCTCTGAGCTACCAGTGGTAAAGAACCCGCCTGCTAATGCAGGAGGCATGAGACGTGGGTTAGCGACTTAGCATGCATGGATATTTCTAAGCTAAGTTGCTTCAGTTATGTCCGAGTCTGTGTGACCCTATGGATTGTAGCCTGCCAGGCTTCTCTGTCCATGGGATTCTCCAAGCAAGAACACTGGAGTGAATACTGGAGTGCCGTGCCCTCCTCCAGGCAATCTTCCCAAACCAGGGATGCAACCCGCATCTCTGTGGCATTATACTGCGTCTCTCTCTAAGTTTGAAAGAAGAGAGTTTGGTTGAGAAGGTAGGTTGCCTTTCTGTGAGTTGGGGGAATGTTGGGGAAGAGGTGAGATTATGGATGAGAATATTATCTATTTTGGTATATGTTCCTTGAAAAGAATGTGTATTTTGTTTTTGTTAGGTGGAGTGATCTATCAATGTTGAATAGATACTGTTGGCTGATGCTATGTTTGAGTTCTTCTATATCTTTACTGAATCTCTGTACAGTTATTCTACCAATTTATGAGAGATGGGCATGGAAGACTGCAATTATAAATGTGTAACTGTCGATTTCTCTGTTCATTTTATCTGTTTTGCTGCAAATAATTTTCACCTCTGTAGTTTGGTGCATACATATTTAGGACTGCTGTTTTCTTAAAGTACTGAACCATTTATTATCATATAATTATGTACCCCTCTGTCTTTGGTAATTTTCTTTGTTCTGAAGTCTGCATTATCTGATGTTAATACAGCCACTTCTGCTTCCTTTTGATTAATGTTTGCATGTTTTATTTTTCCATATGTTTATTTTCAATTTGCCTAGGTCATTATATTTCATATGCATTCCTTCTAGACAACATATAAGTGGTTCATCATTTTAAATCCACTTTTCCAATCTTTTTTAGTTGGTGTATTTAGGTAACTTAAATGTAATTATTCATATGTTAAATCTATATTACTTAAAATTTTTTGTTTGTTCTTTTTTTTTGTTTCTGTGCTTTCTTTTTCCTTCAGTCCTATGGGTTCAGTTCAGTTCAGTTCAGTTCAGTCGCTCAGTTGTGTCCGACTCTTTGTGACCCCATGAATTGCAGCATTCCAGGCCTCTCTGTCTATCACTAACTCCCGGAGTTCACTCAGACTCACGTCCATCGAGTCAGTGATGCCATCCAGCCATCTCATCCTCTGTCGTCCCCTTCTCCTCCTGCCTCCAATCTCTCCCAGCATCAGAGTCTTTTCCAATGAGTCAACTCTTTGCATGAGGTGGCCAAAGTACTGGAGTTTCAGCTTTAGCATCATTCCTTCCAAAGAACACCCAGGACTGATCTCCTTCAGAATGGACTGGTTGGATCTCCTTGCAGTCCAAGGGACTCTCAAGAGTCTTCTCCAACACCACAGTTCAAAAGCATCAATTCTTTGACTCTCAGCTTTCTTCACAGTCCAACTCTCACATCCATACATGACCATTGGAAAAACCATAGCCTTGACTAGACGGACCTTTGTTGGCAAAGTAATGTCTCTGCTTTTGAACGTTCTGTCTAGGTTGGTCATAACTTTCCTTCCAAGGAGTAAGCATCTTTTAATTTCATGGCTGCAATCACTATCTGCCATGATTTTGGAGCCCCCCAAAATAAAGTCTGACAATGTTTCCACTGTTTTCCCATCTATGGGTTACTTGAACATTTTTAGAATTACATCTTGATTTATCTGCAGTGTTTTGAGTGTGTCTATTTGTATAGCTCTTTAAGTAGTTACTGTAAATGTTACTTTATATATATGTATCTTTGTAATTTATCCAGGTTACTGGTGTCAACATATTATCAGCTCGAGTGAAGCATAAATAACCTACTTCTCTTTATGTCCATATACTCTCCTCCATTTATTATATTGTCTGGAATGTTTCTTCTACATACTTTTAGAACCATGCCAGTGCTATAATTTTTGCCTCACTCACTGCACATAATTTAGAAAACTCAGGAGTCAGGGAGTTGTTTTAACCATTTTTTTTTTTTTTTGCTTAGCATATTCTCTCTTTTTTCCTGATATTTCGTTTCCTTGATCAGTTGTTTCCTTTCTATTTAGAAAACTTTAACCATTCTTTTATGGTAGATTTGCTTCCAACAGATTCTCTTAGTTTTCCTTCATCTGAGAATACCTTGATTTCCCCATCATTTCTAAAATGCATTTTTGCTGGATATCAGATTATAAATTCTGGCAATTTTTTTCCCCCAGCACTTGAAAACTGTCTTTCCATCTAGTTTCCATGAGAAGATATCCACTGTCCTCTGAATTGTTTTTCCCTGATAGGTAAGGTGTTATTTTTTTCTCACTGTTTCCAAAACTTTTTCTTTTTTTTTTAAATTTTCAAAAGCTTGACTACCATGTGTCTTGATGTGGGTTTGTTTGGATGTATCCTATTTGTGAGTCACTGAGCTGCTCTTGAATATTTAGGTTTATATACTTAGTGTCAAATTTAGGAATTTTTCATCCAGACTGTCTTTAAATACTTTTCAGTTCCATCCTCTGTCTCCTTTCCTTCTGTTGACTAAAATATTGGATTTTATTTTAGTCCCAGAGATCCCTGAGCCTCTGCTCATTTATTTTATTTCAGCCCATATTTTCTCTGTTTTTCAGATTGGGTAATTTCTTTTGTCTGGCTTTAAGTTCACTGATTCTTTACTTTCTCTTTTCTGGTCTGCTGTTGAGCCTAGTCACTGAATTTTTTATTTTGGTTATTGATTTTTTTAGTTTAAAATTTTCATTTGTTTCTTTTTTATATTTCCTGTTCTTTGCTGACACTTTTTTTTTACCCACTTTTCAACTGTGTTTTGTAGTTGCTTGTTGAGGCATTTAAAAAACAGCTACTTTAAAATCTTTGTCAGATAATTTAAAGTCCTCTGTCATGTTGGGGTTGGCATCTGATGATTGTGCTTTTAAATTGTTTGACATTTTTCTGATTCTTGGTATGATGCATGATTTTTTACTGAAACCTAGATATTTTGGGTAATATTGTATAAGACTCTGGATCCTATTTAAACCATTTTTATTTTCTTAAAAAAATCTTTTATTGTAGCTGACTTCTCTAACACTGCTCATGGGGGACACCATCTCATTATTGCCAGATGTAGACAGAATTTCAACTTCTCTCAACCTCTGTTGACAGCTAAGATGGGAGGACTTCTCACTACTGTTGAGTGGGGATAGCTCATGTCCTTCAATCTTCTTCTCCAAATAGTTGGAGTGAAGACTTTCAGGAAAGAGAGTAGAGCTCATGTATTCTTCAAGAGACTGTTCATAGCTTCAGATAGCTCTTTCTTGTCTTTTACTCACCCCACTGCCTGTCTGCTATGACTCAGTCTATGATCAAACATGAACTCTCAAATTATAGCTGAGGGGACAAAGCAAACTCTAACCCACACTGTATTGGAGAAAAATTACTGGGACAAAACAGCTCAGATTGAAAATGAATAGTATGAGAAGAAATGACAATGCAACTATGAAAACAAATTTCAGCAACAATAAAAGCAAGCATGAATAAAAATAGAAAGGAATGAACAATAAATTTAGTCTGGGAGATACTATGACTCAGAACCAAAGAAAATTCCCTACAGTGCTCTGTGTTATTTAGCAACTTAATAGAAATGACAATCATGTTATCTCAGGGAAGGGATGATAGATCTAATAAAGAGGAAACTGTGGAGCAAATAATGCTAATTGAAGATCAACCTAATACAATACAGAGCTAATAAAGTGATTAGAAACATCAAGGAACAGACTAGCATAGGTGAAAATAAAAATGATGATATAGACAAAAAGCTTAAGATAACCATAATGAATGTAAAAGAGAAAGAATAAGATATTTAAGTAATTAAATGTAAAGTAATAGACATAGAGGATAGGCAAAGACAGTCAATCCAATGTGAGGATGATTGAGACCCTGAAATATATTCTCTGAAATGGAATTGAAAATGTATTCAGAGATTGAAAACAGAAGAAAGTTTCATGAACTGGGTGAACAAATTGGAGAAAGCTACTGTATTCTAGGAAAAAATAATAAAAACAACTGACATCTAGACATAGTCTCATTAGGTTGAATTTCAGGGATAAAGAGAGAATTTTTAAGGTGTTAAATCACAGTAGGAAACCAGCATCAAATACAAGAAAAGTAACTTGCTGCCTTCAAGATTTTTTTTTAGTATGGTAATGCATGCTATATTGAAGAAATAGTGGTCTAATATTACAATATTTAGAAAGGTTGATTTGAGTGAAATCAAATCCCTTATGATTATACAGTGGAAGTGAGAAATAGATTTAAGGGACTATGTCTGATAGAGTGCCTGATGAACTATGGATGGAGGTTTGTGACATTGTTTGTACAGGAGGCAGGATCAAGACCATCCCCAAGAAAAAGAAATGCAAAAAAAGTAAAATGGCTGTCTGAGGAGGCCTTGCAAATAGCTGTGAAAAGAAGAGAAGTAAAAAGCAAAGGAGAAAAAGAAAGATATAAGCATCTGAATGCAGAGTTCTAAAGAATACCAAGGAGAGATAAGAAAGCCTTCCTCAGTGATCAATGCAAAGAAATAGAGGAAAACAATAGAATAGGAAAGACGAGAGATCTCCTCAAGAAAATTAGAGATACCAAGGGAACATTTCATGCAAAGATGGGCTCAGTAAAGGACAGAAATGGTCTGGACCTAACAGAAGCAGAAGATATTAAGAAGAGGTTGCAAGAATACACAGAATTATACAAAAAAGATCTTCACAACCCAGATAATCATGATGGTGGGATCATTCGCTTAGAGCCAGACATCCTGGAATGTGAAGTCAGGTGGGCCTTAGGAAGCATTACTATGAACAAAGCTAGTGGAGATGATGGAATTCCAGTGGAGCTATTTCAAATCCTGAAAGATGATGCTGTGAAAGTGCTGCACTCAATATGCCAACAAATTTGGAAAACTCAGTAGTAGCCACTGGACTGGAAAAGGTCAGTTTTCATTCCAATCCCAAAGAAAGGCAATGCCAAAGAATGTTCAAACTACTGCACAATTGCACTTATCTCACACACTAGTAAAGTAATGCTCAAAATTCTCCAAGCCAGGCTTCAGCAATATGTGAACCATGAACTTCCAGATGTTCAAGCTGGTTTTAGAAAATGCAGAGGAACCAGCGATCAAATTGCCAACATCCGCTGGATCATCAAAAAGCAAGAAAGTTCCAGAAAAACACTTATTTCTGCTTTATTGACTATGCCTAAGCCTTTGACTGTGTGGATCACAATAAACTGTGGAAAATTCTTCAAGAGATGGGAATACCAGACCACCTGACCTGCCTCTTGAGAAACCTGTATGCAGGTCAGGAAGCAACAGTTAAAACTGGACATGGACCAACAGACTGGTTCCAGATAGGGAAAGGAGTACGTCAGGTTGTATATTGTCACCCTGCTTATTTAACTTCTATGCAGAGTACAGCATGAGAAACGCTGCGCTGGAAGAGGCACAAGCTGGAATCAAGATTGCCCGGAGAAATATCAGTAACCTCAGATATGCAGATGATACCACCCTTATGGAAGAAAGTGAAGAAGAACTAAAGAACCTCTTCGTGAAAATGAAAGAGGAGAGTGAAAAGGTTGGCTTAAAGCTCAACATTCAGAAAACGAAGATCATGGCATCTGGTCCCATCACTTCATGGCAAATAGATGGAGAAACAGTGGAAACAGTGGCTGACTAGTTTTCAAGGCTCCAAAATCAATTCAGATGGTGATTGCTGCCAGGAAATTAAAAATGCTTACTCCTTGGAAGGAAAGTTATGACCAACCTAGACAGCATATTAAAAAGCTGAGACGTTACTTTGTCAACAAAGGTCCATCTATTCAGGGCTATGGTTTTTCCAGTGTTCATGTATGGATGTGAGAGTTGGGCTATGAAGAAAGCTGAGTGCTGAAGAATTGATGCTTTTGAACTCTGGTGTTGAAGACTCTTGCAAGTCCCTTGGATTGCAAAGAGGTCCAACCAGTCCATTCTAAAGGAGATCAGTCCTGGGTGTTCGTTGGAAGGACTGATGTTGAAGCTGAAACTCCAATATTTTGGCCAGCTGATGAGAAGAGCTAACTCATTTGAAAAGACCTTGATGTTGGGAAAATTTGAAGGCAGGAGGAGAAGGGGACGACAGAGGATGAGATGGTTAGATGGCATCACTGACTCAGTGCACATGAGTTTGGGTAAACTCTGGGAGTTGGTGATGGACAGGGAGGTCTTGTGTGCTGTGGTTCATGGGGTTGCAAAGAGTTGAACACGACTGAGTGACTGAACTGACTGACTGGCTGACACACAACCTTATCTTCCTGGTCCCTGAATCATAGCTTATTGTTCAAACAGTGGGCACTTCAGCTGGGGCAGGCAGTATTTCAACTGGCTGTTGACAGCTAGATAGTTTGACTTGAAGATTTGATGTGTGAAATTTATAAATTATGTTCACTTCACTAATTGGTTTCATATGCAGCAGACTCAGAGATGCTTAGTGTATAGGGTGGTCCTCCAGAAGTGCTCTGGAGATCTACATCTAGGGAAAAGGAGGAAAAAGGAGAAGGGGAGAGGAAAGAGAAGGGAATGAAGGGAGAACAGAAGCAGAAGTGGGCAGAGTGAAGAGCTGAATGGTGATGCAGTCTCAATTCAGGGTTCAGCAGATATCCTAGGGAGTTCTGGACCTGGAGTGATCCTTTGGAGATGTCCTGAATCAAGATAAGAGGACTAGGTCTTTATCTTCTCTAAGTCCCAGCTGCCCAGGAAGGGGACAATGCCTTGGATGAGGCAACTCTCTAGCTGAGACAATCTGTGTGTCTCTGTGGGGCCTGAAGGCTGGGGGCTGTCTCTCAGCAACACTTGCAATGGCTAGGGGAGAAATCCCTTGTTTTTGAAGGAGATTTGGGTGACACATCCTAGTGTTTGTCCACTACAATGCTCTTCACCTTTTTGCTGGCAATCAGAATCTCTGTTTTGGAATTTAAAGTAGGTAACATAGTGTCTGTTATCATTGTCCATGGAAGAGCGTGTAAGTCATTGTGAAGAAGCAGTCAGCAAGGCCATCGTGAGGTATATGGAAGTTAATCATAAAACTGAAGCTCTAAGGGACTTCCCTGGAGGTCCAGTGGTTAAGACTCTGTGCCACTAATGCAGGGGTTGCAGGTTTGATCCCTGGTCAGGGAACTGAGATCCCACATGCCACTGCCAGTAAAACCAAAAGAAAAAAATAAAAAGCTGTGAGCACACAAGGAAGAGCCTGAAGCAGGGCAGAAAACACAGAATGGTGTCACCAGCTGGAGGTGGGGTATTTGAGTTCCTGTGGCTGAGCCCTTAGAGATCCCTTCAGCTCCAGTGCGGTTCTTGATTTTCCATAGATGAAATTTTCCTTTAGGTAGTAGCCCAAAGATCTGAAATTCCATGGTGACCCGAGTATACATAATTCCTTATAGCTTCCTATATAAATGGAAGGAACTCAGATAGGACCAAGATAATGTAGGCCATCCTGTTTTGGGGTTCATTGATCTTTTCACCATTTCTTAATATCAGGGCCCCAAGTTGCACAGGATGATGAAAGATACAGATCTCCAATTAATCGTCATTTATCATAATGACCATGTGCTACTTCTGTGCTCTTTCCCATGTCATTTATTCCCATATTACATTGTGTGCTGGAACAAAATATTACCACATTAGGTATTTGTTTAATAAGTACCCTGAGAGTATTTAAATAAATGCGATTGAACATCATTTGTTCTTTACTTTCATAATAATATCAATAATATGAACATTTATTGTGTAACTATTACATGTCAGCTGCTATGCAAGGGGATTTACATATGTTATTTCAATTATCACTTGAATATCATAGTGTAGGTAAGCTTTTCCTTTTCTTTTGCAGATGAGGAAACTAATGGTTAGGGGATAAGTGTCTTGTCAGAGGTTATAAGGCTAGTAAGTGGTATACAGCCAGGACTTAAACCAGGCAGGTTACTCTAGACTACACATATCATAATACATTGCTCTGTATTATAGATCTCAAGGGTTATATAATCCTTATATCTCCATCATTGGATTTTTGATGGAATAATGGATGGTGGTCTGGTGAGCTCTGTTCTGCTCACCCAGGCACTGCTCTTTGCATTGATTTTGTTTAAAGAAAAGCTTATGTGTAGTATATAACCTTTCGCGTGCACAGAAAATAACACCCTGGGTCAAGTAGCAAATGGCAGCTGAATTTTAAAAGTTGAACACAATCCAAACAAGATTTATTGTACTTTCTTCACTTATTTTGTAAATCAACATATTAAACTCAATAAAACATGATCAAATACAATTTTGGGGGAATGGTGGTATTTCTGAGCTCTGTTTCAACTCCTCACTGTCAGTTTTCTTTCTTTGCTTTAAGCAAGAACCCTTAGGTGGTAGCAGTACAGTAGTTTTTCTGTTACCTTGAATGCTAAAGCTTGTGCTGGGTGGTTGCCTAGCAACCCTTGTCTCTTTTGTGTTCTTTTGTGAGAAGGTATTTTTGTACTGTACAATGCAAAATTTTGTATTTGTATTTATTGGTGATTTAAAATAAGATTCTTATTTTTGTGTTAGAATACAACAAATTCCATGTGGGTCCATCAGACCTCTGAGTAATAATTATGAGATAGTGAAGCCTTATTTGGGAAAATGACAAGCAATAACAGCCCCACAATAAAAAGACATTTCAAAATCCTACTTGAAAGTATAAAAGACTGAGAGAGTGTGCAGTTCTAATGGAACTGTGTGTTTCTTATGAAATGTTGCTTTGATATACATATACACATATATATATATTATTAGTGCTCTCATGGGCTAAATGTACTTTTATTGAAGATATTATCCTAAAGTTGCTTAGCACTTAAAACTATAGCAATAAGATGCAGAAGAATATAAAACATATGTAGAATATTTTTTGCTGTTTTTTTTCCCCCAGAATTTATGAACATGATGATTTACCATTCTTTTTCTCTCTCACTGAAGAAACCCTTAGGCTTTCATGTGATTTGCATTCTAATTTTCATCTTTGAACTTGTCTTTTATTGGTCTCAAGGGTTCTGAAGGTTGATATCTAGAAGGCTTGAGAACTGAACCTCTATAAAGTATTCATGGCAGAAGCCACAGTCTTCTTCAGTCTGGATAAATTAGATTCTGATCTGGAGAGATAATCTTACGGCATATATGAGCTGCTACAAACATAGAAGTTGTTTGTGTAAACAGTGAAACACAAGTATAGAGTTGAACTCGTGCAAAAGCTTCCTGATTAAGTAATGCCTAGATCAAATAGAAGCATATTTTTAGAAATCACTGTGGTCCTTGTAGTAACATGGAGCTAGTATTAAACAGTGTTCATAAGGTTTTAAATACTCTTAACATCTAACAAGACTTTGGTAGAGGATGTATTATATAAATAACCAAGTTAATTAGGTTCCCTAAAAGGCCTACCCAAATGTTCTTTGGTGGAAACAAGAAGTAATGGATCATTCTTTTGCCAGAGATTCCTTTGGAACAACATGTCATCTGCAATATGAAAATTTTATTTACTGTACCTTCTAAAATAAGACAGGATTTGAATAAAGTAGAAGGAAGCTCTCTTCTGCCGTCCTGACCCAGAGTTTGCAATGAGCTGAGCTTGCCCAATAGGGGCTGTGTTACTAGGAGCCCGCTGCAGAACTGATTCAAGAAGGTCATAGGTAGCAAGAAGGAGATTAAATTATCTAATATTTTAAAAAGACCTGAAGTTGTTTTATTTCATCATCCTCTAATCTGTGATCAACACATCCATGATTTAGGCAAACTGAGTGCATGTGTGTGTGTGTGTGTGTGTGTGTGTGAACTGTTGCTTTCCTTCATTCTTTATTTGCAAGTTTTGAAATTAAACATCTTTTTCTCTATTAATCCTACTCTAGATGTTCATTTTGACTAAGTTTTATTGGCATGAAAAAGTGTGCGTGTGTGTGTGTGTTTAGAGGCGTGACTGGAGGGAGGCAACGATGTGAATTTACTGTGTAATTCATAGCAGGGTCTACCCCTTTGTTTTGAGTTGACTTGTGGACACAGTATGTCTTTGCAAAATTATATCCATAGGAAGTGTGGGTGAGGAAGGATTTCGACTTTGAGGACTGCCTGATTTTTCTTCCTTCACACTTAAGTAAGGAGAGCCCTATGTGTAGCAGTCTTATTCAAGGAGCCAGTTGTTCTTCTGTATCTGGATCTATCAGGAAGGAGGAACTGTTCCCTACTTGTTATTTGCATCAGTGTCCCCTGTTTGAATGAATAAACATAGCATTCAAATCCAGTTCCTTTTCCTTTCTGTTAGAGAACAGAAAAGAACTAAGAGTCACTTGAAATTTTCCTAGTCAAATATACCTCGATATCAGCTTCTAAATTTCACTAACTTGTTGGCTTTTCCGTAACTTATGGGTAGACCTCACTTTCAAATCTTTCCACTTTTTTGTGTGCTTCTTAGAGTTCTCAGGGGAGGTCTTCTGTGTTCTCACAAACTGGCCCTTTTGCTTCCTTCTGGTACTAGACTAGTCTGTGTCATTGCTGTTGCTGCCACGACACCTGCAATGTGAGGTGTTACTGCCCTGCCCCGGGACCCTGTCTGTCCAAACTGTTGGTCTCTGGCAGCCACCATGCTGCTTGGGAATCCCTTCTGTCGGTGCTGATTCCCTCTAGGAGTCTAGCTACAAAATGTCTTGGTCCTAATACTGTTCTATCATCCTGTCAGTTTCCTCAGACCAAAGAAACAAACAGACTGCTGTTTGTTTATCCAGTTTCTTATTCTCTTCATCCTAGCATTCCTTTGTGGATCCATCCCTCCCTCTTCCATGTGGTCTGGTGGGGGTCTTTTTCACTGTGGTTGCACACATGTGGCCTACAGCTGTCTCCATGACGGAAGTTAGGATAAGCTTAGTCTCCAGGAAATTTGCACCTTGAGTTGAGGGACATGTTGTTGAAGGGAAGTTGTTCTTCTAGTGGTATTGCCTTCAAGAAACTATGAGATTTTTGACATAGGTGCTGGTGCTACTCTGCCTTCTGTCCTTTCTGGGTTTAGTTGAATCAGCTTACCTTCTATGGCTAAGATATACAGTCTGTTTTGGTTGCTTAAAACCCATTAGCTATTACTTATACCACTTATACCACAGGAGAATGTTCTCTCTCTGATCACTTAGGGTTAGTTGCAACAGGTTGAAAAGTAAAAGTGTTAGTCACTCAGTTGTGTCTGACTCTTTGTGACCCCAGAGACAGTAGCCCACCAGACTCCTCTGTCCCTGGAATTCTCCAGGCAAGAATACTGGAATGGGTAGCCATTCCCTTTTCCAGGGGATCTTCCCGACCCAGGGGTCAAACCCATGTCTCCCACCTTGCTGGTAGATTCTTTACCATCTGAGTTGCAACAGGTTAGTTGACCCTTAAGGTATGAGAGGAGTTAATAAGATGCCTATTTAGGTTATGACTACAACTTCTGTCTTTCCTAAGGATATGCAGATTTCCTAGGTGAGTGGGGTGGGAGGTTCAGGTGATATCCAAGCGCTTCATCTTGTCTTCTCTACCCTCTTAGTCAGCTTGCTGCTGCTGCTGCTAAGTTGCTTCAGTCGTGTCCGACTCTGTGTAACCCCAGAGATGGCAGCCCACCAGGCTCCCCCATCCCTGGGATTCTCCAGGCAAGAATACTGGAGTGGGTTGCCATTTCCTTCTCCAATGCATGAAAGTGAAAAGTAAAAGTGAAGTCGCTCATTCGTGTCCGACTCCTAGCAACCCCATGGACCGCAGCCTACCAGGCTTCTCCATCCATGGGATTTTCCATGCAGGAGTACTGGAGTGGGTTGCCATTAGCTCTTCATATATGTTGCCTCAATCACTTTTCCATGTACGTTTGGCTTCTGGGCCTCTTTCTTCATTGTCCTCACCTAGAAAATTCCCGGCGATGCTTGAACCCACTCCACCTATTCTGCATCTCCCCTCCCCAACTGTGACCCCCACTCACTCCCTCGGGGCTGGATACACTCGAGACAAACCATCTAACCACTGACTGGCCTTACTTTCAATTTATGACCCATAAATCCCAAGTTGGTCCTGAACCCAGTTCAGTGATCCTAATTATTTCCCTCTTTGCTCTGTCACTCTTCCATGATCCCCCAAAGACTATTTTTCATCTTAACTACCTGCCTCAATTCTCCAACATCTTTCACCATTTCTTACTTTGATGATTTTGGTTCTTCCTTCAATGAGAAAATAATGACCGTAGAGGTCTCTCCTCTTTGCATCTTCAAATTTTTCAAACTTCTAATACTGTTATGCTCTGCCCTTGTTCCTTAATACAGAAGAGCTGTTCTTGCTCTTTAAGGCCAGCTACCCTGTTGCAACTCACAGATATTCCACCTGAAACTGTTCCCTTTCTCTCTGTTAATAGAAGTTTGTTTTTTTTTCTCCCTTTCCTTTCCATGGAATCAACATATGTGTTAGAATATGCCCCAAACAACCAAAAAACCCCTTTGACTCCACACCCTCTTTTAGCAATGACCCTAGTTTTCTCTTTCTCTCTGTAGTAGAACTCTTCCAAAGGTTGTTCATACTTACCACAACATTTTCCTCTTTCATTCTTGCTTGAACACCTCAATAAAAATTTTATCCTCACCATGACAAGAAAACAGCTTTTATCTGGATTACCAGTGATTTTCACACCAACTCCAATGATCATTTTTCATTTCTTATTTTACATGAATCTCAGCAACATTAACAGAGTAGATCACTCCCTTCCTGGAATAATGTCTTCACTTGAATTTTGGAACATCTTACTTTCCTGATTTTTCTATAGTTTTATTAATTTGAAAAACTATGTATTTCTTACTGGCTTATTATTCATTAATATTTGGAGTAAATTATGCATTTTATAAAATGTCTTTTAGTATATAAGAAGATTTTATGATTTCTCTCCTTTAAACTTACTATGATAAATATTTTAACATTTATTGACTATTTTGTCATTCTTATGGTATATTATTCTTTCATTGAACTATCTAACTCTATATATTTGTATTTTAATTGGGATTTCTATTTAAATATTCATAAGTGAAGTTTGCATGCTATTCCATTTTTGTGCATTTTTTGTCACATTTTGATATGTGTTATGTTGGCTTTTTAAAATTAAATGTCATTTTCCCCTTTCTTTATATTCTGTGATAATTTGTTATTTTTATAAAAATGATTCCCATTCCTTATAAGTATTTAAAAGAAAAATGAAACAAAATGAAGACTCACTCCAAATTCTATCATTTAAAAATAAGTATCATTAATAGTAAATGGACATGATGCCAGATATTTTTTGATGTGTTTGTGTGTGTGTGTATTTGTATTTATACAAAAAAATAGTGTGCCTAGAATATAGTAGGTTCTCAGATAATGATGCCTATTTATGGAATGAATAGAATGTTAAGTGAAGTTAATTTTGTAAACATAAGATCATATTAAATTCTGTTTTTATCAAATTTTATTAATATTTATTTAAAATAAGAATTTAAAAAATTAATTTTACTTGATTTTAACAGATTAAAAACAAATTATTGAAAATAACTCATAGGTGATATTTCAAAAATTTTGATACATTTTATCATAAAATATTAATTTATAAAAGATACCCCTATAATTTAAGAAAACAATTCCATAAAAAAGGATAGTTTGATTATTATATTCATTAGTTTTTACTTATATTTGCTCAGCTTTTAGATAATATTCATTAGTAACATTTTAATAATTCCTGTCTTTCATGTCATTATTTTTTAGTAGATCTATGTTAGTTGCTCAGTCATGTATGACTCTTTTTGACCCTCTGGACTGTCGCCCACCAAGCTCCTCTGTCCATGGAATTCTCCAGGCAAGAATACTGGAGTGGGTTCCCATTCCCTTCTCCAGGGGACCTTCCCAACCGAGCAATCAAACCCATGTCTCCTAAATTGCAGGTAGATTTGTTATTGTCTGAGCCAACAGAGAAGCCCAGATTTATGTTGTTATATTTTTTTGGTTACTTTCTGTTCTTTACTTGTGGTTTCTTGTTTTAACAATCTGTTTTTATTCATCTCAGTTGCCTTGTTTCCATTTGTCAGTGAGTTTGTGGGAAAGTCTGGTGGGTGCTATTACTTTCTGAATTCCTTTATGTTGAAAACATAATTAATCAAGTTCTTGGCTGAATAGGTTCTTGATTTTTCACGTTTTCTCAGAAATTTTCATGTCTTGTTAATGTCTTCTCACAACGAATGCTTCTATGGAAAAGTCTAAGACCAACCTATTTTTTATTTCATTTCATTTTATTATTACTTTCTAGTGGTATGGTAAAGAATCTCCCTTCAATGCAGGAGGCCTGGGTTCAATCCCTGGGTTGGGAAGATCCCCTGGAGAAGGGAATGACAACCCACTCTAGTATTCTTGCCTGGAGAATTTCACAAACAGAGGAGCCTGGCAGGCTACGGTCCATGGAGTCGCAAAGAGTTGACACAACTGAGAGACTAGCACAAAACACACAGCAATGTTACCATAGAGTTTCTGTTAAAGAGGCAGGTCTCTTGGATTCATTTCATCTTTATTTATGCATCACCCCAAAGCTGTTCCCATTCTTTCTGCTGACAAAAAGGAAATAATAAGGGGACCTCCCTGATTCTGGTCCTATTAGCACAGACAGATATAATCCATCCAGTTAAATTTGAATTTCTGGTAAGCAGTGAGTACTTTTTTAGTATAACTGTGTCCAAGTATAACTGGATGTCCTGTAATTTTATTTGCTTAAATGCAACCTTAGTTACTGTTGATTTTCTCCCCTTTGGTAGGGTGTAGGTTGGGTGATAAGACTTAACTGAGGCCTCTCTTATTCCTTTGTTTCCTGGCTTATTCTCAGAGGGTCTCAAGCCATTATTTTTCTTTGTTTTCAGTCCTGCTAAGTGCTTGTTTTGAGGGAATAATTAGATCTGAGGAGAACTGTTTGATCCTTCTCTTCTCTGTGCTTTCTTCCTTGTCTGTAGAGAGAGTAATGGTTATTCCTCTCCCCTCACAGAAGCCTATAAAAGTTGGCAAGGACTTTTGCCCCTTCAGAATTTGTCTGTCCAAGTCTTTCCAGGACATATTCTTGGCTTCTCAGTTTGCTTCTCTTTGAACTGGGGTATTAGTGAGAATTCTCAGTGTATTTTTCCTCAGCTTTCCCTTGTACCTCTTGTGATATTGGTCAAAAGTCATCCTATGTCATGCCATACCATACCAGAATCTTTGCCTCTTGTTTTCTAGACATTTGTGGCAAAATTTTGGACTCTATATTTGACTTGTTTGAGTGTGTTTATATGTGCATGTTTATTAGTTTTCTCTACCTTTTCCCTTCATTTTGGGCATGGGGGGATGGAACATCTGTGATCTGGCTCTAATCTACCATTTTTACTGAAAAAACAGTGTAAGTAAAATGATAATTATCCTAGCTTAAAAGTTTGAAATATTTCACTGGTGACCTTGTCTGAAATCAATGTTTTTTAGGGGATTAGCTCATTGAAAACTGGAATTTCTTTCATGTTTTTGTTTTAAATTTTCTATTTTTTTTTTGAGGTTGTCAGCATTTAAAAAAATAAAGCGTGCAAACTGTATAATTATTTTATCTTTTATTATAACTCTCCTTTTCTTATTCTTAAATCTGTAGGTTTTCTTTTGTTGTTGTTGTTTTTTATCCTTTTTCAAAAATCTTTGGTAGTGAAGTGGTTTATCTAGTTTATTTATTTACACACTCCACTATAAGATGAGCTTTTCTTGATCAATTCTTTGTTGTTGTTTTCTAATTTATTAATTACTATTTTTTATTAAAATTGTTTCCTTAAATTGCAATATTATTTACACCGTGACATGTACACATCTTAAATCTAATGAACTTTTACCTTTGTTTACACCCATGTAGCTACTCCACAGGCTAAGTTCTAGAACTTTTTATCACTTGGAAAGTTCTTTAGTGCCTCTTGCCTCTGAATAGTACCCCATGGCTTTCCAAGAGGTAATTTTTCTCCTGAATTGCTATCACCATAAATTGGAATGGTCTATTCTTGAACTTCTAATAGTGGATATTACAGTGAAGGTCTGTCTTCTTTTGCTTAATATTATGTTTTCAAAATTCATTTAGGTCATTGAGTGATATAGTAAACAAAGATAATGACATATTTTCCCCCTTGGTCTGTACATATTACTCTATTGTCTTTTGGCATTTAGTGTTGCTGAAAGTATGAGTTAAGCTTGATTTTTTTTTCTTTTGCAAATTCTGTTTCTGCCTAATTACATATAGACTTTTTCCTTTGCAGTACAATAGCTTTTCTATTTCTGTTTCAATAACTTGCAAATAATTTTTGCTTATGTGTGTAAATGCTTTCAATCTGCAGATTCTATCTTCTTTTATTTTAGAAAATGATTTTCTATTATACTTAATATTTTTCCATTCTGCTTACTCTGCTTTTTTCTTCATTGCTACAGTTAGGATGCTAGATATCTATTATCTTTATTTCATGTCTATCATTTTATCTCTAATCACTTCTATGTGTTTATCCTTTGCATTCTATGTTCTTTCTCAAGTCAGCCCTTCGAACACTGACTATTTTATTAATACTGATCTTATTTCCCACTGAGGTGGAGAGTTCAACTCTGTTTAGTCCTTCATCTGCTTGAGAGACAGAGGGACAAATAAGGAGTCTTAATTCCAGTGTGCTGTCTTCACATTCTTCGCCATTGTGTATCCTAAGTCACTTTAGTCCTATCTGACTCTGCGACCCTATGGACTGTAGCTCATCAGGCTCTTCTGTCCATGGGATTCTCTAGGTAAGAGTACTGGAGTGGGTTTCCATGCCCTCCTTCAGGGGATCTTCCTGACCCAGGGACTGAACCCGTTTCTCTTATGTCTCCTGCATTGGCAGATGGGTTCTATACCCTAGTGCTGCCTGAGAAGCCCTTACATATGATGAATCCTCTATTATGGGGCCCTGCTCCCTTGTCAGGGTATAGGGAAAGGCAAGGGAGGTATCCACATGCTTTTCCAGTCTCCAGAGAAAATGGCGGTCAGTCCCTCCTGGTGTGCAAAATCAGAAGCCTGGCCCTCAGGCAATTGATTTAATATATGCAAATAGTCCCTCTTCAGGGAAACACTGGGGAGTGGAGGTATTTTATCTGCTCTCTCCATGCTGAGTCCAGTGAATCCTTGGAGCCAGTTAAGAACTGTTCCTTGTGGGTCTTGTGGAGGCAAGTTGCACTGGATTTCAGAGCTAGGCATTTTGGGGGCCCATTGCTTAGGTGGGAGTCTTAAAAGTTGGAGTTCTAGATATTGAGTCCAAACCCTTTGCTTCTCAGGGAAAAGGCGGGAGTTGAGAGTTCCCTTCCGATTGAATGGTTTTGTGCCTGGATTCATGACAAGAGTTTATCTCAGTCTTTGCTTCCTATTTTCGATAGTATTTTCTTGTTTGTACCATGTATAGGAGTTGCTCAGCTAGTTTTTGGATTTCTTTCAGGGGGGATTTCTCCTTGTGCAGCTGTACATTTAGTGTCTCAGTGGGAAGAGGGGAATTCAGAAGCCTCCTACAGACTGGAACTAGTAATGGACCTTTCTGGCAGTGTCCCAGACAACTAGGGAATCTGGGTGCTCACTCAGATGTCCTTACTTTCCCTGGGGAAAATCATGATCTGAGAAGGTATCACTTGGTATTGAGTTATACTCCCTTGGGGGAGGTATGACATGGGTAATCAAAATATTCCTCTTACCTTCTCCAAACTTGTATGTTTTTTTGCTTCAGCAGTAAGCTGGAACGTCTCCACTGGAAATCTAGGCTTCTGCCAGAGTCCAGCTCCAGCAGCCGGGGATTCAACTGAAGGGGGTGAGCAGTGCCAGCGAGAAACTGAGGCAGCTTCTCATTTTTCTTGGACTGCCTGTTTATTTCAAGCTTATGATTCTCTTTTATACTTTTACAAAAGCATTAGGTCAGAAGTTTGATATTTTTAGTTCCCATTAACCTGGATTTATTTTTCTCCAAAAATCATTGTTGCCCCTCAAAAGGAGTTCCTTCCTCAGTGATTCTCTCATCTACTTTTTCTCATGTGTCCTTGTGAATACACTGTAACTCATGCTAATGTCTGGGCTGCATACCACATTCCTCAGTTTATTTCTTCTAAGTCCTGTTTGCCCCTAGTATCATAAGCTCACTATTTCTTAGAAAAGACTTCTAGCTAATAATATCTCTAAAGTCCCTAATTTCTATAAGCTATAGTAGAATATGCTAACATTACAGCAATCCTTAAATCTTTAGCTTCTAACTATTTTAATTATTCCTAAGCCCTAATTCAGCAAACTCCTTTGCCATAGACACTTTTCTCACAAATGGGCTTCAGATAGCAATCCCTCCCATGGCCTCAAGCTGCGGCCTGTGTGCTCACCTGGAACAGTCATTTGTAAAAGTCCTTGAACAAATGTCGATGATTAACTTTATGAATTATTCTTTGAGCACAGCTGCAGAAGGCTTTATGGCTTCTCATGCTCCTCTCAAAACCAATAAGCACCTTAATATTCTCTTCAGTCAACTCAGCTGAGGAAAGGAAAAAACAAGTCAGAATCACAAAGCCTAACTCCTTCATTCTGGGTCCGTGCCTATGGAACAAAGGGAGGGGTTTTAGGCCATGCCTCCATTTTGTCAGTAATGCCAAATGCGGCTCCTGACAGGCTTCCACAAAGGTTCTCTCATCCTTGGGTGATTAGCTAAGACAGTGTCTTCCTGGGGCTCCCAGACCACAGTCTAGAGGGTCTGGAACCATCTCTCAGGCCACTGAAGCGTCTGCAGCTGGAGTCCAGGTCTGGGTATGTGTACTATCCCATATATAGGTGGGTGAAGTGAAGTCACTCAGTCGTGTCTGACTCTTTGCGACCCCATGGACTATTGCCTACAACGCTCCTCCATCCATGGGATTTTCCAGGCAAGAGTACTGGAGTGGGTTGCCATTTCCTTCTCCGATAGGTGGGTGAGACTCCTCCCAATTTCCTTGGAATACAGTGCTGGATCCCACAGCGCCTATAAAGGCACTTTTGTTTAATGATGGATGCCAAATTCCTGAGGGAGGAAGTGATGAGGACTTTGTTGCTGTGTTTACTACCCTGCATTTACTTAAATTCCCTTGAAGTTCATCCAGTCCTTTTTTTTTTTTAAATAGCTACAGGAAAATGCCTTATAGAAGGAAGTTGTGAAGGACAGATGTAACAGATTCAGAGACCTTGTGGAATTTTGTCTAAACTGATTTTCTCATACCAAATTCTTTGAATCTGAGAAGCAACACATAGACCTTATTCTTTATAATCCTCATTATTCAATGAAAATAAAGCCTTATTTAGATCAAAAGGAGGAGTACATTGGGGTTTCCTTAATTCAATCTCATTTGTATTTAGAGTATGTAGGTATATAAGGAGACATAAAGAATTGTGACCCAGTGCCTAGGTTTTCTTTAGGAATTTGTTGATGCTTTTGTCAGTAATTGTAAGTCAACCATTTTACTTGTCCATTCAGTGCCTCTGATTCCCTGTTTATGGAATTGGAAACTTTAAATACCATGATTTTTGTAACCTAATAGAGGTTGTGATGATTGATAAGATACTATAAATTCACCAGCTGTCCTTATCCATGAAGAAAGCCCAGCATTTCTGCATACTTGGCTAGAATTTCTGATTGTTTCATTTTAGTGATGAACCAGGATTTCTGTATCCTGCTGGTATTCAGTCCAAAAGGAAGTTGCAAATTTTCCAGAAAAACTGAAGACTGACAAAATGGTCAGAAACTGACCACTTAAAAATTTAAGTTATGGTATCCTTTTAAAGTTAACACATTTTGGCCAGATTATTACTTGACTATGTAACCTAGAAGATTCTTTACACTTTTTTGTTTGTTTGCTTTAAAACTCTTGTTTCAGAGTTTTTTTTTTTCTTTTAGGTTAAATTTTCATTTTACTCAGTAATGAGAGTATTACTCTGGACTTCCAGTTAAAGTCTGAATTCCTAGTAATAAGAAATTGAAGAAACTTTTATGTATTTCTGTATGTGTGTCTTGTTTTTCAGTTATTTTTTTCATTTTATAGGACTTCATCATTGCACTAGATATTCTCTCTGGCTAGAATGCTTTCGGAGAAGGCAATGGCACTCCACTCCAGTACCCTTGCCTGGAAAATTCAATTGGATGGAGGAGTGTGGTGGGCTGCAGTCCACGGGGTCACTAAAAGTCGGACATGACTGAGCGACTTCACTTTCACTTTCCACTTTCATGCATTGGAGAAGGCAATGGCAACCCACTCCAGTGTTCTTGCCTGGAGAATCCCAGGGACAGGGGAGCCTGGTGGGCTGCCGTCTACGGGGTCGCACAGAGTCAGACACGACTGAAGCGACTTAGCAGCAGCAGCAGCAGAATGCTTTCATTCCATGATTATACCTGGCTGGCCCCTAATTATCATTTAGATCTTTCGAGAAATCCTCCTTGCCAATCCATTTAAAATAGTTATCAATCACTGATTACTCTCACCTTTTCAATTTCAGATCTCTGCATAATGCTATGGCCATTGGATATATTTCCCTTCCCTTCCCTCTTATTCCTTTACTTTCTTACATCTTCCTTTTAGTCTTTCTAGTTTTGTGTCTTTATATCTCTATGTCTTTCCTTGTTTAGATGTCTCCCAACATCATTTAATGTTTGAATGAGTATCTGAATGAATGAACCACCACATCTTTAGGAAAGATGTTTTTCTTTGTATAATCCCTTATGAAAGTGTTTTATAAATTCCTTTTCATTAAGCTTGTTTGCTTTTTTCCAGTGGCTTTTCTCTTGATCCCATTCTTGATTTCATCCTGAGCTCAACTCCTATCCTCTTTTTTCCTATTTTAACTGGACCCATCTAAAATATGATTATTTCAAAAGAGTGGATGTGAGTCTTCTCATGTAACAGAAGGGAGTAACTCAAAACAATAACTAATTAATGAATTATTTTTTGAGTTTTGGATTGTATTATATTCTTTTAGCAAAATGTAAAATCATGCTTAGTATATGCTGGGACTGAGGATATAAAGATGAGAGATGCAAAGTTCTTTTCCTTGAAGGTAGACTTTTTGGGGAAGGTAGACTTATAAACACATGATTTGATGAGTTCTAAAAGGTGTCAAAGGACATGGGCATTACAGTATTCTTTTACAAAATTGCATGGTTGTTTTCTAGGAAGGTAAATAAGAACATTCTCAAACACATGCCTGGTAGTTTCTTAGGCACCAGGTTCTACCCAACTCAAAGTCATTCTCCACACTAATTCTTACCCTGTGAAAGTACTTTAAGCAATAGGGATGCTGCTTGGCAGTGTCTGACATATGGTACACACTCAAAACAAATAATGAATAGATAAATAACTTGGCATTTTGGGTAACAAAGATCTATCAAAATCTTCCTGGTGGGGCATATAGATGAGTAATGAATTTTGAAAGACTCTTACATTGACATCTGGATGGGAAGACCTAAAACTGGGGAGAGCTTGGTGCCAGTGGTGCCTGCAGTGATAATCCAGGCAGGAGTCAATGACTCTAGCTTTCCTTGGAACATCTGAACAAGTACATTGGCAGCACATATACAAAGCAAGGATGGGATGTTTTATTTGGGAAAAGAAAATATAGAGATGTTTAGAGGAAAGGCAAGGACTTTTCTATTAATGGACAATTGGACACTGCAGATAAGCTTTCTAAGTTACTCAAAAGTATTCAGAAGCAAATACCCTTTGCATTTGAATCATTGGATTGTCACTGTTACTATCTAAAGTTACATCTTCCAAAATAAAATCTTTTGCTGTTTCCCCTGAGACCTGACGGTTATCAACCTTGGCTCCTGTTTTAGGGTAATTTGGCTTAAATTTATTTTCTAAGAAAGAAAAGCACTGCCATTTCTCCTTCAGTAAGAATTTGTCTGTGATGGAAAAGTCTCTTCCCTAGAATTTCTTCTACATTGAGAGAGATTGAACTTAGGGCAGAATCCATTTGTTGGGGCATGATTAGAGAAAGGACTCTTGCTCTTGGGACTGCCATAAATGTCCCTGTCAGTCTAAGATTCTGTGTCAAAGCCTAGTATCTGATATAGTGGTGCTTCCTAAATCTCAGATAAGACCTCTCACATCCATGATCCATCTGTATGATTATACTTCAAATTAAGCCAAATGAATTTTAAAACATTAGGCCAACTCTAAGCAAACACCTTCACAGAATCAGATTTTATGTACTGCTTTTCTTTTTCTGTTAATGCATGCTAAGGTAAACTCATAACCAATTAACTATGTTTATTCTTGTAATCTTTTTTTTATTCTTGTAATTGTGATCTTTTTGTTCTTGTGATTCTTTATTTGATGTAAACATCAAATAAAATGATGTTTCCTTTCCCTAATGATACAGGACTTCCATGTTGGGAAACTCTTGGATATTGTTTCTGAGCTTGCTGTGACACAAACCTTTGAGAGTAGCAAAAATCCTAAGGTGGGAAAAGAAGAGATCCAGAACCTCAATCTTCTGACTGCTGTCCAGTCTGAGGGTCTATTGAGAGGGAAGTATGAAGGAGCCCAGATTACACATCATCTTTCTTGCTAGAAAGAGGAAGTTAAGCCTCAGCTTTGATATGGCCATTGAAGAAATGATACCAGAGTCTGAGAGCTCTTCTGTATGCCTTTCACAAAAGAGAATGGCATAGGAGGCAGGCTGACAGCACTGTAGGTGGTACAAGAATCTGGGAGGCGCTCCCAGGGGAGGTGAGACTTGTGTTTTCTCTGGAACCTTGCCTTCCGATATAAGTTTGGCTATTGGGAATGACCAGATCTCCAGATGAATGGGGCTTATTTCCTCACCTTGGGCATGTAGGTTTATATCTCATCCAGATGAACAAACAGGATTCACATTAACCAAGACAGCACTCTGTTATACGTGTTTGGTAGTTGAGGAACTAAGAAGAAAGACTACTTCTCTTAGCAGCAACTATAGGGAGAAGTCAGAATGACAGAAATGCAGTTACACTGGCACTTTGATTAATAAAACCTGTGGGAAACATGCCTTTTTACAAGGAAATCATGTTTGAGGAAATATAAAACAAAAATAACTATAAATCACCAAGTTGCTGTACATGCTTTTACTTGACTGACCAAAAAATGAAACAAACAAACAAAAAAAAAACCACAACAAATGAAAAATCTAAGTAATCAACCGAAAACCTGTTTCACAGCTTGTGCTGATCCTCACAGTTTGAAATGAAAAAATTCTTTGAGAAAAATTCTTTTGAGCCTCCAGTCTCTTCTTTCTGTACCTTCCCCAGCATACTGACTGAATACTCCAGCATACCCCACTCCTGAATTCAGTGGTCACTTCATCCTCTCTCCTCAAGGTTTAAGACCTTCTTTCACGTCTTCTTCTTCCCCATCAAAATTGAGAGGTGTCCAGAAACCCAGATCATTTATAGTTACTGATTATTAATTGATTATATGTTAACATATCTGTGAATATGTTCCATGAAGTGACGTGAAAGTCACTCAGTCATGTCCGACTCTTTGCGACCCCATGTACTATATTATATAGTCCATGGAATTCTCCAGGCCAGAATACTGGAGTGGGTAGCCTTTCCCTTCTCCAGAGGATCTTCCCAACCCAGGGATCAAACCCAGGTCTCCTGCATTGCAGGTGGATTCTTTACCAGCTGAGCCACAAGGGAAGCCCAGGAATACTGGAGTGGGTAGCCTATCCCTTCTCCAGCAGATCTTCCTGACCCAGGAATCGAACTGGGGTCTCCTGCATTGCAGGTGGATTCTTTGCCAACTGAGCTATCAGAGAAGCCTGTATGTTCCATGGAGCATAGTTTTTTGGATGTCAGTGTGTGTCCTGTAACCAGAAGGAAAAGTTCAAGAGTCAAATAAGTTTGGAAAATTCAAGATTGAACAACTTGAATGGGTTTTATTACTGTAAGACTTCTCAGAAACTGAAATAGGTATGTGGAAATGATAAATCATAAGAGAGGTTTATAATATTCAGGTTTCCCCAAACTTATTTTAGCATTGTAAAAATTTATTTTGAGCCTCTCCAGGAATTTATGTTTGTCTGACACACTCTGGAGAATGTTGTTTTAGCTGAAACTCATGTAAGTATGCCTAAGCAAAGTGTATCAAAGCAATTTTTTAATATTTTTTACCTGTAATAGATTGAATAGGGGTTTCCAAAAGATGTGGACAAGTCCTAACCCACAATCCTTGTGAGTGTGATATTATTTGGAAATAGAGTCTTTGCAAATGTAATTAAGAATTTCAAAATGAGATCATTCTGGTTTTGGAGTAGGCCCTACATCTAAGGACAATGTCCTTATTGGTGATAGAAAAGGAGATGACACAGATACACAGGGAGAAGAAGGCCATCTGAAGAAGGAAGCAGAGATTTGAAGTTACATTTCCATAGCCACAAAACCAATAGAACCTGGAAGAGGAAAGGGAAGATTCTTCCTTAGAGCCTTTGAAGGGGCTCATGGTTCTGCTGCTGCTGATTTTGGACTTCTAGCCTCCAAAACTGTGATAGAAGAAATTTCTCTTGTTTTGAGCCTCTTAGTTTCTGGTAATTTGTTGTGGTGGCCTTGCTGCTACTGCTAAGTCCCTTCAGTCGTGTCCGACTCTGTGCGACCCCATAGACGGCAGCCCACAAGGCTGCTCCATCCCTGGGATTCTCCAGGGAAAAACACTGGAGTGGGTTGCGATTTCCTTCTCCAATGCATGCATGCATGCATTCTAAGTTGCTTCAGTCGTGTCCGACTCTGTGAGACCCCATAGACACCAGCCCACCAGGCTGCTCCATCCCTGGGATTCTCCGGGGAAGAACACTGGAGTGGGTTGCCATTTCCTTCTCCAATGCATGCATGCATTCTAAGTTGCTTCAGTCGTGTCCAACTCTGTGCGACCCTATGGACAGCAGCCCACCAGGCTCCTCTGTCCACAGGATTCTCTAGGCAGGAATACTGGAGTGGGTTGCCACTTCCTTCTCTGTGGTGGCCCTAGGAAACCAGTATAATGTCTTTTACTTCTAACTGTGAAGTGTGGTGACTTTGATATTTTTATTAAAAAAAAAAAAAGATTGGGCATCAGTGAGCAGTATGCACATATTTTTGAGGGCAAAGCCTGACTCTGCTTTTTGAGCACTTCAGGTTGATTTAATCTTTTGAGGTGGTTGGTTGAGGAAGTTGGGTATATTAGTTGAGAATATAGGTTTCTATACAAAAGAGAGTTTCCTTCATTTTGGGTCCATTTCCAGTGTTTTCCTGTTTTGGCAAGGGGCTCCTGCATCCTTCCTGTCTTCTTACAAATCCTGATAAATGTTAACTTCCAAATATTGCTCCAATCCATCACCTTACTTATCTGTGTACTGCAGTACCTGAGTCTAGGCTGCACCACCTCTTAACCTGGGCTACTGGAATTTTCTCCTTTCCAAAATATTTTGTACCAAGAGCATGTTATATATTCCCCTCTCTCCAAATACTACCATGGCTCCTAATTCTCTTAGATAAAGACCAACATCTTTGTGCTTCAAGGTCTGCTATGATCTATCCCTGCTAACTCTCCCAACTCATTTCAGACCCTGTTTAATTCTTCTTTCTTTCCCTGTCCTATAGATAGAGAAGCTTCACATTGTTGAACCCATGTATAACTTCCATTCTTATCTCCATGGTTACCTTATTCATGAACCCAATAAGCAAGCATGGGTTGATATGGGAAAGAGACTCAATAACTGTTTATATAAAGCCTCCTCCCTGGTAGTGGCCCTTTGGTCATCATTCCTATGGGACAAAAATATTCTTGCACTGTGGGCCCATTTGCGTAGCTCTTTCCTGAATCTTCTTTTCCTGAATCTCCCAAGGGACATGATCCTTCCAAGTTCCTGACAATCTGTAGAAACAATTAACCACTGTCCATGACTTGATATAAACTCACCTTAGATCTTCTATGCTTCTAGGTGAAGTCACCCATAGGAAGAACTGCTGAAAGGCCCACTCACTGCAGCAGTTCATTTCTGGTACTGACAGATTGGATAAAAGCATCAAAGTCAGTCTTAAAATGTCCTTTTAGTCAGGCTGACCTAGAGAACTTCTCTCCAGACTTTAAAATTAGGTTGACAGAAAGGTGGTTATATAGTTTTGGAACTGGAACTTTAGAAGCAACCACACCGGGAAAGGGAGCCACCTATTTATGCCTTCAAGATTTACTCAAGCCCGATCTCATAAAAGAAGAAGAACCAAAGAGCCTCTTGATGAAAGTGAAAGAGGAGAGTGAAAAAGTTGGCTTAAAGCTCAACATTCAGAAAACTAAGATCATGGCATCTGGTCCCATCACTTCATGGCAAATAGATGGGGAAACAGTGGAAACAGTGGCTGACTTTATTTTTTTGGTCTCCAAAATCACTGCAAATGGTGATTGCAGCCATGAAATTAAAAGACGCTTACTCCTTGGAAGGAAGGTTATGACCAATCTAGACAGCATATTAAAAAGCAGAGATATTACTTTGCCAACAAATGTCCGTCTAGTCAAGGCTATGGTTTTTCCAGTGGTCATGTATGGATGTGAGAGTTGGACTGTAAAGAAAGCTGAGCACTGAAGAATTGATGCTTTTGAACTGTGGTGTTGGAGAAGACTCTTGAGAGTCCCTTGGATTGCAAGGAGGTCCAACCAGTCCATCCTAAAGGAAATCAGTCCTGGGTGTTCATTGGAAGGATTGATGTTGAAGCTGAAACTGCAATACTTTGGCCACCTGATGTGAAGAATTGACTCACTAGAAGAGACCCTGATGCTGGGAGGGATTGAGGGCAGGAGGAGAAGGGGACAACAGAGGATGAGATGGCTGGATGGCATCACCGACTCGATGGACATGAATTTGAGTAAACTCCGGGAGTTAGTGATAAACAGGGAGGCCTGGTGTGCTGCAATTCATGGGGTCTCAAAGAGTCGGACATGACTGAGTGACTGAACTGAACTGATCTCATAAATACCTTGTCCTTTTTGTAACCAGATGCCACAAGGCATACTTTGGAGGAGGAAATGGCAACCCACTCCATTTTTCTTGCCTGGAGAATCCCATGGACAGAGGGGCCTGGTGGACTGCAGTCCATGGGGTCACAAAGAGTTGGACATGAATGAACGACTAACACACACACACAGGGCATACTTATATTTGAGGGTTGTTGAAATCAAATAGCACCTACTTCCATGTCTCCCATGGTTTTGCATTATAAGACACTCAATTTCTACCAGTAGAAGGCCAAGAGTGGTTTTCTCAAAATGAGAATAGTTATCTAATAGGAAGTGCTTGATTTTACTACAAAATCTTTGAGGCTGCTTTCCCCGTTGGGGTAGTTATAGTTATGGGCTTCCCAGGTGGTGCTAGTGGTAAAGAAGACACCTGCCAATGCAGGAGACATGAGCAACATGGGTTCCATCTCTGGGTTGGGAAGATCTCCTGGAGTGGGAATGGCACCTCACTCCAGTATTCTTGCCTGGAGAATCCTGTGGATAGAGGAGCCTAGTGGGCTATAGTCCATGGGGTCACAAGAAGTCAGACACAACTGAAAGACTGAATACACACACATTTATAGGCTCCATACAGTGTGCTGTTCTGCTGTAGACAATTTATGCATCACTAGATACTTCGGGTTAGAACTCCAGGGGCCAGACTACAGAAAGACCCTGTCTCCTTCTTATTTCTCAAACTTAATGCAATCCCTGCCCTTTTCTCCCTACATCCCAAGACTCCTGGATATAACTTTTATAATTCTGTCACTTTTGACATTATAATAGCTAGGACTTAATTCATTTTTTTTTTTTTAACACTAAAACTCTTATTCTGGAATACTGGAATACACCACTAATTCTCCTACATCATTTGACCTTTGTCAGAAACTTTCTAAGCAGAAGAAATGTGTTGAAACCACATGTCCTCTTTGCTAATGGAAGTATCACATATTAAGTTGAATTTGCCTTGGGATTTAGGTCACTGCTGAAACCAGGCCTTGGGACTTGTAATAACTATAGGGAGCAAGGATTTCTGCTTCATTATTATTTGAGATGGTCCCTGTAGAGAAGGACATATGTTTCTTCATACCATAAACCTTTTCCCAGGAAAGGCCTTCTAGGTCATTTGGTCTATTGCATCAACAAGGCCATGTTGCAGGAGCACAGACACCCTCTAGCATCTGATCTCAGCTCGTTTAAAGGCCTGGAGACATGGACTTGCCTTTGCTCCCTGGGCAGTATTAGATTCATGGCTTCATTCTTCATGGTTTGACCAGGTTATTACACTTCATTTCTCCTTCTAAAATCCCTCCTCTTTCTTAATTTCTGTTCCGACAAAATGCCATCCCCCATTACACATAGTTTCCCCATATTTATGGGCTAAATTCACGTGCTGCCCATTTTTTATGAACAACTCAGCTGTCCTTGTTTCCCACTCTGAGAACTATCATTTCCTTTATTATAGTATGTTTATTCCTCTCATTCCCCTCACTTAGATATAACTGTGACCTTCTGAATTGCCAAACTTGGTATGTCATCCTCAGAGCAATCTCAGTAGAGTTTTGCTGCATACATATTTCTTCCCACAGTGGAATAATAGGATTTTGTACATATACTCAAACAATGGTGTTCCTTCTTCTCCCTGGCAAAGCTCATAATATAAACTTCTATCTAATTTGCTATTCTTGTTTGCCCCTTGGTATCTTTTTTCATTATTTCCCTGCTTCCTCAAGTCCCTTGGGCACAGCAAGCTTCTCAGTTAAATGAGTTAGCATTTTTCACATTGAGTTTTACACAGCTACATCTTGCTTGTGTTTCCAAGTTTATTTATTTATTTTTGTATCATTTTATCTTTGCTCACTGATATTTGCAGCATCTCTTAGAATAATATCAGGAAAATCTCACTAACTTGCTGATCACTCTTTCCTGGATCTTTATTAAGATATAAAGATTTAACACTAATTCCTTAGTTCCTCACTAGTCATTTCAGTTTCACAAAAGCCTTTGAGGTGAAATGAGAAAGGATGCTGTAGGTGTGTTTGTCAGTTCTATTAATATTTTACCTTAATGTCACCTAGATCTGCTAATTTATACATGCTCCTTAGATTTTTTAACTCTTCATTCACTTCTACTATTCTGTAAGAAATTCTTTTGATAGAATTCTTTCTGTTTATTAATTGTCCATATATAGAGTCAAAGTTGGACACCTCCTATCTCCACAAATTGTTGTAGAAGGTAGAGGATTAAGCTGAGGTCGTGTCCGACTCTGTGCGACTCCATAGATGGCAGCCCACCAGGCTCCCCTCTCCCTGGGATTCTCCAGGCAAGAACACTGGAGTGGGTTGCCATTTCCTTCTCCAATGCATGAAAGTGAAAAGTGAAAGAGAAGTCTCTCAGATAAGTCTGACTCTTCGTGACTCCATGGACTGCAGCCCACCGGGCTCCTCCATCCATGGGATTTTCCAGGCAAGAGTACTGGAGTGGGGTGCCATTGTCTTCTCCGACAGAGAAATTAGTAACCTTATTATTGGCAAAGGGTGAAAAAATAGCTGGGCAGGGATTTGAATACAGACCTTTCTGGCTTCATGGTTCAGGCAGCATCTAAGGCACCAACCAACTAGGTAGTATTGCTCCAGGGTCCCCCGAGGGTCCCACAGCCAGTCAGCAACACAACTTTGTGGCCTGTTGGCTCTGGGCTGAGAGTTTTGGCATACCTGGTAAAAACAGAGAGAAAGCATCCAGTGAGAAAGGTAATCAGGACACCACTGAGGATAAAGCAACCACAGGGTGCTCTGGGAGGGATTTCAGAAATTTCACAGGGGAAGGGAACTACTAAAAGGCATACCTAAAAATCACCTGTGTGCCTCTCCTCCCTTTGTGGTCTTCCTTTTACCATCCCCCTACAACTTGACACACACTTTCTGAGTATGCTTGGCTCCCTGGGTCTGCTGCAGGAAACTTTTGGCCTGTTCAGTACAGTGCTGCCTGGGGAATATGATATTATTCTTTTAAGGAACATGGCTCTCTTTTCCTACCACTGTCTCTGGTGGGGCATGAATTTGGAAAGACACAGCTGTATTACTTTCTTGGGGGAAGGCTAACGGAACAGTATAAGGAACCGCAAAGAGAAAAATCATGGTCAGCATATCCAGGATTGCCTTTTGTGAACTCGAGGGAAGGATTTTGTCCAAATGGTTTCAATGCTTGGACACCTGATCCCTGTTTTTGATTTGCCTGCAACTGCTCTTTGAGATTCTCTCAGTCACCCTCCTGTCACAGATCTTTATCTTCTGATCTACATGTGACCCTTCGGTAGTCCACTGTGGGGCCTACCTTGCCTGGGGCTTAGAGCTTGGGACTTGTTCCCCTGGATTTCAGGACTACTTGGACTAGTCCTTCCACCTTCCATGCCCCATAACAATTGCTTGGAAATAACCCAGGTCAGATTCTTGGTTATCTCACTAACCCAGAGGAGATGTTGTGTTGGATAAACAGTTGGTCTCTTGGAACAGGGAGGAACCAAGGGCCAAGTGCTAGAGATGTTGTGTTCTTTAACACTCATCTTCAGGTTTGTCTGGATCAGATTACATTAGTTCAACTAATCAGCATAGGTTGTCAAATACTTGCTATCCTGGAGTCCTGAGTTGGCCTTTTAGAGATATATAGGTATCCTAGATAAGGTTGTTGGCTTTAATAAATAAAAATACATGACATCTAGTTAATTTGAATTTCAGATAAACAATTTTTTTTTAGCGTAAGTTTCAAATATTGCATGGAAAGTGTTTTTCTAGATTGCATAGAAATTGTCTGGATGTTAAGTGACACAATTGCAGGTGACATCCTCTACCCTAAATCAACTTGGAATATTGCATGGGACATGCTTATGCTAAAAAGTGTTGTTTATCTGAAATTCAAATTTAGCTGGGCACCCTGTATTATGCTTGGGTAGTCCCAATGGAAGGTGCCTTAACTTGTGTAGTAAATAGCTTGTTGGAAAGATAGAGTCGCCCATGAAGACCCTAAGCAGTACTAGGTACTTCATAATAAGGGCCAGGTGAATGCTGTGAACAAGAGGAGAGCCAGGCTTAGTTTAACCAGCTAAATTGTTGTCACATCGAGTCTAGATTCTCCTCTGACTCATCTCTCTATCTTTTTATAAAGAGATCTGTAGTGCAGTAAAAATGTGGCCTATTATTTCAGTGGCAACTTTAGAGCTGTTTGCAACCTGTGAATTTTATAGTGTGTAAGTATGAGGACAGCATTTTCAAGGAAGCCCATCCTGTGATAGTCTAGTGCATTGATGCTGTCCTTTTGTTTAGGCTAACTCTAAATTCATATGTCAGATTAACAACAGGAATACATGAGCAAAACTCCAGGCTTGTAATTTTCTGGGTAACTGAGACTGCTTTCATGTAAGTGTTTATAATTTTGTTTTTCATCTGCAGATTTGCATTTTCTTCTTTTGGCATTAACTAATAAATTCCTATTTTCTGGTTATACCAGACTAGAAAATCACCTGTCAGCAGTGCTGTAGTAAAGATTTAGGCATCAGAAGAGGTGTTGTACTAAATGATTCTTATGGTCTTTTCTGTTTATGAGGTTTGTTATTCTATTTCCTTGGTGACTCAAAATAAAATTATATACTGATTTTCTTGTAGTACTCAAAACTTGTAGTTGATAGAAAAGGGGATTAGAAATATTGATTGATCACACATCCTGCCTTTTGTATAGGTTTAATCAAGTGATATGTTGCTGAAATTTGTCTTTTGATAATAATGGCTTGATTGCTTAGCAACTGCAGCTGTTTATTTAATATTGGCCAATAAAAATTCAGGTGATTTCCCATGCTTTAGCCTGTCAGCAATAAATTGGTCTGGAAGATAACAGCATTATCACTAGAAAAGAATGAGGTGCACAATATAGGAGTGATTTAGGGTAAGATGTAACAGAAAAATCATTCTCAAATGGTGGATGATGGTTCTCATGACTCAGAGTCACCCAGGAAAAAACACGGTACGAGACCTCTCCTGGAAAATTCTGATTAGTAGATCTGGTTTATGACCATGGGATCTTCTCATCCTTTCAAAAGCTGTACTCTAGCCGCCTACCTGCTTAAGGGAAGCTGAACACTCCCACACTTGCCAGTATCTGTGAGCATACATGTGGGTTGTGTTTAATCTTGTGAAGTAACTCTTTCTCAGAGTCCCAGATGTGGTTTTGGACAGCCATGCTCCACCATTGCCCTCCAATTCCATCAGTTTCTCTAATACCTCTCCCTCACTGTACCAAACCCTATGCATCTCACACCCTGTTTCTCCTGATGGCTGTGCCCTTCTCCCTACACATCAGTAAAATCTAGAAAAACAGTCACTAAAGGAAAGAAGTTCCTTCATGCCATACTTTCCTTCCTGAACTTACTCTCGTGAGTAAGCCATCAGATGACAGATGGGATCCTGAAAAGAAAAATTAACTTTCTGTTCATTGTCTTGGGGCTATTGTAATAAAATATTACCGACTAGGTGGCTTGTAGGTGGTGCTAGTGGTAAAGAACCCACCTACCAGTGCAGGAGACCTAAGAGATTCAGGTTCAATCTCTGGATCAGGAAGATCCCCTAGAGGAGGGTGTGGAAACCCACTCCAGTATTCTTGTCTGGAGAATCCCATGGACAAAGGAGCCTGGCAGTCTACAGTCTATAGGTTCACAAAGAGTCAGACACGACTGAAGTGACTTAGCCCGCATGCATGCATGTGACTTATAAACAGCAGGAATTTATTGGTTATAATTCTGGAGGCTGAAAGTCTAAGATCAAGGTGCCAACATCGTCAGGTAAGGGGTCTCGTCTGTGTTGCAGACTTGCATATTATCTCATGTGATGGTAGGTGCTAGGGAACTCTGTGAGGTCCCTGTTATTAATCTTATTAATAAGCGCTCCACCCACATGACCTAATCACCTTCCCAAAGTGCTGACTTTTAATACCATCATATTTGGAGGTTAGAGTTTCAACATAAGCATTTTGGGGGAACAAAAATACTCAGATCATAGTACTTACCAATGAATAATGTCAAATTGGAAGATGTTTCTATACTACTATATATATTTCAGTGGCTTTGTAAATCTGCAGAATAGTGTTCCTCTCCATTTTATAGTTTGGCCAATAGGTGGTTTACATTATTGGCATGTTGAAATTAGTGAATAAAGATTTTTTGCTGTTAGTATGGACCTTCCCCAAACCATCAAATATACTGGTTCTGTAATGTACTCTGTCCCCACTGAAAGAGACAATTACTTGCCAAGTCTAACTTACTTTAACCTACAAAAGTGTTTTGAAGGCTTGTATTAACCTGTTTGTTTTTCTTTTGATTCAGGTTTCATTTCTTCCTTAGTAATTGCTTTTGGAAAAGACACTTAAAAGAAAAGCAAACTGTTGTGACTAAAGATTGATTATACCTTCTTCCATTTCTCTGTCCTTATCAATTTTATGTGATATATGTGAAAGTCAATATAATGTTCATTTTTCATGACTGCATGAAGAAAATGCTCAGCTATGGGAATCCTTAAAAAAACAACAACAGACTTTCCCCCTATCCCTTAAATCAATGTTGGGCGTAATGTTTGCTAATGTTTTCTAATATGTACATGTGTGTTTTGGAAGTATTTTTCTTTGAATATTGCATGTAGTTATTTTAGAAAATGTGGGAAAAGAAATTTATTAAGAAAATAAAAACCATTTGCAACATCATCCTTCAGAGAAAATCATTATTGATAAATATACATTTTTGCAATGAATTATAAATTATGGGTTATGTTCATAGAATATACAAGTGAGAGCATATTCATACAATTCTACATTTATTTAAGTTTTCCAGTGTGTCTTACAGTTGCTGTATATCAGTGTATGTAGAACTACTTCATTCATTTTTGAGGCTGCACATTATTCCATTTAATGAAGTTCATTCATTTATTTAACTAGCTTCCTGTTGATGCCTGTTTAAACTGTCCCACATGTTTAGTTATTAAAAATGTGGTACTGAATATCTCCAAACTTGTATGATTTAATCTAAATGTGACTGATTCTGCAGGGTACAATTCTAGCAGGATCAGAAATTTGATGGTTTCCAGAATTGAAAGAGACATGTGTATCCCAGTGTTCATCGCAGCACTGTTTACAATAGCTAGGACATGGAAGCAACCTAGATGTCCATCAGCAGATGAATGGATAAGAAGGTTGTGGTACATATATGCAATGGAGTATTACTCAGCTGTTAAAAAGAACACATTTGAGTCAGTTCTAAAGAGGTGGATGGAACTGGAGCCTATTATACAGAGTGATGTAAGTCAGAAAGAAAAACACCAATACAGTATATTAATGCATATATATGGAATTTAGAAGGATAGTAATGACGACCCTATATGTGAGACAGCAAAAGAGGCACAGATATAAAGAACAGACTTTTAGACTCTGAGAGAAGGCAAGGGTGGGATGATTTAAGAAAATAGCATTGAAATATTTATATCGCCATATGTGAAAGAACTGACCAGTCCAAGTTCGATGCATGAAACAGGGCACTCAAAACTGGTGCACTGGGACAACCCAGAGGGATGGAATGGGGAAGGAGATGGGGGGAAGGGATCAGGGAGGGGGGACACATGCACACCCGTGGCTGATTCATGTCAGTGCAGGCAAAACCCACCACAATATTGTAGAGTAATTAGCCTCCAATTGTAATAAATAAATAATTTTTTTTTTAAAAAAGGGAAGTTTGATAGTTTCAGCCAAATTGCTCTCCAGAGAGGTTGCAGCAGTGAACACTTCCATCAGCTGTGTTTGATGGTACCCGCTGTTCTACACACTCATATTATTAAAAACTTTGGACCTTGTCATTCAGATGGGGACATTCATTATCTCATTATGAAAGAGTTTGAGCATTTTTTTTTTACCATGTTCAAGAGCTATTTAAATTTCCTTCTATCTATATTCACTCTTCATATTACTTAGCCATTTTTCTCTACTTTTTATTGTCTTTTTAAAATTTATTTTTAGGAGCCCTTTGAATAGTAAAGTTAGCCCTTTGACTCTTAATTGCTTTCTTGAATTTTTTTTTTTCCAGTTTGATATGATCATTGTTGGCCTGGCATGCTGTGGTTCACAGGGTTGCAGAGTCAGACACGACTGAGTGACTGAACTGAACAGAACTGAACTGATTGTTGTTCAGTCACTAAGTCAAGTCCTACTCCTTCTGACCCCATGAAGTACAGCATGCCAGGCTTTCCTATCCTTCACTATCTCCCAGAGTTTTCGCTCAAACTCATGTCCACTGAATCGATGATGCCATCCAACCATCTCATCCTCTGTCATCCCCTTCTCCTCTTGCCCTTAATCTTCCCTTGCATCAGGGTCTTTTCCAGTGAATCGGCTGTTTGCATCAGGTGGCCAAAGAATTGGAGCTTCAGCTTCAGCTTCAGCATCAGTCCTCCCAATGAATAATCAGGGTTGATTTCCTTTAGGATTAATTGGTTTGATCTCCTTGCAGTCCAAGGAACTCTCAAGAGTCTTCTCCAGCACCACAGTTTAAAAGCATCTTTGGCACTCAGCCTTCTTTATGGTCTAACTCTCACATCCATACATGATTACTGGAGAAACCATAGCTTTCACTACATGGATCTTGTTGGCAAAAAGTGATGTTTCTGCTTTGTAAAACACTCTCTAGGTTTGTCATGGCTTTTCTTCTAAGGAGTTAGTGTCTTTTAGTTTTGTGGCTATAGTCACCATCCCCAGTGATTTTAGAGCCCAAGAAAACAAAGTCTGTCACTGTTTCTACTTTTTTCCCATTTATTTGCCATGAAGTTATGGGACTGGATGCCATGATCTTAGTTTTTTTGAATGTTGAGTTTTAAGCCAGTTTTTTCACTCTCCTCTTTCACCATCTTCAAGAGACTCTTTAATTCCTCTTCACTTTCTGCTATTAGGGTGGTGTCATCTGCATATCTGAGGTTATTGATATTTCTTATGGCAGTCTTGATTCCAGCTTATGATTCATTTAGCCTGGCATTTTGCATGGTGTACTCTGTATATAAGTTAAATAAGCAGGGTGACAGTATACTTAGTGTACTCCTTTCCCAATTTTGAACCAGTCTGTTGTTTATATCAGGCTTCCCTGGTGGCTCAGAGGGTAAAGCGTCTGCCTGCAATGCAGGAGACCTGGGTTCAATCCCTGGGTCAGGAAGATCACTTTAAGCACATTAAATTTCTGTATCTATTTGTATTTACATCTGGAGTGTCTATTCTGATTCATTTATTCACGTGCCAAACCTTGCTGATTTAGTTATTGTTACTTTAAAATATGTCTTAATATAGGGTAGGACTAGTACTCCTTCATTACTTTCTTCTTCCAGAATTGTCTCCTTTACAAAATCTTGTTGGTATTTTTATGTATTTCCATATTGAGGGACATTTGGTTTATTTAAAAACTTTATCCATTAAAGGTGATGGTTTTACTTAGTAATACTATCACAAACGATGTTGTGATTTTCTTATAAATAATCTTTTACCACACTTCAATTTATTTCTTTATAAAGAATCTTAGATGTGAAATTGTTGGATAAAAATGAATAAACTTTATACAAGGCTATTAACACATATTGTCATACTAACTTTCCAGAATCTAAAAGTATGTGAGAGGATGTTTTAGTTGTCTATTGTTATAATATAAAAAATTTCCCCAAAGTTTACAACTGAAATCAATAATATTTATTATCTCCCAGTTTCTAAGGGTCAGATACACCACATTGTTCTACTTGGTTAACTACAGTCAAGATGTTGGCTAGCACTACAGTCAAGGCTCAAATGTGGAAGCATTTGCTTTCAAGTTCACTCATGTGGCCTTAGACAGACCTCAAGTCCTTGTTGAATTTTGGCCAGAGGTATCTGTTCCTTGCCAAAT
The DNA here is from genome assembly GCF_014754425.2 of Oryx dammah. Taxonomy (NCBI): domain Eukaryota; kingdom Metazoa; phylum Chordata; class Mammalia; order Artiodactyla; family Bovidae; genus Oryx; species Oryx dammah. The sequence continues at coordinate 16,118,096 of NW_024070209.1, forward strand.
TGTCTTCTTCATATGGCAGCTCACAATTTGGCAGCTGGATTCTGTGAGTGATCAGAGTAGTGAATGAAAGAGAGCAAGCAATATGGAAGGCACAATTTTTCTGTAAGTTAACTTTGGAGATGACATTTCACACTTTTGCTGTACTCTGTTAAAAACAAGTTACTAAGTCAGGCCCACACCTGAGGTAAAGGGTCTACAGTACCTAATGACAATATTAGTTGCTCAGTCATGTCCAACTCTTTATGGTCCCATAGACTGTAGCTGCCAGGCTCCTCTATCCATGGAATTTTCTAGGCAAGAATACTGGAGTAGGTTGGCATTTTCTTCTCCAGGTGACAGAACCCAGGTCTCCTGCACTTCAGGAAATTCTTTACCATCTGAGCCATCATGGGCTCAGGGCATTAGTACAAGGAAGCAGGAATCATGGCAGACATCTTTGAGGCTACCTATCACAGAGGACTTGTTTCACTGCATCATCAACAGCACTGTGTTTTTATGTTTTAAAACCTTTTCAATTTGATAAGTAAAAATAATAATATTTCACTGTAATTTTATTTTAAAATTTCTTACTAATAAAGAAAATTTTCATTTATTGATTTTTGATGTCTTTAATTTTATTATTTAGGAGGCTGTCCTAAGATGGCAGAGGAATAGGATGGGGAGACCACTTTCTCCCCCACAAATTCATCAAAAGAACATTTGAACACTGAGTAAATTCCACAAAACAACTTCTGAATGTCGGAAGAGGACATCAGGCACCCAGAAAAGCAGCCCATTGTCTTTGAAAGGAGGTAGGAAAAAATATAAAAGACAAAAAGAGAGACAAAAGAGGTAGGGATGGAGCTCAGTCCTGGGAAGGGAGTCTTAAAAAAGAGAGAAGTTTCCAAACACCAGGAAGCACTCTCACTGCTGAGTCTGTGGTGAGCCTTGGAACCACAGAGGGCAACATAACCAGGAGGAAAAATAAATAAATAATTAAAACCCACCAATTACATGCCCAACAGTAACTCCCCTGGCAGAGAAGCAGTGCAGACACCTGCATCTGCCACTAGCAAGTGGGGGCTAGGCAGGGAGGCTCGGGCTGCATTGCTTAGAGTAAGGACCAGGCCTGAATAAGGGCAATCTGAGGGAACTAACTTGGGCTAGCAAACCAGACTGTGGGATAGCTACCACGTGAAAAGCCCTAACCTAAGACACTGCCAGGCCTGTCACAGAAGAAAGGACTGAGCAGAGCTAGCCGGCTGCAGACCATCCCCCTATGGTGACAGACAGCCAGAGCTGGAAGGGGGCAATCACGGCTCCAGAGAGGCATTATCTACCAAACTGCAAGCAGGGTTTGTTGCTAAGACTTCTTGGGATTCTGGATGGTCAACATCCACCTGAGAAGATGCGCCAGTTGTACACTCAGAAAACTGAGCGGCAGGGATGAGGGAGGCGATAAGTTGCAGCAACTGCGCTCGCCAAACACCTGGTCACCTGAGCTGCTCAGACCTGGGAAGGGCACAAAACGCAGGCCCAACTGAGTCTGCTCCTCTGAGGACTATTCGAGTGTCTGAACCTGAGTGGCTTAGACCTGGGAAGTGCACGCAACCCAGGGCCCACCTCAGACAGTTCCCAGCAGAGCAACCTAGAGCTTAAGCAGTGTAGACAGGGAAAGCACACACGTTGTGAGCGGGGGCAAACCAAGTGTGGCTGATACATTGCAAGCACATGCCAGTGTTATCTGTTGGCAGCATCCCTCCCTCCCCACAGCACGACTGAACAAGTGAGCCTAAAAAAAGTGTCCACCAGCGCCCCTTTGTGTCAGGACAGAAACTAGACACTGAAGATACCAGCAAAAAGAAGAAGCTGAAACAAGGAGTACGTCAAGGCTGTATATTGTCACCCTGCGTATTTGATTTATATGCAGAGTACATCATGAGAAACGCTGGACTGGAAGAAACACAAGCTGGAATCAAGATTGCTAGGAGAAATATCAATAACCTCATATATGCAGATGACACTACCCTTATGGCAGAAAGTGAAGAGGAGCTAAAAAGCCTCTTGATGAAAGTGAAAGAGGAGAGTGAAAAAGTTGGCTTAAAGCTCAACATTCAGAAAACGAAGATCATGACATCCGGTCCCATCATTTCATGGGAAATAGATGGGGAAACAGTGGAAACAATGTCAGACTTTGTTTTTTGGGGCTCCAAAATCACTGCAGATGGTGACTGCAGCCATGAAATTGAAAGACGCTTACTCCTTGGAAGAAAAGTTATGATCAACCTAGATAGCATATTCAAAAGCAGAGACATTACTTTGCTGACTAAGGTCTGTCTAGTCAAGGCTATGGTTTTTCCAATAGTCATGTATGGATGTGAGAGTTGGACTGTGAAGAAAGCTGAGTGCCGAAGAATTGATGCTTTTGAACTGTGGTGTTGGAGAAGACTCTTGAGAGTCCCTTGGACTGCAAGGAGATCCAACCAGTCCATTCTGAAGGAGATCAGCCCTGGGATTTCTTTGGAAGGACTGATGCTAAAGCTGAAACTCCAGTACTTTGGCCACCTCATGCGAAGAGTTGACTCATTGGAAAAGACTTTGATGCTGGGAGGGATTTTGGGCAGGAGGAGAAGGGGATGACAGAGGGTGAGATGGCTAGATGGCATCACTGACTCAATGGACATGAATCTGAGTGAACTTTGGGAGTTAGTGCTGAACAGGGAGGCCTGGTGTGCTGTGATTCATGGGGTCGCAAAGAGTCGGACACGACTGAGCGACTGAACTGAACTGAGCTGAAAACAAACAGAGGGAACCTCCTTGGAAGTGACAGGTGCAATAGATTAAAACCCTGTAGTTAGTACCGACTTCATAGGAAGGGGCCTATAGATCTTGAGAAATATAAGCCAGATCAAGGAACTATCCAAAAATGAACTGACCCCACACTGCCCACAACAACACCAAAGTCCTCGATATATTTTCACTATTTTTACTATCATTCTTTACTAAATTAAAAAAAATTTTTTTAAGTCCTTTATTACTCCTTTAATTTTCATTTTTATAACCTACTATTACTTTGCCAAAAAAAGCGAGAGACCCTATTTTTAAAAGCAAACTTCATATATATATATTATAATTTTTGTGACTTTGTTTTTTTTTCTTTAATATTGTATTTTTGAAAATCCAACATCTACTCTAGATTTTTAATCTTTGCTTTTTGGTATTTGTTATCAGTTTTGTACCTTTAAGAACCCAATCTTCAGTACTCATTTTTACTTGGGAGTGAGATTACTGGCTTGACTGTTCTCTCCCCCTTTGGAGTCTCATTTTTCACCACCAGATCACCTCTCTCTCCTCCCTCCCCCTTCTCTTCTCTACCCAACTCTGTGAATCTCTTTGTGTGTTCTAGACGGTGGATAACATTTAGGGAACTAATTACTGGCTGGATCTGTCTCTCTCCTTTTGATCTCCCCCTTTATCCTCTGGCCACCTCTGTCTCCTTTTTCCCTCTTCTCTGTGTAACTCTGTGAACATCTCTGAGTGGTCCAGACTGTGGAGCACACATAAGAAAGTGATTACTGGCTAGCTCGCCCTCTCCTCTTTTGGTTCTACCTCATCTCATTCGGGTCACTACTATCTCCCTCCTCGCTCTTCTCTTCTCCATGTAACTCTGTGAACCTCTTTGGGTGTCCCTCACTGTGGATAAACTTCATCTTTAACCTAGATGTTTTATCAATGGTGTTGTATAGATGGAGAAGTCTTGAGGCTACTGTAAAAATAAGACTGAAAACTAGAAGCAGGAGGCTTAAGTCCAAATCCTGAGAACACCAGAGAACTCCTGACTCCAGGGAACATTAATTGACAGGAGCTCATCAAATGCCTCCATACCTACACTGAAACCAAGCACTGCCCAAGGGCCAACAAGTTCCAGAGCAAGACATAGCATGAAAATTCTCCAGCAACACAGGAACACAGCCCTGAGCTTCAATATACAGGCTGCCCAAAGTCACTCCAAACCCACTGACATCTCATAACTCATTACTGGACACTTCATCGCATTCCAGAGAGAAGAAATCCAGCTCTACCCACCAGAACACCAACACAAGCTTTCCTAATCAGGAAACCTTGACAAGCCACCTGTACAACCCCACCCACAGTGAGGAAACTCCACAGTAAAGAGAACTACACACATTGCCAGAATACAGAAAGGCCACTCCAAACACAGCAATATAAACAAGATGAAGAGACAGAGGAATACCCAGCAGGTAAAGGAACAGGATAAATGTCCACCAAACCAAACAACAGAGGAAGAGATACAGAATCTACCTGATAAAGAATTTGGAATAATGATAGTGAAAATGATCCAAAATCTTGAAAATAAAATGGAATCACAGATAAATAGCCTGGAGACAAGGACTGAGAAGATGCAAGAAAGGTTTAACAAGGACCTAGAAGCAATAATAAAGAGTCAATATATAATGAATAATGCAATAAATGATATCAAAAACACTCTGGAGGGAACAAATAGTAGCATAAGGGAGGCAGAAAATAGGATTAGTGAGGTAGAAGATAGAATGGTAGAAATAAATGAATCAGAGAGGAAAAAAGAAAAACAAATTAAAAGAAATGAGGACAATCTCAGAAACCTCTGGGACAATGTTAAATGCCCCAACATTCGAATCATAGGCGTCCCAGAAGAAGAAGACAAAAAGAAAGACCATGAGAAAATACTTGAGGAGATAATAGTTGAAAGCTTCCCTAAAATGGGGAAGGAAATAATCACCCAAGTCCAAGAAACCCAGAGAGTCCCAAACAGGATAAACCCAAGGCAAAACACCACAAGACACATATTAATCAAATTAACAAAGATCAAACACAAAGAACAAATATTAAAAGCAGCAAGGGAAAAAAAAAACATATAACACACAAGGGGATTCCCATAAGGATAACAGCTGATCTTTCAATAGAAATTCTTCAGGCCAGGAGGGAATGGCAGGACATACTTAAAGTGATGGAAAAAAATAACCTACAGCCCAGATTACTGTACCTAGCAAGGATCTCATTCAAATATGAAAGAGAAATCAAAAGCTTTACAGACAAGCAAAAGCTGAGAGAATTCAGTACCACCAAACCAGCTTCTCTAGACAGGAAACACAAAAAGGGTGTATAAACTTGAACCCAAAACAATAAAGTAAATGCAATGGGATCATACTTATCAATAATTACCTTAAACATAAATGGGTTCAATGCCCCAACTAAAAGACAAAGACTGACTGAATGGATAAAAAAACAAGACCCCTATATATGCTGTCTACAAGAGACCCACCTCAAAACAAGGGACAGATCCAGACTGAAAGTGAAGGGCTGGAAAAAGATATTCCACTCAGATAGAGACCAAAAGAAAGCAGGAGTAGCAATACTCATATCAGATAAAATAGACTAAAACAAAGGCTGTGAAAAGAGACAAAGAAGGATGCTACATAATGATCAAAGGATCCACCCAAGAAGATGATATAACAATTATAAATATATATGCACCCAACATGGGTGCACCGGAATATATAAGTATGAAAGGGGAAATTAACAATAACACAATAATAGTGGGAGACTTTAATACCCCACTCACACCCATGGATAGATCAACTAAACAGAAAATTAACAAGGAAACACAAACTTTAAATGATACAATAGACCAGCTAGACCACCTAATTGACATCTATAGGACATTTCACCCCAAAACAATGAATTTCACCTTTTTCTCAAGTGCACATGGAACCTTCTCCAGGGTAGATCCTGGGCCATAAATCTAGCCTTGGTAAATTCAAAAAATTGAAATCATTCCAAGCATCTTTTCTGACCACAATGTAGTAAGATTAGATCTCAATTACAGGAGAAAAACTATTAAAAATTTCAACATATGGAGGCTGAACAACACACTGCTGAATAACCATCAGGTCACAGAAGAAATCAAAAAAGAAATAAAAAATGCATAGAAATGAATGAAAATGAAAACACAACAACCCAAAACCTGTGGGACATTGTAAAAGCAGTGCTAATGGGAAGATTCATAGCAATACAGGCATACCTCAAGAAACAAGAAAAAAGTCAAATAAATAACTTAACTCTACACCTAAAGCAACTAGAAAAGGAAGAAATGAAGAACCCCAGGGTCAGTAGAAGGAAAGAAATCTTAAAAATTAGGGCAGAAATAAATGCAAAGGAAACAAAAGAGACCATAACAAAAATCAACAAAGCCAAAAGCTGGTTCTTTGAGAGGATAAATAAAATTGACAAACCATTAGCCAGACTCATCAAGAAACAAAGGGAAAAATTCAAATCAATAAAATTAGAAATGAAAATGGAGAGATCACAACAGACAACACAGAAATACAAAGGATCATAAGAGATTACTATCAGCAATTATATGCCAATAAAATGGACAACATGGAAGAAATGGACAAATTCTTAGAAAAGTACAACTTTCCAAAACTGAACCAGGAAGAAATAGAAAATCTTAACAGACCCATCAAAAGCATGGAAATTGAAACTGTAATCAGAAATCTTCCAGCAAACAAAAGCCCAAGTCCAGACGGCTTCACAGCCGAATTCTACCAAAAATTTAAGAAGAGCTAACACCTATCCTACTCAAACTCTTCCAGAAAATTGAAGAGGAAGGTAAACTTCCAAACTCATTCTATGAGGCCACCATCACCCTAATACCAAAACCTGACAAAGATGCCACAAAACAAGAAAACTACAGGTCAATATCACTGATGAACACAGATGCAAAAATCCTTAACAAAATTCTAGCAAACAGAATCCAAAACCACACTAAAAAGATCATACATCATGACCCAGTGGGCTTTATCCCAGGGATGCAAGGATTCTTCAATATCTGCAAATCAATCAATGTAATACACCACATTAACAAATTGAAAACTAAAAGCCATATGGTTATCTCAATAGATGCAGAGAAAGCCTTTGACAAAATTCAACATCCATAAACCCTCCAGAAAGCAGGAAAAGAAGGAACGTACCTCAACATAATAAAAGCTATAAATGACAAACCCACAGCAAACATTATCCTCAATGGTGATAAATTGAAAGCATTTCCCCTAAAGTCAGGAACAAAACAAGGGTGCGCACTTTCACCACTGTTATTCAACGTAGTTTTGGAAGTTTTGGGCATAGCAATCAGAGCAGAAAAAGAAATAAAAGGAATCCAAATTGGAAAAAAAAGAAGTAAAACTCTCACTGTTTGCAGATGACATGATCCTCTACATAGAAAACCCTAAAGACTCCACCAGAAAATTACTAAAGCTAATCAATGAATATAGTAAAATTGCAGGATATAAAATCAACACAGAGAAATCCCTTGCATTCCTATACACTAATAATGAGAAAATAGAGAAAATAAGGAAATAATTCCATTCACCATTGCAACGAAAAGAATAAAATACTTAGGAATATATCTACCTAAAGAAACTAAAGACCTATATATAAAAAATTATAAAACACTGGTGAAAGAAATCAAAGAGGACACTAATAGATGGAGAAATATACCGTGATCATGGATCGGAAGAATCAATATAGTGAAAATGAGTATATTACCCCAAACAATCTATAGAGTCAATGCAATCCCTATCAAGCTACCAACGGTATTTTTCACAGAGCTAAAACAAATAATTTCAAGATTTGTATGGAAATACAAAAAACCTCGAATAGCCAAAGCAATCTTGAGAAAGAAGAATGGAACTGGAGGAATCAACCTGCCTGACTTCAGGCTCTACTACAAAGCCACAGTCATCAAGACAGTATGGTAGTGGCACAAAGACAGAAATATAGATCAATGGAACAAAATAGAAAGCCCAGAGATAAACCCACGCACCTATGGACACCTTATCTTTGACAAAGGAGTCAAGAATATACAGTGATTAAAGACAATCTCTTTAACAAGTGGTGCTGGGAAAACTGGTCAACCACTTGTAAGAGAATGAAACTAGAACACTTTCTAACACCACACACAAAAATAAACTCAAAATGGATTAAAGATCTAAACATAAGACCAGAAACTATAAAACTCCTAGAGGAGAACATAGGCAAAACAGTCTCCAGCATAAATCACAGCAAGATCCTCTATGACCCACCTCCTAGAATATTGGAAATAAAAGCAAAAATAAACAAATGGGACCTAATTAAAATTAAAAGCTCTGCACAACAAAGGAAACTATAAGCAAGGTGAAAAGACAGCCTTCTGAATGGGAGAAAATAATAGCAAATGAAGCAACTGACAAATAATTAATCTTAAAAACATACAAGCAACTCCTGTAGCTCAATTCCAGAAAAATATATGACCCAATCAGAAAATGGGCCAAAGAACTAAACAGACATTTCTCCAAAGAAGACATACAGATGGCTAACAAACACATGAAAAGATGCTCAACATCACTCATTATCAGAGAAATGCAAATCAAAACCACAATGAGGTACCCTTCTACGCCAGTCAGAATGGCTACAATCCAAAAGTCTACAAGCAATAAATGCTGGAGATGGTGTGGAGAAAAGAGAAACCTCTTACACAGTTGGTGGGAATGCAAACTAGTACAGCCACTATGGAGAAAAGTGTGGAGATGCCTTAAAAAACTGGAAATAGAACTGCCTTATGACCCAGCAATCCCACTGCTGGGCATAAACACCAAGGAAACCAGAATTGAAAGAGACACGTGTACCCCAAAGTTCATCGCAGCACCATTTACAATAGCCAGGACATGGAAGCAACCTAGATGTCCATCAGCAGATGAATGGATAAGAAAGCTGTGGTACATATACACAATGGAGTATTACTCAGCCATTAAAAAGAATACATTTGAATCAGTTCTAATGAGGTGGATGAAACTGGAGCCTATTATACAGAGTGAAGTAAGCCAGAAAGAAAAACACCAATACAGTATACTAATGCATATATATGGAATTTAGAAAGATGGTAATGATAAGCCTGTATGCAAGACAGCAAAAGAGACACAGATGTATAGAACAGTCTTTTGGACTCTGTGAGAGGGCGAGGGTGGGATGATTTGGGAGAATGGCATTGAAACGTGTAATATCATATGTGAAACAAATCACCAGACCAGGTTCGATACAGGATGCTTGGGGCTGATGCACTGGGATGACCCATAGGGATGGTATGGAGAGGGAAGAGGGAGGAGGGTTCAGGATGGGGAACACATATACACCCGTGGTGGATTCATGTTGATGTATGGCAAAACCAATACAATATTGTAAAGTAATTAGCTTCCAATTAAAGTAAGTAAATTTATATTAAAAATGTTTATTATTTAAATTGTCTATTTCCCCTCATTTTTTCCTTTTGTGGATCTTAGTTGTCTACCCTCCAATAGGTTTTTAATGCTAATTTAATTTGAAATTAGACCCTTATATGGAAGCAATAGTTCTTTGTAAATGTTAGGATTTGAGGGAAATTTGTATCTCATTTATCTTTGGGGTTCATGCAAGTGCTTATTTCTTAGCTAAAAGATTGGAATATTAACTGTGGCTGACATTGGTGGTTGTTTTTTAAACTCTGAAGAAAAATAATGAAAAATTTGACATTTATTCTCCCAACTGCCACTGGATTTATAATGACATGCTGACATTTAATGGTTTTAACACTTGTTATAGATGATCTAGCAATTTGTATGCTGATCATTAGGATCTAACTTTTTTGATTAAAAATTGGTTAAAACTAATTAAAGTGTGACACTTAAGACTTTGCAGAACTATAAAAGTCTTAGCTATTAAGAAATTCCAAGAGGGCCAACTCTTAGATATAAAATTCCAAGTTTTGCTTAGATCAAGAATTAAACAGCAATAAATAACTTCACCTGTAATTGCACGCTTATTGTTTTCTAAGACAGTAAGCAAATGTTATATAAGAAAGAGAACATCAAACTTGCATTAGTCAATATATGACCTTGAGCAAACCATTTGCCTGTTGATTTCTTCATCTACAAAAGGGAGACTGATGGCTTTGTTACATATTTCAAATTGCCATGAACATTAATGAAGTAATATCTGTAAGACATAGAATTTGTGAGAATATTTCTTTTTATGACTCTTGATAATTCTCTGTAATTCAGCCCCTCCATTATGGGGCAGCTTTAATTGCAGGACAATTCTTACTTATTTTAAGCTGAAATCTGTCTTCTGCTAATTTTTATGCACTTATTATGGTTTTATACTCTGAAACCATGCTATCTTTAATTCCTCTACTACATGTTAACACTTTAAGTATTTGAAATAAGCTCCTTAGTTCCTCTCTAAGGTTTTAAAAAATCTGTATTAAGCCTAAAATAAAATTTGCTTTTTTATTTATGAAAAATATAAAGAATCTGAAGGAATTTTCATTTTCTTATGTCAAATTGTGATCACTAAAACTGTTCAATAAAAACTCAGCTACATATAATAACAAAATGACACACACAAATATTTTGTCATCATTCTAGAGTTGTTTATAATACAGAGAAGGAAAATAAGGAGGCTGACAGAAAGCAAAAGCATTCGGACAGCTGAGCACATGCTGCATTTTTAAGATGAACTTGACTTACAGAGAATGCCTTGATCTGGCATAGAGGCAACTTTGTGGGGTGCAGAGTAATAAGGAAATTGGAGGAAGATCTAGTTTGCATTTGAGAATGAGTAGAGGTTGGACTAGAATGTAGAGAAATTTCTTTTCCAGTGCTATGGCTATAGTAAATGCTGAATATATTTATTTGACCTTCTGGTATGATGGTGTTTGTTTTAGCCTTTTATTTGGGGTTGATGAAAGTGTAGAACCTATAGTACTATTTTGTTGCTGGTCATCTTTAATATTTCTTCATGTGATTTATATTTTTTCAATTCATATTTTTGAAGTATGCAGGATAAGATATTGTTTGGGGATGTTAAAGTGAATTAGACAAGTTCTCTTTGTTAAAAGAGCTTGTATTATAGGTGAGTGAAAACGAGGAATTGCCTTCCAGAAGTCCAGGCCTTCCCACGGAGCTGGATCACAAGGTAGAGAGGGGACCTCTCAAAGCTTCTCAGAGGAAAATTTAGGCTGAGTCTTGAAGTCTGAGTGAAAGAAGAGGACATTTAGGCATAGGGATGCAAAGGTGTATATGCAAAGGCACTGAGGATAGGCTCCACAAGGTCTATGTGGGTCACCAAATAAAGGTTGGAAATGACTTGAAATAGGGAGCTAGAGAGGAGCAGTGGTGGGAAATAAATCTGAAGAAGGAGCCAAGAGCATTATTGCACTGGCCACTTGCCAAGTCCTCCTTTAAAAGGGACTGTATTATGTTCTCTTCTTGCTTTCCATTGTTTCTGCCTTAGACTAATGTTTTCATCTTCTGCCACAAGACTTGTTCTACTGACACCCTGGTTTGTTTTCCTTCAGTCACTACTTTTAAGCTCTTCTCCCTTTATGTCTCCATCTTGGTCCTCAGCCCCTAACTATAGGCCTTTCATTCGGGTTGCTAAGCCCTGGTTATAGGCTCTGTGAACCCAGGCTACTTAATTATACTGTCTCTTGTCAGAGGCTTTGTGGAACTCCTAAATAGAAGTTTATATCAATCAGTATTAAAAAGAATATATTAGCTCATATTACTGAGAATTTGCAATGTGCATCAGAATAATTCTTTCTTAGATATAGGGCTCAGCAAATGGCAGCAGAATTTTGTCTGTGATTCTCCTGCTATTTGACTCTATTTTGTGCTGGTTGTATTCTCAGGAAAACTCTCAATTTGGGGACCTCTGGTAGCTCCAGATTGATGATATTCACAGAGTTATAATTCTCAGTATAAAGAGTATAAAGCTTCTCTTTCCCAACAGTTACATCCATCTTGAATTTGAGTCTCATTGGCCTGTATTGTGTCTTGTGCTCTTCTCTAAATAAACTACTATGGTCAGAGCTGAGACGAGGCCATTTTACACACCTGTATCAGAAGCTGGGAGCTTTGAGGTAGCTGAAGCCCAAACCACAGGCACAAAAGTGTACAAGAAGTGGTTTTGCCACTAGAATGCCATTACCAAGAGGAGAAATGTGTCCTTGGCAGCAAAAACAGATATTTTCTAACCTAAAGATTTTAAAATTGAATATCTATTCATTCTTCTATCCTACAAAATTTATTGAGTGGCTGGGATTTTAAGGTACCTGTGATAAATTAACATGGTTACTATCTTCAGAATGATCATAGTCTTTTGCTGGGAAGAGATATGTAAGGTCCCATATTAATCAATAAGAAACAGCTATTTTTGGATCCTATTTATTCTGTCTTCAACCTGATCATGGGAAAAACTGTTATAGTTTTGCTGAAATTGTGTATTGAACATACTATGAATGTCAGGGCTGAAATGAAAATATAAATTAAACATTTTACTGCATTAAAAACATTTGTAGTAATGTCTGGAGTACTGTGCCAGAGGCAATGAATGAAGCTATGATACATTCACTAGAGGGAACCAATGGGAATACAAACATGTATGGTGCTCAGTCGTGTTTAACTCTTTGCGACCTCATGGACTGTAGCTCAGCAGGCTCCACTGTCCATTAAATTTTTCCAGGCAAGAATACTGGAGTGGATTGTTATTTCCTACTCCAGGATATAGTCCCAGCCCAGGGAGCGAACCTGAGTCTCTTGTGTCACCTGCATTTGCAGGCAATCTCTTGCTTTTCCTGAATTGGCAGATTCTTTACCACTGTGCCACCTGGGAAGCCCACATATGTGTATGGTGCACAGTCATGTCTGACTTTTTGTGACCCCATACATATATTACTTGGGTGTAATGTTGGAAAATCTGTGGTACTTTAGAAACTTTTGAAAGAATAAAAGTATATGAGTTCAGTGATCTTGGGTGTAGAAGTAGTCCATAGAGTAGTTGAGGGTGATCGTATTCTTGAGAAGTGATGATCCTCAGTGAATATCACACATAGTTCAGTTCAGTTCAGTTGCTCAGTTGTGTCTGACTCTTTGCGACCCCATGAATCAGAGCACGCCAGGCCTCCCTGTCCATCACCAACTCCCAGAGTTCACTCAAACTCATGTTCATCCAGTCGGTGATGCCATCCAGCCATCTCATCCTCTGTCGTCCCCTTCTCCTCCTGCCCCCAATCCCTCCAAGCATCAGAGTCTTTTCCAATGAGTCTTTTCCAACTCTTCGCATGAGGTGGCCAAATAATTGGAGCTTCAGCTTCAGCATCAGTCCTTCCAAAGAACACCCAGGGCTGATCTCTTTTAGAATAGACTGGTTGGATCTCCTTGTAGTCCAAGGGATTCTCAAGAGTCTTCTCCCACACCACAGTTCAAAAGCATCAATTCTTTGGCACTCAGCTGTCTTCACAGTCCAACTCTCACATCCATACATGACCACAGGAAAAACCATAGCCTTGACTAGATGGTCCTTTGTTGGCAGAGTAATGTCTCTGCTTTTGAATATGCTTTCTAGGTTGGTCATAACTTTACTTCCAATGAGTAAGTGTCTTTTAATTTCATGGCTGCAGTCACCATCTGCAGTGATTTTGGAGCCCCAGAAAACAAAGCCTGACACTTTCCACTGTTTCTCCATCTATTTCCCATGAAGTGATGGGACCAGATGCCATGATCTTCATTTTCTGAATGTTGAGCTTTAAGCCAAATTTTTCACTCTCCTCTTTCACTTTTATCAAGAGGCATTTTAGTTCCTCTTCACTTTCTGCCATAAGGGTGGTGTCATCTGCATATCTGAGGTTATTGATATTTCTCCTGGCAATCTTGATTCCAGCTTGTGCTTCATCCAGCCCAGCGTTTCTCATGATGTACTCTGCATATAAGTTAGATAAGTTTATTTATAACCTATTGTTCTTCAAGATTTCTCTTTGGAGAATTATCCATTTAAGTCTTGGGACCATTTTCTATTGAATTTTTGTCTTTTTCTCATTGATTTTTGGTTTACATATTGAATAAATCTTCACTTTTTCATGACTTGTTCACTTTCCTCTGTCAGAACATTTTAATGAATAGAATACTATAACTGTAATGTACTCAAATTTAGCCATCCTTTATAGTTTTAACTTTTTTGCCTTGTGTAAGAAATCCTTCCTTAATCCAAATAGACATTATTTTATTCTTTTCATAAAAATTTACAGTTTTGCTTTCTTGTCCCTGCCCTGCCACAGTTATGTTTTTAATACTCTGGAGTTGACTTTTCATAATGTGAGGGTAAAATTTCCTTTCCTTCATATGGATACCAATTATTTCAGAGCCATTTAAGAAAATGGTGTTCTTTCCATACAGACTGACAATGTCATCTTTGCCAGGCATCTATATTTCATATTTGTGAGAATCTTTTATTGGGACCTTTCATTCTATACCATTGGTCTATTTTTCTATTCTATGACTGACATGGTGTATTAACTGGCATAGATTCAAAATAATTATTATCAGCTATGGCATTCTTCACTTTATTTTCTTCTTCAACCTATGTATTCTATTTTGGGTCATTTGAGAGTAAGTCATGTTACTATGAAAGTTTTGATCACAGTTCTGAGATTTTATATTGATATATTACTGTTATTTACTATACAGTCCATATTCACATTTCAACCATTGTTCCAATTATTCCTTTTATAGCAGCATCTTCCTCTGAATCCAGATCCAGTTAATTGTTATATCCCTTTAGTTTCCTTTGATTTGGAACACTGTCTCTTTTAGCTTTAATTATAATGACATTTTTGAAGAGTATTGGCCAATTCTTTTCTGAAATATCCCTCAACATGGGTCCAGCTGTACTTTTAATAGCAATGCTATATAAGTTACAGTTTTTCCTTTTCTGTGCCTGATATCGGTTCAGTTCAATTCAGTCTCAGTCATGTCCGACTCTTTGTGAGCCCAGGGACTGCAGCATACCAGGCCTCCCTGTCCATCATGAAATCCTGGAGCTTGCTCAAACTCATGTCCATGGAGTCAGTGATGCCATCCAACCATATCATTCTCTACTGCCCTCTTCTCCTTTTGCCTTCAATCTTTCCCAGCATCAGGGTCTTTTCCAGTGAGTCACTTCTTGCATCAGGTGGCTAGAGTATTGGAGTTTCAGCTTCAGCATCAGTCCTTCCAATGAATATTCAGGACTGATTTCCTTTAGGATTGACTGGTTGGATCTCTTTGCAGTCCAAGGGGCTCTCAAGAGTCTTCTACAACACCACAGTTCAAAATCATCAATTCTTCAGTGCTCAACTTTCTTTTTTTTTTTTTTGCCGTTTCCAGAATGTTTTTATTTTTATTTTTATTTTTTTTCTGTCTAACATGCTTTTATTTATTTTTTTAAATTTATTTTTTATTTTACTTTACAATTCTGTATTGGTTTTGCCATACATTGACATGAATCCACCACAGGTGTACATGCGTTCCCAAACATGAATCCCCCTCCCACCCCCCTCCCCACAACATCTCTCTGGGTCATCCCCGTGTACCAGCCCCAAGCGTGCCAAACTTTATAGTCCAACTGTCACATCTTATATGACTACTGGAAAAACCATAGTTTTGACTAGATGGACCTTTGTTGGCAAAGTAATGTCTCTGCTTTTTAATATGCTGGCTAGGTTGGTCATAGTTTTCCTTCTAAGGAGTAAGCGTCTTTTAATTTCATGGCTTCAGTCACCATCAGCAGTGATTTTGGAGCTGCCCCCCAAAATAAAGTCTTTCACCATTTCCATTGTTTCCTTTGCTGTCAAGTGATGGAACCAGATGCCATGATCTTCGTTCTCTCAATGTTGAGTTTTAAGCCAACTTTTTAACTCTCCTCTTTCAATTTCATCAAGAGGCTCTTTAGTTCTTCTTCATGTGCTGCCATAATGGTGGCATCATCTGCATATCTGAGGTTATTGATATTTCTCCTAGCAATCTTGATTCCAGCTTGTGCTTCATCTAATCCAGCATTTCTCATGATGCATATAAGTTAAATAAACAGGGTGACAATATACATCCCATCCTTGACCTACTCCTTTCCCGATTTGGAACCAGTCTGTTGTTCCCTGTACAGTTCTAACTGTTGCTTCTTGACCTGCATACAGATTTCTCATGAGGCAGGTCAAGTGGTCTGGTATTCCCATCTCTTTCAGAATTTTCCACAGTTTGTCATGATCCACACAGTCAAAGGCTTTGGCATAGTCAATAAAGCAGAAATAGATGTTTTTTCTGGAACTCTCTTGCTTCTTCCATGGTCCAACAAATGTTGGCATTTTGATATCTGATTCCTTTGCCCTTTCTAAAACCATCTTGAACATCTGGAAGTTCACGGTTCATGTACTACTGAAGCCTGGCTTGGAGAATTTTGAGCATTGCTTTGCTAGTGTGTGAGATGAGTGCAATTGTGCGTAGTTTGTGAGTAGTTTGAACATTCTTTGGCATTGCCTTTCTTTGGGATTGGAATGAAAACTGACCTTTTCCAGTCCTGTGGCCACTGCTGAGTTTTCCAAATTTGCTGACATATTGAGTGCAGCACTTTCACAGCATCATCTTTTAGGATTTGCAATAGCTCAACTGAAATTCCATCACTTCCTCTAGGTTTGCTCATAGTGATGCTTCCTAAGGCCCACTTGACTTCCCATTCCAGCATGTCTGGCTCTAGGTTAGTGATCACACTATCGTGGTTACCTGGGTCATAAAGATCTTTTTTTGTATAGTTCTTCTGTGTATTCTTGCCACCTCTTCTTAATATCTTCTGTTTCTGTTAGGTCCATACCGTATCTGTCCTTTATTGTGTCCATCTTTGCATGAAATGTTCCCTTGGTTTCTCTAATTTGCTTGAAGAGATCTCTAATCTTTCCCATTCTAATGTCTTCCTCTATTTCTTTGCACTCAGGAAAGCTTTCTTATCTCTCTTTGCTATTTTTTGGAACTCTGCATTCAAATGGGTATATCTTTCCTTTTCTCCTTTACCTTTCACTTCATTGGCTTCCCTGGTGGTTTAGAGGTTAAAGCATCCGCCTGGAATGCGGGAGACCCAGGTTCGATCCCCAGGTCAGGGAGATCCCCTGGAGAAAGTAATGGCACCCCACTGCAGTACTTTTGCCTGGAGAATCCCATGGAGGAGCCTGGTAGGCTACAGTCCATGGGGTTGCAAAGAGTCGGACACGACTGAGCGACTTCACTTCATTTCACTGGCAAAGAGAAGTATGTCTTTTCTTTTCACTTTGCTGACAAAGGATTCTTATATCATTGCCTTATATAGGAATGTCAATTTCTTTCATTATTTAGACCATTAATTTTGATTAGCTGGTTAGGTGGTATCAACCAGATTATTCTACTATAAAGTTTTAATTTTTCTCATGCAATTAATAGGCGGTCAGTGGAAAGAAATTTTAAAATTAGGTAAATATTATGTGCCTTATCAAACTTTTATCTAACAGTTCTACCATTGCCCAAATCAATACTATGATTTGTAATCAATTTTGTTTTAATCATATCACTCCTTCTACATTTACCATTACCATTATTAGCAATAAGATACAGTTTCTTTTGCCCGTTTTCAAATCTCTTGACCACTTAAAAATATTTGCTGTTTACTTTTCTTTTATTTTGTTATCAATAAAAATTTAGCTTATGTTTTGTATTTTTATGTGTTCAATACTTCCAACATCTGATCTCTTTTTTAAATCTCTCCAACCTTTTTATTTCCATAACATTGTGGGGAAATTAACAAGATGACAGCAGTCAGGCTCTCTGGCCCCATGCTCTCACACCCTCTTGCCCCATGGCCTGTAAACAATGACTTTGCATGGTTATGTAACAGCTGTGCTCACTTATAGCACTGTGCATGCATGTCACAGGTACTTGCTTGGTTGTGGGCTACTTGTACACTATGCCTGTATGAGCTTCACCGTGGAAGCCCTGGCTGCTACTTCATTGGGGCTACATTGGATCTCCATTATGTTATGGCTCTGTTATGGTTATGTTGTGGCCAACGCTACAGCTGTCGCATCAGCCGGGAGCGAGGCTGTGTTATGGCTGCTGTGCCAGCCAGGAGAGAATAAATGTGTCTGCACTTCCTATGGCTCCTCGCATCTTCTTCCAGCCTCTTAGCTCAAGCCTTACCTACCTTGGGGTCAATGAACAGTGCAGACAGTACGAACAGCAAGACAGTTGGCATCATGAACAGGATCCATGATACACACATATTCAAACATGAAGAGAAATGTAAAGAAAGTTACAATCAATATCTTTATACTTCCCCCTAGATCCAACAGTTTTTATCATTTTATCATATATATTTCATCATTCTCCAATGATCTGTCTATATGTATTTTATATTGTTGATGAATAATTTAAAAATAAGTTGCAGGTATAATACTTAACTCTTAAATATTTCAGTATGCATTCCTAACAAAAGGGAACTTCTCCTAGATGGCAATAATACCATTCCTATACCTAACAATGTCTGATTTCTTTTGGTCTGATTTTTCTATTTGCTGTTTCCTTGTATGTTTTGTAGTTTTAACTATGAATTCAATTTTCTTGCTACTTTGGCTGAGGCGATTCTTTGTCTATTTCCAGGCACTTTTGGGAACCGTCAACAGTCTAACTTCCAGCTGCCAATTTCCAAGCACTTTACCTTAAATTCTCTACTAAGGTTTTTTCAGGGCTGACAGTGTGAATCTGGGCTGTAAAACTCATGGAGACTGACTTATAGTTAAAGAACTTTGAAGGAAACATTTCTCTCCTACCACTCAGAGCTGAAATTCAACAGGTAATGTTTTCTTGCTGTCTTTGGGATGAGGAGGGTGTGGGTCTGTTTCAACTTCTTTCTCTGAGGTCATAGCATTCTGTGGCATTCCCTGACGTGGAGGGTCTTTGGCTTTATTTACTGTTCTGGTGTCCTGGGAGGTCCTGATGAGTGAAGGTCAGGTTCATCAGTTTTGACTTTAAAACTAAATCTGATTCTGGTGATTTGCTCATCATTCTGAATTCCTGTTTCCACTTAACTTTTGGCCTCTGAATATTTCTTAGCATTTTTTTTTTATCCACTGAAACACCTTAAAATAAGTTTTAATAATTTCTCTTGTCTTTTTAGTTGTTTTTTTTTCGGGCAGTTTGTTGGGTTCTGAGCCACTATACTGCTAAAAATGGATTTCTCCACAGTCTCCTTATCTTCATAGTGAGACTTATGAACCTCTTTACCTTTGTTTGAGTCATATAGACATGAACACGTTCAAATATACCAGTGGGAAAGACTTCAATGTGCCTGTTTGTTCTCATAGAATGATGCCTATACATTCTTTGGTGGTATAATGAAATAATTTCATGTAGTTCTTGCCTATAATCCAGTTTAATTGGTCATGTATTTCTTTTAACATTTTGACCACATTGATGAAACAGTAAGTAAAGTGTTTTGGTAGGGAATTAAATTAGATATTGTGGTCCAAACAAATTTTAATTATTCATTTACCCTTTTTCATTTCTAAATATTTGTTTGAAGTGACTCTGATAATAATAAACAGGCATTTCATAAATATTGATTGAGTAGGCAAGCAATGAATGAATGAACAAATAAGTATTGTTCAATAGCTCAGCCTCAATTTAATATTCACAGGATAGCTTTCGGTTGGCTATCAATGAATGAGTCAGGTTTATGTCTGGCCTCATCGATCTTTAGTACCTTCTACAAACCTGATAACGGGAGGTTTGGATAGAGAGCTTTTCAGTGAAACATTGTGAATATTTGCCTCAGTTGAGCCACTAAATTGAATTTCCAACATAAATCCTATCCTAGGCATCAACAGTGTAGTATTATTCAGAAGGGTACAATTGATGTAAATATAAGTGCTGGCTATTTATCAAGTTATATCATTCTTTTTCCACCAAGAGCTAAACAGGTTGTAGCATTTGCTGTCATTGAAATACATTGAATTTTCAAGGACTGCTTCATAAAGTCTGCTTATTATATTTGGAAACATTTGCCTGAAATTTGGGCTGCTGCTTCTCTGAATAGGGTGGACTGTGAAAACAGTCAGGAATTATAATAGAATTATTAATATAAGGACCTTAAAAATCTCAGAAGAGAACCTCAACTTGCCCTAGATAATAGCCCAAAGCAAGACAAAACATTTCCTGAGCAGGATAGAGAGACTCAGTGTCCATGGTCAGAAAAGAGTCATCTTAGTAACTGGCCTTTAGATAGGGACCTATCATAGAAAAAAGCAAAACTGAGTTTCTGGTACTTAGCAAGGCTTAAAATAGCATCTGAAATATTAATGGAGAAATGCATACACTGCAGATCAGCTCCATCTAAGCTTCTTACAGGGGTTATTCCTTCCACCCCACTCCCATCTCCCACTCTTCTTTGAACAGGATACAACAGTTTTTACTTAGTTTCTGAATCTTTTAATATCTAAAATGGTAATAAAAGCCTTACTATTCAAATGCGTCAGCACAGTGGGCTTTTCTAAGGAATTTCCTGTGTGGTATGCTACAGAGGTACCCAGAGTCCTACAAGACTAGGCATCCTACATTCTAGAAGGCAAGTTTTAAAGGTTACGGAAGTCTTGACTGCTAAATAATTCATTCCTTAATTTCAGTTATAAATAAAAATATTATTACTACTTTCCTCCTATAATGTTAGAGCCAGTGGCTCAACCTATTTGTAGGTTGCCTAATTTCTATTACCTCTAAGTAATTCATTTACCTAGGTAGTTCATGTTGACTTTGGTCAAATAGTTTTTGAAGATTATAGTATTCCAAAGTTATTTATTCTTTATCTTTGCCAATGCCTGAGCCTTGGAGGAGTAAATGTATAAATTTAAAATAGCTATTTATATTCAAATATTTTGGGTTCATTAACCAAGTCTATAAGTTATTTGGTACCGAAAACTCTACCAGATGTTACTTTTAGATATTTGGCTGCTAAACATGATGGTAGTATGTTCTGACAGCTGAAATAGACACAATGGTGTAAAGATCTTTATGTTTTGTAATGATCTGTGTCCCTATAACCATTCACTGATCTGGGAAATAAGCAATTGTGTGAGACTTATTAAACTTAGAGAAAAGTTCTGGACATAAGAATGTCTAAATCACTTGAAAAACACCTCTATAATGTCTTGGCACAATTTTAATCCAATAGACAATTTAACGTGATTTGAGTTTTCCTAAAAGTGTGTTGAATTGTTCTCTTAAAAACATGTAGAGGCAATATTAGAGTAGCCAGGTTGCATCCATTTCACATATTCTATTTTCTTGATATGAACAGATAATCCATACAGGACAAGACTAGTCCAGAATTTGCACTGTCTAGTTTAATTTGGCTTGGTTGCTTAGTTCAGTTCAGTCGTGTCTGACTCTGTGACCCCATGGACTGCAGCATAACAGGCCTCCCTATCCATCACCAAATTCTGGAGTTTACTCAAACTTATGACCATTGAGTCAGTGATGCCATCCAACCATCTCATCCTCTGTTGTTCCCTTCTACTCCTGCCTTCAATCTTTCCCAGCATCAGGGTGTTTTCCAATGAGTCACTTCTTCGCATCAAGTGGCCAAAGTATTGGAGTTTCAGCTTCAGCATCAGTCCTTTCAATGAATATTTAGGACTGATTTCCTTTAAGGTGAACTGGTTGGATCTCCTTGCAGTCCAAGGGACTCTTAAGAGTCTTCTCCAACACCACAGTTCAAAAGCCTCAATTCTTCAGTGCTCAGCTTTCTTTATAGTCCAACTCTCACATCCATACATGACTACTGGAAAAATCATAGCTTTGACTAGATGGACATTTGTTGGCTAAGTAATGTCTCTGCTTTTTAATATTCTGGCTAGGTTGGTCATAATTTTTCTTCCAAGGAACAAGTGTCTTTTAATTTCATGGCAGCAGTCACCATCTGCAGTAATTTTGAAACCCCCCAAAAATAAAGTCTGACACTGTTTCCACTGTTTCCCCATCTATTTGCCATGAAGTGATGGGCCATATGCCATGATCTTAGTTTTCTGAATGTTAAACTTTAAGCCAGCTTTTCATTCTCCTCCTTCATTTTCATCAAGAGGCTCTTTAGTTCTTCTTTGCTTTCTGCCATAAGGGTGGTGTCATTTGCATATCTGAGGTTATTGATATTTCTCCCAGCAATCTTTATTCCAGCTTTTGCTTCATCCATCCCGGTACTTCTCATGATGCACTCTGCATATAAGTTAAATAAGTGGAGTGACAATATACAGCCTTGATGTACTCCTTCCCCAGTTTGGAACCAGTCTGTTGTTCCATGTCCAGTTCTTAATGTTGCTTCCTGACCTGCATACAGATTTCTCAAGAGGCAGGTCAGGTGGTCTGGTATTCCCATCTCTTGAAGAGTTTTCCACAGTTTGTTGTGATCCACACAGTCAAAGGCTTTGGCATAGTCAATAAAGCAGAAGTAGATGTTTTTCTGGGACTCTCTTGCTTCTCCCATGATCCAGCACATGTTGGCACTTTGCTCTCTGGTTCCTTTGCCCTTTCTAAATCCAGCTTGAATATCTGGAAGTTCATTGTTCATGTATTGTTGAAGCCTGGCTTGGAGAATTTTGAACATTACTTTACTAGTATGTGAGATGAGTGTAATCGTGTGGTAGTTTGAATATTCTTTGGGATTGAAATGAAAATGCACCTTTTCCAGTCCTGTGGCCACTGCTGAGTTTTCCAAATTTGCTGACATATTGAGTGCAGCACTTTCACACTATCACCTTTTAGGATTTGAAATAGCTCAATTGGAGTTCCATCACCTCCTCTAGCTTTGTTTTAATTGATACTTCCTAAGGCCCACTTGACTTCCCATTCCAGGATGTCTGGCTCTAGGTGAGTGATCATATCATCGTGATTATCTGCATCATAAAGATCTTTTTTGTACAGTTCTTCTGTGTATTCTTGACACCTCTTCTTAATATCTTCTGCTTCTGTTATGTCCATACCACTTTTGTCCTTTATTGAGCCCATCTTTGCATGAAATATTCCCTTGGTATCTCTAGTTTTCTTGAAGAGATCTCTAGTCTTTCCCATTCTGTTGTTTTCCTCTATTTCTTTGCATTGATCACTGAGGAAAACTTTCTAATCTCTCCTTACTGTTCTTTAAAAGTCTGCATTAAAATGGGTACGTCTTTCCTTTTCTCCTTTGCCTTTAACTTCTCTTCTTTTCCCAGCTATTTGTAAATCCTTTTCAGACAACCATTTTGCCTGTTTGCATTTCTTTTCCTTGGGGATGGTTTTGTCCCTGACTCCTGTACAATGTCGTGAACCTCCGTCCATAGTTCTTCAGGCACTCTGTCTATCAGATCTAATTCCTTGAATCTGTCACTTCCACTGTATAATTGTAAGGGATTTGATTTAGGTCATTCCTGAAAGATCTGTTGGTTTTTCCTACTTTCTTCAATTTAAGTCTGAATTTGGCAATAAGGCCTTATTGCCTTATTTCCATATTGGTTTCTTAGCTATAATCTAAAACCTTACTTTATGTATTTCCTGGGAGGGTATACAGGTACAACTCCAAAATGTGAAAGATACATCTATTTGGCAGAACTGCTAATCAAAAGAATTTTAAATCCTGAGACAGAGGAGACATCATAAAATAAGATCATACCTGGACATGTGTAATGTTAGGAGAGGCAGCTTAGTCAAAGATTAACCCAATAATTCTCAGATCGGAGCAAACTTAGATAGTGGAAACATGGCTTAGGTAGATTGTAGAAGCTAAATGAACCAGGATTTTAACAACAAAATGAGTTGCCAGTATTTTCAATGTTATGATTTGTGTGCACTAGCTTTTCTGAAGAGGGCATTGAACAGTGGTGATAATAACTATAATATTAATAGTTACAGCTAAATTTTATTCAGAACTTACTGTTTTACTCCTTGCTACTATTTTTTAAATTCCTTATAATGACCTCACAGTGTAGGTACTATTATTATAATCTCTATTTTACAGATGAAGAAATTGATGTTTAGAGATGCTATGTAATTTGTTCAGCTGGGACTGAGAAGCCAGGATTTGAAAATTGTGCTTTAAAAATTACTAAATTGTGGAATCAGTCAGTGAACTTAGAGAAGCATATTCCAGGAATAGAGCACAGAGCACAACTGGGAGTAACAGTCATTTTGCTTAGATAGCACATTTAATAGGATGAAGTGGAGTCTGGAAAATAATTATAGGGGCATTATTTTTACATATTAGATGAATGAGTAAGCAGTAAGACATGTTTACATGTCTTGGCTATTGTAAATAATGCTGCAATGAACACAGGGGTTCATATATCTTTTTGAATTAGTGTTTTTATTTTCTTTGGAAAAATACCCAGGAGTGGAATTGCTGGATCATATGGTAGTTCTTCCCCACCACCCGCCCCCCAAATACCCCCGACACTCTTGTTGTTCTTTTAAAAAAATTTTTTAATTGGAGGATAATTGCTTTAAAATATTTTGTTGATTTATGCTCTACAACACTGTAACTCAGCTCTAAGTATAACACATCCCCTCCCTCCTGAACCTCCCTCCCACCCCACCCCCAGTAGTTCTATTTTTAACATTTTGAGGAAGCTCCACATAGTTTTCCAGTGGCTGCACCAATTTACATTCTCACCAACAGGGCACAAGCATTCCTTTTCTTCAACATCCTCACCAATACTTGTTCTTTGTTGTCTTTTTGATGGTAGTCATTCTGACAGGTGTGAGATAATATCTCATTGTGGTTTTGATTTGCATTTCTCTGGTAACTAGTGATATTTTGTATCTCACAATTGCCTCTCTTTTTAAACCTAATATATAAACACTTAGGTTTTGCACTTTGGTCTTTATTTACATATGAGAGCTCCTATCATGTGAAACATCATAAATATATTTGTGTGCTTTTTTTCTTGTTGATTTATTTTTTTGTTACAGAACCCTAGCCAAGAATGTAAGATGGGCAGTGGGAAAATTTTTCCTCCTCTGCAGCAACATAGTGGAAAATAAGGCAAGAGAGTTTTAAGAAGGAAGGTGTGGTCCATAGGAATAATGCCCCAGAGTAGTCACATAATGTGAAAACAACAACAAAACACCAGAATTGCTATCAATAAGGATTTCTATCAAGCACTTACTAGATTTCATTCATTGTTTAGTACTTTATACACATTCTCCACTTAATTCTCACAGCAATTCTATGAAACATTGTTGTTATTGTCCTTATTTACAGATTGGGAAACTGACACTTATAGAATTATGCCAAAGATCACACTGCTAGTACAAGATTCAGATCAAGATTTTTTTGGCTCTAAAGTCCAAATAGTCACCATGATCATGCATTGCGATGTGAAGAAGAGCAATGAAAGTTTTCGGGGTCTAGGTTATCTAAGAGGCTACTTCTGAAGTGCTGAGCTCACCAGTATGGTTTATTAAGCAGACATTGGATAATCATCTAGTAGGGATATTGTAGACAGGATTCTTAAATCAAATGGGAAGGAACATAAAAGATTCTCCTGAAAAAGTTTAACGGTTGAGTTTGGTGGTCTTTCCCAAGAAGAGGTAAACATTCCTATTATAAAAAGGTACTGTGTTGTCATTTTGAGTATCTCATATTGTTTTAAGTGATATAATGCATATCTCTGGCTATCATATCTGGAAGCATTCTGTATTTTACATAAATTATATATATACATGAATTTTAAAATAAGAGGTACAGGTCATTAATGTTCAGTTACTGGTTTGTAGGACAGTGTTTAACCTTAATATGCTATTCACTCTGGGACTACAAAATTCTGAATGGGGGAAAGTACTCTATACTTACATTCCTGGATATATTTAGATTGACTTCTGATTTACTGAATTTATAACAGGTCAAGGGCTTCAGCCATCTTTGTACATTTCTTTGTCGATAACCTTCATAATTTAGGTAAACATAATTAGTGGTTGGTGACTGCACACTTACTGATATTTGTAGCTGCAAAGGCCTCTGCCTTCCTATAAGTGACAATTACATTTTTTTTTAAACAATTTGAAGTGTATTCTGGACTTACTGCTAATCTACTGACTGTGGGCTCTGTTCAGTACAGGTCAGGAAAGTAATCACAACAGAAATGTAAAAGACATAATTACGGTACCATCCAATCCAGTCAAATCAAAGCAAATAGCTAATTTTCATTTGTAAGTTCCAATGATGCTATTTATGTGGTCTGTCAAATACATTTAAAAGACAACAGTCATTCATAAGTATGGATAACAAATTCTTGAAAGCATAGACTGTGTCTAATTTATCTTTTCTGCAGCAACTCCCACAAATCTTGGCTCAATAAACAGTATATACTCATAAACAGTTGTGATTTGCAATAATAATTAATCTCACTTGCAACTATGAAAAATTGTGTTGATTTTTAATGTAAAATGAACTGAGTAAAAAGATTTTTTTTTTCTTTCAGGTTTAATTAGTTGTGTGTTTAAGTGATGACTATTAGAGAGATTTGATTAAACAAGTATCAATTTGTGATTTTAGTGGGAATATTAAATTTCAATTTTTAGTACTGTTACAAAATTTATAATATAAAAACAATTTAAGATGTTTAAAAATCTTTTCGAGGATAAAAGGAAGCTTTAGGCTGGAAAGAGGTTGGAAAGTGTAAGGATTATTTTCATTTCCTGAGGTGTCAACAGGTAGATTGGGGTGGAAGTTGTACTTGTTTTTAGTGGCATTCTGGGACTTCCCTGTGGGAAATTGGGAAGAAGGGACCGGGGACCATATGAAGGGCAGAGTGTCAGGAGGAATTGGATGCTATCTTGTTTTCCTCTTCCACCCCTCCTTGTTCTCTTTTTCTCTGGGAGAGACTCCAGTCCCTCCCTCAACCCCTGCCTTCCTCCTTCCCTTCCACCTTCCCTCACTCCCTCTCTATTGGTGGGAAAAGACTCCAGTCCCAAGAAAATGGACACCCCTCGCCTGGACATAAGTTTGATATCTTTCCCCATTGGATTTGGAGGGGAAGGGGCATGGGAGGAAGGCCTGGAGATTCTTTGGTTCCAGAGCTAGGAGAAGCACAAGTGGGTCTCAATGTTCAGTGTAGTTCAGTTGCTGTACTGATGAGGCTTGGGGGGAGCTGAGACCCCATGGAGTGAGCTCTGCTCTTGAGCCAGGTGCTCTGGCTACCTCTGACCTGGAAAGGATGAACTAACTTCTTTTCTTTTTTTTTTTTTTGAGTAAAGGTACCACTTGCTTGTCCAGTTCCTGTCCATTTGGGCTGCTTCTGCCCAGAGGGGAGGCCCTTTACTTCTGCACATAGGGGTCTGGATAGACAGAAAGCAATGGATAGGGGCATGTGGCGATATCTCCTGAAGGGCCCCTGGATTGGGACAATGATGTTTTCCTGAAGGCAGCCTCAAGCCCAACAGTGAAATGGATGCTTCCATTTTCTCCCCTAAGAAACCTCATTAGAGTTTCAGACCTTAGTACTTCACTGCAACCTGACTTTCAAATTTTCCCCCAGTTCTACACGTCCAGGGTCATGCTCTTCCCTAAGTTGGCAGCATTAATGATATATAAATATTTTATTATGAAATGCATCAAACATGCAGAACATTATAGAGAAACACATTACCAATGTCTGTCTACCCAACAGGTCAGATCTGTTTCTTTTGCCATATTTGCTTTAGATTTTTTTTTCAGAATTAATGCATTCAGGTAGAGTTAAAGCATCAGGAGTGGCTCTCACTGATTCTATTCTTCTTTCTGCCCCGGAAGTAACCATTACTTTGAATTAGTGATTGCCATTCCTGTGCATATTGTTAATCAATTATCATTACTACACAAAAAAAATAGAGAACACTGTTTTTATGTTTTAAAAATTCATCTGAACAGTATCATGTATCATTTTACAATGTACGTTTTCAGCTCAGCATTTTGAGATTTACCCACGTTGATGCTTGTAACACTTGTTCATTACTTTTAACTGAATATAACATTGGTGTAAGGTATAGTTCTGGCTGAGGCAGAAAGGAAGGAGAGATGTCCTCAGTGGAGGTCAGCCAGTCAGTCAGTTCAGTTGCTCAGTCTTGTCTGACTCTTTGTGACCCCATGGGCTGCAGTATGTCAGGCCTCCCTATCACCAACTCCGAGAGTTCACTCAGACTCATGTCCATCAAGTCGGTGTTGCCATCCAGCCATCTCATCCTCTATTGTCCCCTACTCCCCCTGCCCCCAATCCCTCCCAGCATCAGGGTCTTTTCCAACGAGTCAACTCTTCGCATGAGGTGGCCAAAGTATTGGAGTTTCAGCTTTAGCATCAGTCCTTCCAATGAACACCCAGGACTGATCTCGTTTAGGATGGACTGGTTGGATCTCCTTGCAGTCCAAGGACTCTCAAGAGTCTTCTCCAACACCACAATTCCAAAGCATCAATTCTTTGGTGCTCAGCTTTCTTCACAGTCCAACTCTCACATCCGTACATGACCACTGGAAAAACCATAGCCTTGACTAGACGGACCTTTATTGGCAAAGTAATGTCTCTGCTTTTAAATATGCTGTCCAGGTTGGTCATAATTTTCCTTCCAAGGAGTAAGCGTCTTTTAATTTCATGGCTGCAATTACCATCTGCAGTTATTTTGGAGCCCCCCAAAATAAAGTCT
Organism: Oryx dammah; assembly: GCF_014754425.2. Classification (NCBI taxonomy): domain Eukaryota; kingdom Metazoa; phylum Chordata; class Mammalia; order Artiodactyla; family Bovidae; genus Oryx; species Oryx dammah. The sequence continues at coordinate 16,146,673 of NW_024070209.1, forward strand.
GACACTGTTTCCACTGTTTCCTATCTATTTCCCATGAAATGATGGGACCAGATGCCATGATCTTAGTTTTCTAAATGTTGAGTAGGTTACCTTTATTCAGGCAAGGCAGGGCAACAGTCGGCCTAACGACCAGGGTGAGCGAGAGAGGGATCAGGCAGGCTTCATATTTAAAGGGAGGTTTGTGGAAGCGATAAGGGAAACGTTAGTCAGGTGGAATGTTTGGGGGTATTCTTTAGTTGAGAGATGGCATTTGTAGTTGAACAGGGCATGGAAGGTTTTGGGCAGGGGTGATATATCACTGGCAGATGTAGGGGGTGGAAGGTTTCTGGACAGGAGGTGATAAGTCCCAAGTAGATGTAGGCCCGGAGGATCAGGGCAGGACCTAAAGTTCGGTTTTGTTTTCTCTGAAGTTAGATGATTCAGCAAGGGCCTTTGAGACCATTTTTTCCCCCTAGGCTCAAAGACTCCTTCAATTGGGTTGTAATATTTATTCAAAGGAGGATCATTTTTAACCCCAAAAGCTCCCAGGTTACTTACCATAGCCATGTTGGCTATTTGATTATTTAACATGAATTTGCTCAAGGACTGTCTGTAAAGTGCTTTTCAGCTTGTCAAGCCCTACTTTCCCTGCTGGGATACAGAAATAAATATGACACAGCTGTGGTATAAAGTGGAAGACAGGTATGTAAACAAGTAGGGGTTCTGCAGCCTGAGCTGTGCAGTGTTGAGGTAGGTACAGTGTGCTTGGGATCACAGAGGAGGGATGGAGGGATAAAAGTAGGAAGACAGCAATTAGACAAGCTTTCAAAGAAAAAGTGACTTTTCAGCTGCTTTTAAAAGAATGAATTTCTTGGGAACTAAAGTGTGGGGAGAACTACTCTTATAAAGAGATTGGCACCTGTAAAGAAAGGCAAGTGAATTTTGAAAGAAAAGAGTATCGTCAATAAATTGTGAGTAGATTAGTTAGGCAGGAACTGAGGCGGAAAATCACCTGGCTTTCATATGATTTTCCTTCTCTCAGAATCAGATGGATGTTTGGTGCCTACTACTTATAGCACTTGTAGCAGCTTCTTATTGCCATTGAGAAATATGGGGATATGTGTACATCCCCCTCACTGAGATAGTTTTCTAAAACTCTCCTGTATTTTCTTTTCTAGAGGTTGATAGAATGTTTTTCAGGGTCCAACTGACCTGGATTTAAAACACAGCTCTGTTATATTCTAGGTGTGTGACCTTGACTCTTCTGAGTCTCAGATTCCTCATCTGTCATTTGGAATAATAGTAGTTTCCCTGCCATTTCACTAGTTCAGAAAGATAATAGTGTAGCCATGGACTCTCCAGGCATTTCTTCTCTCTTGGGCTGGCAGGACTCCTTCTTTGCAGGACTCTAAAGACAGGGGAGGTGCAAGTCACTTCAGTCATGTCTAACTCTATGGACTGTGCAACCCTATGGACCATAGCCCACCAGGCTCCTCTGTCCATGGGGATTCTCCAGGCAAGAATACTGGAGTGGGTTGCCATGCCCTCCTCCAGGGGGTCTTCCCAACCCAGGGGTTGTCTCTTATGTCTCTTGCCTTGGCAGCTGGGTTCTTTTCCACTAGTGCAATCTGGGAAGGAAGACTGCAAAAAGTCTTTTGTGTTCTGTACTCAGTTTAATCAGGAAATGGGGTGGGCTACTTGATACAGTATTTTCACAGATTTCAGTGCAGAATGTTTATGGGGATCCCAGGAAAACAGTTTCTCTTACCCCCGGAAGATTTTGAAAAGCTAGCTTAAGCAAAGTGTGACAACTTTTTGACTGCAAGATGTCTCAAAAACTTCATATGTTAATATTTTGCATCTCAAAGAATGAAATCATGGCACAGAGCATTTCCCAAACTTATTTGATCATGGAATTCCTTTTCTGGATATCTACCTCTATTGCTATCTTTTTGAACCACAATGCTTCACAGAACAAAGCTTGGGACCTGACTTAATGCTTGGTCAAGACTTCATTCAGTGTCAGGACATGAAGCAAATTATCAGTTTCGTCCTTGAATCTTAACAATTCATTTTTTTCCTCTGGAAATGACAACAGAGAATGATGCATAGTAGAAATTGTGTTTATCCTGTGGGATATTAATTTCCAAATGTTTGTGATGCCTTAGGGAAAGATCTCAGGTTTTTTATATTAGTCTATTATAACTCTATTATCCCATTCTGAAATTTCTATAAATCTTTCTTTCTTTAACTTTTAATTTTTAAATTTTATTTATTTTTTTTAATCAATGTTGTGATAGTTTCAGGTGAACAGTGAAGGAACCAGTCATACATACACATGTATCCATTCTCCTCCAAACTCCTCTCCTATCAACACTACCACATAACATTGAGCAGAATTCCAACATGCTATATAGTAGGTCCTTGTTGATTATTCATTTTAAATATAGCAGTGTGTACGTGTCCATCCCTAACTCTCTAACTATCACTTTCCCCCATTGTTCTCCCTGGCAGCCATAAATTTGTTTTCTAAGTCTGCAAGTTCATTTCTGTTTGGTAGGTTAAATTCATTCGTATCATTTCTTTTAAGATGCCACATAAAATGATGCCATACAATATTTCTCCTTCTCTGTCTGACTTACTTCACCAAGTATGACACTCTCTAGGTCCATCTCAGTTCAGTTCAGTTCAGTTCAGTTCAGTCACTCAGTCATGTCCGACTCTTTGTGACACCATGAATCGAAGCACGCCAGGCCTCCCTGTCCATCATCAACTCCCGAAGTTCACCCAAACTCATGTGCATCGAGTCGGTGATGCCATCCAGCCATCTCATCCTCTGTTGTTCCCTATTCCTCCTGCCCCCAATCCCTCCCAGCATCAGGGTCTTTTCCAATGAGTCAACTCTTCGCATAAGGTGGCCAAAGTATTGGAGTTTCAGCTTTAGCATTAGTCCTTCCAATGAACACCTAGGACTGATCTCCTTTAGGATGGACTGGTTGGATCTCCTTGCAGTCCAAGGGACTCTCAAGAGTCTTCTCCAACACCACATTTCAAGAGCATCAATTCTTTGGTGCTCAGCTTTCTTTACAGTCCAAATTTCACATCCATACATGACCACTGGAAAAACCATAGCCTTGACTACCATCTGGACCTTTGTTGACAAAGTAATATCTCTGCTTTTCAATATGCTATCTAGGTTGGTCGTAACTTTCCTTCCAAAGAGTAAGTGTCTTTTAATTTCATGGCTGAAATCACCATCTGCAGTGATTTTGGAACCCCCCAAAATAAAGTCTGACACTGTTTCCACTGTTTCTCCATCTATTTCCCATGAAGTGATGGGACCAGATGCCATGATCTTCGTTTTCTGAATGTTGAGCTTGAAGCCAACTTTTCAACTCTCCTCTTTCACTTTCATCAAGAGGATTTTTAGTTCCTCTTCACTTTCTGCCATAAGGGTGGCAGAATCTGCATATCTGAGGTTATTGATATTTCTCCCGGCAATCTTGATTCCAGCTTGTGCTTCCTCCAGCCCAGCGTTTCTCATGATGTACTCTGCATAGAAGTTAAATAAGCAGGGTGACAATATACAGCCTTGATGTACTCCTTTTCCTATTTGGAACTGGTCTGTTGTTCCATGTCCAGTTCTAACTGTTGCTTCCTGATCCGCATATAGGTTTCTCAAGAGGCAGGTCTAGGTCCATCTATATTGCTGCAAATGGTTATTTCATTTTTTTTAATGGCTGAATAATATTCCTTTGTATATGTTTATCCATTCCTCTTCAATGGACATTTAGATTCCTTCCATGTCTTTGCTGTTGCAGTGAACATTGGTGTGTGTGTATCTTTTTGGATCATATTTTTCTCCAAATGTATGCCCAGGAATGAGATTTTAGGGTCATAGGGTAGCTCTGTTTTTGTTTTTTTTAATAAACTTCCATACTGTTCTTCATAGTGGCTATACGAATTTGCATTCCCACCAACAGTGTAGAAGGGTTCCCTTCTTTCCACACCCTCTCCAGCATTTATTATTTGTGAATTTTTTGATGATGGCCATTCTAGTTGGTGAGAGGTGATATCTCTTTGTGGTTTTGATTTGCATTTCTCTAACAATTAGCAGTGTTGAATGACTTTTCATGTGCCTCTTGACCACTGTATGTCTTCTTTGGAAAAACGTCCAGGTTTTCTGCCCATTTTTCGATTGGATTGTTTGTTTTGTTGATGTTAAGCATCTCAAGCTGTTTGTAAATTTTGGAGATGAATCCCTTATTGGTCACATTATTTGCAAATATTTTCTCCTAATCTGTGGGTTGTCTTTTCATTTGTTTATTGTTTCCTTTGTTGTGTAAAAGATTTTGAGTTTAAATTGGTCCATTTGTATATTTTTGTTTTTATTTCCATTATTCAGGGAGACAGATTGAAAACGATTTCTAGTTGTGAAAGAACTTGAACAAAATATTTTAAATTTGTATAGAGACACAAAAGACCCAGAATAGCCCAAGCAATTTTTATTTATTTATTTATTTTTATTTTTTATTTTACAATATTGTGTTGGTTTTGCCATACAGCAACATGAATCTGCCACGGGTGTACACGTGTTCCCAATCCTGATGTACTGATGTACCCCTCCCACCCCCCTCCCCATACCATCTCTCTGGGTCATCCCAGTGCTCCAGCCCTAAGCATCTTGTATCCTGCATCAAACCTAGACTGGCGATTCATTTCTTATATGATATTATACATGTTTCAGTGACATTCTCCCAAATCATCCCACCCTCTCCCTCTCCCACAGAGTCCAAAAGACTGTTCTATACATCTGTATCTCTTTTGCTGTCTCGCATACAGGGTTATCATTACCATCTTTCTAAATTCCATATATATGCATTAGTATATTGTATTGGTGTTTTTCTTTCTGGCTTACTTCACTCTGTATAATCGGCTCCAGTCTTTAAAAAGAAAAACAGAGCTGGAGGAATCAGGCTTCCTGACTTCACACTACACTACAAAGCTGCAATAATAAAAGCAGTATGGTACTGACATGAAAATAGAAATACAAATCAATGGAACAGAATAGAAAACCCAGAAATAAGCTCATGCACCTGTGGTCAATTAATCTATGACAAAGGAGGCAAGAGTACACATTGGAAAGACAGTTTCTGCAACAAATAGTGCTGGGAAAACTGGATAGCTACATAGCTTAAAAAAAGTGAAATTTAACATTATACACAAAAATAAACTCAAAATGGAGTAAAGACCTAAATGTGAGACCAGACACTATAAAACCCCTAGAGGAAAATATAGGCAGAACATTCTCTGACATAAATCACAGTAATAGAAATCTTTCTTAAATCTATTAGATTTTTTATTTGAATCATATCTTAGTAATATAACTAAAGACATGTACTGTTTTATAAATATGGTACTCCTTATTTGTCCTCGAGTTACCTATCTCAAGGGCTTCCCTGGTGGGCTCAAACAGTTAAGAGTCTGCCTGTAGGAGACACAGATTTGATTCCTTGGTTGGGAAGATCCTCTAGAGAGGGGAATGGCTACACATTCAGTATTCCTGCCTGGAGAATTCCATGGACAAAGTAGGCTGGTGGGCTACAGTGCGTAGAGTCACACTGAGTCAGACACAACTGAATGACTGACATGTTACCTGTCTCAGGCTTGAAATTGTGCCTTATTTGAACATTTTAGGAATCTCCACTGTTAAAGAGTGTCAAATGTGGATCCCTCATTATATCAATAAAACAAAGGGTTTAAAAAAAGCTCTCTGGATAGGGATGGGGTGGGGAGGAAGGTAGGTGTGGGTTCAGGATAGGGGGACACATTTGCACCCATGGCTGATTCATGTTGATATTTGGCAAAAACCACCACAGCATTGTAAAGTAATTATCCTCCAGTTAAAATAAATAAATAAATAATTTTTAAAAAGGCTCTCTGGATAGTCTAAATTTCTGATCTGGCATATCAATAATACCATTTCTTAATGAGAAATTCAGAAGAGAGTGTACCTTAAATATTAATGGTGATGAATGACAAAATATGATCTTATTCTATTTATAATTTATGATATAGTTCTTATTCCCATAAAGAATTTGAGAAGTTTACAAATAAAATACACATTTATAGTAACACTCTTAATCAGAGAGAAAACAATTACTAACAGTAACAAACTATATAGATGGGGAAAAATATATGTGTTACAGTGTAGGTTAATGTTGTTACAGCAATTGAAAATTAAATTGGTGCAGGTCTTCCTGGCAGCTAAGGGGAAAAAAATTGGGGGTGGGAATAGTACATTGTGAAGTTATAACATTAAAGCTTTAATCAGCAAAGTTATTTTTTTTTTTTGAGGGTTTAGCTAATGCAATCAGAATACATTGCTTCCTGTTGTGTTAACTGGGTCCAGGGGTAAAATTAAGAATTCCTAGAAGAATGAAAGGATCATATATTCCTTGGGTTTTAGTAATTTTCATTGGATAGGAAAAAAGCACCCAGTTGAAGATGCTTTTATTTAAAATTATTGTGTTATATTGCTTAATCTTTTTACTATGAGCAAAGTAGAGTATTGCTCACTTAGGCCATGGACCAAACAGCCAGGATATACCATGGATTAAACCAAGTGCAATTTGCTTAACCTCTATATGCTGTTGGAAGGGTATCTTCAACCTTTTCAGATGCATAGATCAGAAGGCAGCCCCACTTGGGGCATAGCTCTCTTTGCTATATCCCAGATCACAGCATGAAAACAATTTAGAAATAAAGGTTCTGAGGTTGTCCACATGTTTCCTTGTCTAGAACCCACTGCTGCATCAATTCTGACCACTTGAATAGCCACATTCGAGTTGACACCTACCACTGGGAAGCATTCTTATCACTTCCTGAGACCCTGAAGCATACTGTTTTCTGGCCTACCCTTTTAAACTTTCCTAATGCTTTGAGGCTTAGAATTATTTGCCCATGGATGTTCCCCTGAGCAGGACATGAGTCCCACAGGTATGTCAATAATGTGTTGCCCCTTGGAAATAATATTCTTCAAAAAGCCATTCATTATTTATTTAGAAGGAAGGTAGAGAGTGTGAGGGAAAGGGGAGAAGGAGATTCTCTGGTACTGGCACTTATTCTCTCCTCTGTGGCCAGGTCTGGTCTCAGACATTCACATCACACTTAGTGAACCAAAAATGTACAGCTGACCTAATACAGCAAAATGCAGTGGTAATGCTGATTCCTTAGGTGTCTGAGGTATGCCACCTGGAAGCTTCAAGTCCCATCCCATGTGGCTTATCAGAAACACTTTCCTAATAATTCTTATGGTCTTCCTGAGAGGACTTCTGGTAAATGCAAGCTTCTCCATTTAATCACATTTCAGCAATGTTCTAATACCTTTTATTGATTGGTGCCCCAGTCAGCTGCCTGGCTGGCCTTCACTTTAATCTAGCTCTGGTAGGCTTCAGTGGAAATTTCTTTGGGGTCTTTTACATATGCATCTATGACCCTTTTTTAAAGCTGTACTGAAGCTACAGAAATCATATTCCCCCAAAAAAGGTCAATAGTGAAGTTACTTCATTTCAGCAAATGAAGCATTAAAAAAAACCTTGCCTGAGGAAATGTGGAAGAAACTTGGCCTGTTTTGGCCCCTGACTACTCCTTCTTTGATGCGATTTTGACTAGGGAAAAGAAAATAGAAATTTGGGCAGTTTAAAAACCAACCAGCACATTCATAGGAGCAGGATACACAAGATCATCTACCACAGGATTAGTTCTCTGGCGTTAGGATGAGTGCTACCTGGAGGGTGTTTAAGGTTATTTAAACTTTCTAAGTGAACGTGTCGTCTGTGATTAATAGTGCCTATTTATGCTGGGAAAAGCAGTAATACTTGGGAAAATTGAAATTGCTGAACATTAAATGGAAGAAAAGAAAGAATATTGGAAATAAAATTTAATTAAATGAGACTTGATGTTTAGATGGAAAATACATTATTTTCTTATGGTTTGCCATCCATCACTGCCATCCAATCCTCTTTACTATGGAACAATTCAACTTATATGGTCCAGATGTCAGAAACAAAAGGTACATATATCTTTTGGTAAATTTGAAGAAGTGAAGAAACTGAATTGTGTATTTTTACCTTCTTTAAAGAGACTCGTGTTTTCAGTTTTTCTGAATGTTTTACTTAATTGTACAACTTGCATTCTAGGAGTCAGAAAAGAGCCTTCTGTTCAATATAATGGACTCAATATAATGATCTCCCACCTATGAGGGCCCTGAAGGTGTTTACTCATCTGTTCATTTATATAACATACTCACCTGTCTGTACCTTCTCTTAATCCTCATTCTCATATTCTGGTGTACCCTGGGACAGGTAGCAAAATTAGTGTTATGTAGAACATGCTCTTAAAGAGTCCTTATCTGAATGTGTGCCACAGATTAATAAATGACAGAGCACATGCTTTGATGAATCTGAGTGAACTTGCTAGGAGAGAACTAGAAGAGACCAACTTTCTCTGAGAGATGAAAAGCAGTAGGCAGGAAGAGGAAGGGGTGAAGGCAAAAAAAGAAAAAAGAAAGAAAAAAACTTCTTAGAGGAAGAAATATGTATCTTGAAGGATTAGCTACAGTTAGTCAAACTGAGCTTGCTGTCTCCCTGAATGTTTTTGGTGTGTATATGCAATTATAAAAATCATAAAAATGTGGGATGCTATTTTTTTTTTAAAGACTGAATGAAAACATGATCCTCCAACTTGGAAAGTCCACAGTCTTCTCTTAATGCAGTAACTGTAGTAATAATGGTGATTGATTAGAGTTATTGAGACCCATTTTTCATCTCTGCTGTCATATCCCTTTATTTGATAGAATTAGAAACTGAGGCCCTGGGTTGGGAATTTGGGACCATAAAAAGATGTGTCTACTAACACAGTATGAGTTAAGAGCTCATCTGGGACCAAGTCCTTTTTCTCCTAGCTTCTAATCTGAAATCCCTTCTGCTCTACCATACAAACTGCTCCAAATTAACTTTTAACCAGAGAATAATACTACATGGTATATATTCAGGAGATTTGATCAGCATAGTATCCATGATTGTAACATATTTTTCTGGGGTTTTATGATCAATAGATATCAGAAAGTAAAGTTATTATATGTACCTACCTTGAAGGTGATTTCAGAGTGTGGTTAATCTCCTGTATACAATGAGTTTTTTTTTTTTTTAAAGATTCATTTTATTGGAAGACAAGGCAGTGCAGAGCAGTGAGTCTAAGCAATAGTGCTTTTTAGGTCCAGCCAATTTCTGATTCTCCGAGGCTAAATTCTATTAGGCATTAAAACTCAAATTTCAGGCACCTTGCATTGTGAACACAAGGAACATCTATAGCAAATGTCTCATATTATAACTACTGGATACTGATTACTTTCAGAATAACTAGGCTTATAATGCTTATGGGCTAAAATGAAGAAAAATTAACTTCTAAAATCACGTAAGTACCTTTCTTCTATGTTTGAACTGAACTGGGAGGATGGTAGATGATGCTGATGAAAACAACCTGCAAGTTCTCAGTTTGGTCTTTTTTCCTCCAGAGCATTTATAGGGTTACCAATAGACATGTTAATAATAAGTACCATTAATTGGGCATCTACCACATTCTAAACATTTTAGATACATTATTCCAATGCACATAGTAATCCTGAAAGTCAATGTATCATCTTAATTTTACAGATGAGAACAATAAGGCTCATATAGAAGTTAAGCACCTTGTCTTGAAGAGGAAAAATTAAAAATTTACCTCCTTCTCCTTCTGCCTCTGTAACTCAGCTTGCTCCTTGCAAAGTCTAGATCATGTAGGTCTCAGAAAGTGGGGACTCACAATACTAGGAACTAGAGCTTATCTCACTCACCCTTGTCCTGCTCTTTGCAATTGCCCTAGCCCCTGCAAACAAACAAACCTGCTTAATCATGCCTGTCCATGTATAAAAACTCTGTAACCCCTTTGTTTGGAGCTCAGAGCTTGGAGTGTTAACTCCCCTGGGCCTACCAGTGTAATAAACCCGAGTTCTCCAACTCTCCAAGTGTAGTGCTTTATTTCTCGAGTATTGGTTTTTGCAACATTTCTGGAGGCCCCAGCGAAATTCCAAACACACTGGCCCCTTGAGCTGCCGTACTGGTGGCTCAGCCAGGTCAGAGTGGAGGAGCCCCAAGATGAATGAGGAGACATGCTGCCTGACAGTATTCTGGGTTCTCTTTTGGACCAGTGTTCTGACTCTCTGGATTGCCGATCCCTGACCGGACTCATTGGAGGGACGGCTCAATGGTGTAGCTTTATGGCCTTCATGGCTATGGAGTCCGAGTGGGCCCTCGCCAGCGTCAGACCCATTGCCAGACAGCCCACCTCCCTCCGTATCCACCACACCACCTCATGAGCAAGATTGCAGCCCTGAGCCAGTAGAGAAGCGGCTCCGCTCGGCCAAACAATCTAACCAGCTGACTGCGGTCCATCAGATGCCACTGTGAGAAACTCAAGGTCCTCAACAAGTGAATGAGTATGGCTCAGTCCCTGATTGTTCTATCCTCTATTACCAGCCCCTCAGCACTACTGATCTCCTAAACTGGAAACACCATAGCCCAGCATACTCTGATAAACCACAGGCTATGATTGACCTCCTAGAGTCCATTTTCCACACCCATCAGCCTACATGGGGATGACTGTCGCCAGCTCTTCACCACCGAGGAAAGGTGACAACGCATCTTGACAGAAGCCCAAAAATGGCTCTGAAGACAAGCCCCTCAGAGGTCTTAGATGTAGAAGGATGGGCATGAGAAGCGATGCCAGAGACGAGACCTAATTGGGATTTTAGTACCAGAGAAGGACAAGAAACCCTGGATCACTACCACGATGCCCTTCTACATGGACTTCGAGTGGGGGCCAAAACATCCACCAATATGTCCAAAATTACAATGATAATCCTAAAAGCAGATGAGACCTCCACCTATTTCTATGAGACTGTGTGAAGTGTTCCGGACATACACCTCAGTTGACCCTAAGACCTCTGAGAATCAATGGATGATTAATGCCTCCTTTGTGGCGCAATCCTGTGCAGACATCCAATGAAAGCTCCAAAAGCCGGAAGGCTTCGCTGGGATGAATGCCATACAGCTCCTAGAGGTAGCGAATCAAGTCTTTGTGAACTGAGACCCTGAAGCCCAACAAGAAGCAGAGAAAAAAAATGAAACAGAAAGCAACCCTGCTAGCAGGAGCTCAGATCCAGTGAAATCAACTGTTTGCTCATGGAAAGGAGAAACTAAGAAGAGACCACCACTACGGTATGAGCTATGACCAGTGTGCCCATTGCATAGAGACCGGACCCTGGGGGAATGAGTGCCCCCATCGCTGAGGGACATCTAAAGGGTCAAAGAAGTTCAGTCAACCCAACAAGAAGGGTACCAGCCTGAGCCGGCTGTCCAAAGCCTTATTGGCCTGGCCAGAGCAGAATCAGAATAGGGAAGACTGGGCTCCCTGATCCTGGACCCCCAGGAGGCCATGGTCACGATGAAAGGGGGCCAATCAATGACTTTTATGGTGGATCCTGGAGCTGAACACTCTGTGGTAACTACAGCCGTGGTTCCCCTCACAGGCTGAACAACAACTATTGTTGGGGCCACAGGGGACATGGCAGCCTGCTCATTTTGCAAGGCCCGTTCATGTCAGCTAGGGGGCCATCTAGTGACTCATGAATTTCTGTACTTGTCTGGAATGCCTCATTCCCCTGCTGGGTAGAGACTTACTGACAAAACTGGGAGCACAAATCACCTTTGCCCCCAGAAAGTCTGCGAGCCTCACCTTGGGGAGCCAATCAGTTCTGATGATGGTTGTGACTGTGCCCAGGGAAGATGAATGGCATCTCTATTCCTCAGGGAAGGAACAAATAAGTCCCCTCAGACTGCTAAAAGAATTCCCTGATGTCTGGGCAGAGAAGGGTCCCCCACGTGTGGCCAAAAACCATGCTTCGGTTGTAGTGGACCTGAGACTAGGAGTCACTCCTGTTAGACAAAAAAAAAAAAAAAATCCAGTACCGCAGGAGGCACGCCAGGGAATTTGAGACTGCATCCAGTGCCTACGAGATGCCAAAATCCTAATCGGATGTCAGTTTCCCTGAAACACTCCACTCTTACCAGTCAAAAATCCTGGAGGGAATGACTACCGCACCATCCAGGACCTCTGCCCCATCAACAGTGCAGTAATCACCATCCATCCAGTGGTCCCAAATCCTTACATTCTCCTGAGTCTCTTACTCATTCAGGCAAGCTAGTTCACCTGCCTCGATCTCAAGGATTCATTCCTCTGCCTCTGGCTGTCACCAACTAGCCAGCTCTTGTTTGCCTTTGAATGGGAAGATGCACACACCGGGAGAAAGACACAGCTGACTTGGACTCGACTGCCACAAGGCTTCAAAAACTCACCTACCCTGTTTGGTGATGCCCTGGCTGCTGACCTTGCTGCCTTTCCCAGGGAACCTTTAAACTGCACCTACTCCAGTACGTAGATGACCTGTTGCTAGCAGTGCCACCCAAGGGGACTGCTGGAGAGGTACCAAAGCCCCATTGGCTCTACCCTCCACCCTAAGGTACAACATGTTATGGAAAAAGGCTCAGATCTGCAGACAGGAGGTCAAGTACCTGGGGTTTGTCATCTCAAAAGGGCATCAGGTGTTTGGACATGAGAGGAAGCAAGCCATCTGTTCAATACCTTGGCTGAACACCAAGCAAGAAGTCCATGAGTTCCTTGGGGCTGCCAAATTCTGCCAGACCTGGATATTGGGTTTCTCTGAAATTGCCAAGCCTTTGTTTAAAGCCACAGCAGGGTCTGATAAGGACCCCATAGAGTGGGGACCTGAATACAAAAATGCCTTCGAGAAGATAAAGAGACTCTTGACAAGCACTCCAGTATTAGGGCTGCCAGATGTGATTCGGAACTTTAACCTCTTTGTACATGAGGAAAATCACACTGCACTGGGGGTCCTCACATAAACAACTGGGCCATGGCAGTGCCCGGTCACATTACCCGTCAAAACGGCTGGATCCAGTGGCTGCAGGATGGCCGCCATGCTGTCGGGCATTAGCTGCCACTGTGGTTTTGGTCAGAGAAGCAGATAAGCTTACTCTAGGACAAAATATAAATGTAAAGGTTCCCCATGCTGTTATTGCCCTGATGAACAGCCAGGGGCATAAGTGGCTGACTCACTATCAAGGACTGCTTTGCGAAAACCCATGGGTCCAACTCGAGATTTTGTGGACGCTGAACCCTACTACCTTTGTACCTACAGAAACGGGAACCCCTGATCATAACTGTGAGGTCATAGATGAAATTTTCTCGAGCAGGCCAGACCTGACAGACATTCCCCTCCAGAACCCAGAACTGGAACTGTTCACTGACAGAAGCAGTTTCATTCAAGATGGGCAGTGCAAAGCAGGCTATACCATAGCAACAACTGAAGAGAGAGTGAAGCCTGCGGCCTTGCCACGAGGGTGGTCAGCACAGCGGGCTGAGCTATGGGCACTCGCCAAGGCGCCAAGGCACGCTGAAGGGAAACGAGTCAACATCTATACTGATTCAAGGTATGCCTTTGCTACTTTTTGTGTAAACGGAGCCATCTATAAACAAAGGGGACTATTGACAGCTGGAGGGGGGGGGTGCGGGGGTGGAAAGGAGATTAAAAACAAAAAAGAAATCCTTCAGATGTTGGAAGCAGTCTGGAAGCATTCCCAAGTGGCAGTCATCCATTGTAAAGGCCATCAACAAGGAACTGATCCAATCAGCAAAGGAAATCGGTTGGCTGACCAGGCAGCCAAGGAGGTGGCAACCCAACCAAGCCCCACAATGGGCCCCGAGTCAATCTTTAAGGTCCTTTTGGCACAAGAATAGCCCCTGTCCCTGAGATACACCAAGGAAGAAGATCAATGGGCTCTAAATGAGGGAGGAATAAAAGAAAAGGAGGGCTGGTGGAAGCTTCCAGACCAAAGACTCTGTCCCCAGCAATTCAGCAATCCAGCTGGTAAAGCAACATCATGAAACAACTCATTTAGGAAAAACTGTGCTGGAGAGTTGACTGAGCTGCTACTGTTTCATTCCTAAGCTCCCAACCCCATGTGCCCTGATCAGTGCTAGATGTGTGACTTGTGGACAAAACAATGCCAGCCAAGGACCAGGACCCAACCCAGGGGTGCAGACAGTTGGGACACTGCCCTTTGAAGAGCTAGAGGTGGACTTTACTGAAGTCAAGCTCTATAGGGACTATAAGTATTTACTTGTGGTATCTGCACCCACTCAAGATGGGCTGAAGACTACCCCACATGCACTGAATGGGCATGAGAAGTGGTCAAGGCCTTATTAAGAGACTTAATCCTTAGATATGGGCTGCCTCTCTCCGTAGGGTCTGACAATGAGCCAGCTTTTGTGTCTGAGATAATCCAAACTTTATCCAGGACCCTGAGAATCAAACAGAAGCTTCACACTGCTTATAGGCCAGAGAGCTCAGGAAAAGTTGAATGCATGAATCAGACCCTCAAGACCACCTTAGCTAAACTCTGCCAGGAGAGCCAGTTATCTTGGGTTGACATGTTACCCCAGCCTTACTCTGAGCCTGATGTACCCTGAGGTCCTCAGGCTGTTCCCACCTTGAGATCTTATATGGGGAAATGCCCCCAGTGATAGGAAAATTCAAGGGAAACCCCCAACAACTAGCTGAACTGGAGATGTCCTGACACCTCTAGGCCCTGGGAAAAGTTTTCCACCATATTGCCTGAGAAACCTTAGAAAGGACGCCCATTCCTTTGGACAATTGGGCTCATCCCTATCAGTGAGGAGATGAGGTATGGGTTCAGTTCAGTTCAGTAGCTCAGTCGTGTCCGACTCTTTGTGACCCCATGAATCGCAGCACGCCAGGCCTCCCTGTCCATCACCATCTCCTGGAGTTCACTCAGACTCATGTCCATCGAGTCTATGATGCCATCCAGCCATCCCATCCTCGGTCATCCCCTTCTCCTACTGCCCCCAATCCCCCCCAGCATCAGAGTCTTTTCCAATGAGTCAACTCTTCGCATGAGGTGGCCAAAGTACTGGAGTTTCAGCTTTAGCATCATTCCCTCCAAAGAAATCCCAGGGTTGATCTCCTTCAGAATGGACTGGTTGGATCTCCTTGCAGTCCAAGGGACTCTCAAGAGTCTTCTCCAACACCACAGTTCAAAAGCATCAATTCTTCAGTGCTCAGCCTTCTTCACAGTCCAACTCTCACATCCATACATGACCACAGGAAAAACCATAGCTTTGACTAGATGGACCTTTGTTGGCAAAGTAATGTCCCTGCTTTTGAATATGCTATCTAGGTTGGTCATAACTTTTCTTCCAAGGAGTAAGCGTTTTTTAATTTCATGGCTGCAGTCACCATCTGTGGTGATTCTGGAGCCCCCAAAAATAAAGTCTGACTCTGTTTCCACTGTTTCCCCGTCTATTTCCCATGAAGTGATGGGACTGGATGCCATGATCTTCGTTTTCTGAATGTTGAGCTTGAAGCCAACTTTTTCACTCTCCACTTGTACTTTCATCAAGAGGCTTTTTAGCTCCTCTTCACTTTCTGCCATAATGGTGGTGTCATCTGCATATCTGAGGTTATTGATATTTCTCCCGGCAATCTTGATTCCAGCCTGTGTTTCTTCCAGTCCAGCATTTCTCATGATGTACTCTGCATATAAGTTTAATAAGCAGGGTGACAATATACAGCCTTAACGTACTCCTTTTCCTATTTGGAACCAGTCTGTTGTTCCATGTCCAGTTCTAACTGCTGCTTCCTGGCCTGCATACAGATTTCTCAAGAGGCAGGTTAGGTGGTCTGGTATTCCCATCTCTTTCAGAATTTTCCACAGTTCATTGTGATCCACACAGTCAAAGGCTTTGGCATAGTCAATAAAGCAGAAATAGATGTTTTTCTGGAATTCTCTTACTTTTTCCATGATCCAGCAGATGTTGGCAATTTGATCTCTGGTTCCTCTGCCTTTTCTAAAACCAGCTTGAACATCAGAAAGTTAATGGTTCACGTATTGCTGAAGCCTGGCTTGGAGAATTTTGAGCATTACTTTACTAGCATGTGAGATGAGTGCAATTGTGTGGTAGTTTGAGCATTCTTTGGCATTGCCTTTCTTTGGGATTGGAATGAAAACTGACCTTTTCCAGTCCTGTGGCCACTGCTGAGTTTTCCAAATTTGCTGGCATATTGAGTGCAGCACTTTCACAGCATCATCCTTTAGGATTTGAAATAGCTCCACTGGAATTCCATCACCTCCACTAGCTTTGTTTGTAGTGATGCTTTCTAAGGCCCACTTGACTTCACATTCCTGGCTCTCGATGAGTGATCACATCATCATGATTATCTGGGTCTTGAAGATCTTTTTTGTACAGTTCTGTGTATTCTTGCCACCTGTTCTTAATATCTTCTGCTTCTGTTAGGTCCATACCATTTCTGTCCTTTATCGAGCCCATCTTTGCATGAAATGTTCCCTTGGTATCTCTAATTTTCTTGAAGAGATCTCTAGTCTTTCCCATTCTGTTGTTTTCCTTGATTTCTTCGCATTGATCGCTGAAGAAGCCTTTCTTATAAGATTAGAAAAAAGAACCACTTCAGCCAGTTTGGACAGGCCCTCACATGGTTGTCCTGGCAACCACTGCTGTTAAAGTTACAGGCGTCATCCTTTGGTGTGACTTGGTGTGACTTACCACACCAGAGTCAAGAAGGCAGTGGCTTCCTGTAATGAGGACACCTGGAAAACAGTTCAGGACCCCCAAAATCCCCTCAAGGTCTGGTTCCAAAAACAACGGCCTTCACCCACGAAAGAGGCTGAAACCTGCTCGAGTCACTCTGGAAGCTGACTAGTCCACGCACAGCAGAAGCTTAAGCATTCTTCAGCCTTGCTCCAGCCACACTCCAGCAGCTGCCTGGTCAATGCATGGCAGAAGCTTGAGGATCTGGCTATTAAAATATCAATGGATTTTCATCGTCAACCCTGGACTCTATCCCTGACTGGTATTATTGCTGTGCTCTTTGCTGCAGGACTAGCTTCAGTCACACCCTGCGACTGGGATTTGTGTCAGAAGCTGTGGTTAGCTGTGTTATCTCACTGTAGTGGGAAGCCTCATTCTTATTAGATGTCTCTTATGATCAATTCTCCCTATTAACTAAATTGCTCCACAGTATAACTGACCCCCCTTCATGATAAGGTCAGTTGCTATACCCGTGACAACCCAAAGATGAGAAGAAAACCTTTCGCTAGTGTTATCTATTATGTGCAGGCTGTTTGCAGCCTTTTGGTGCCCTTGCTGTAACAGATGGTGCTGTTCCTTATCCATCAAGCACCTGTCAACATTACAGCCAACCCTTAAAATCACTTACTTAACCATCAGCTAGAACAATGTGTAGATAGCCAGTCTTATTTACCAGTCACCTACTGCCTTCATAACCATGTGATGTATGTCCAGGGCCTTGGGCGCCACAGATGCTTTCCAGTCACGGCCCCCGCTGCCGCTACCTTTCCCTCACCCGAGGTCAAACCCCGGGTGGCATCCTGACACCATGGCATTGCCATCATGCCCCTAGGCCTCTGTCTACCCCAAATGCCACGCAGATGTTACAACCCAGAACAGGTGTCTGTCTGCCAAATAAATGGAACGCCTACCTGACAGGGACAGTAATGCAGACAAGTGAAATCCTGGACCTACTCTGCCCTAAAAAATCAGGCTCTGCCTGTTGGGGTTGTGACCCAGGTTACAGAGTTAACCCCCCTTAGGCCCTCATCTGTACCAGGTTCTCAACACAACCCGTTGCCTTCTCAATGACACCAGCACCAGCTGGCCAGGGACTGCTGGCTCTGCTTATCCTTAGGAGCTCCACGGTACTTAACTACACCAGTACCATTAAATAATGCAACAGCCATGGGAACTCATATAGATCCAACCTTACAAGGGCCAGTCTTAAGGGCAATTGAATTGACTCAAAAGGCTCCAGAGTGCTTTACAAATGATGGAGGAACTGAACCTTAGGCGATTTAGCCAGGAACCAATGTAATCAAACTTTAAAAGGTGAGTGGCCCACTCATCCTCCCACAAACACAGTATGGTACCGCCCCCATCAGGGCCTTGTCTTTGTGGGACAGATGCTGACTTATGTCTACTGGTCAACTGAAAGGGTATCTGCACCTTAGCTTTCCTCACTCCCTGGATGAATATTGTCTCTAACAGCGAGACTCTCACTGTACCTCTGGCAGTGTATACACGGTCAAAAAGAGCCATCCAGTTTCTACCCCTACTAGTTGGTCTAGGAATCATGGCTGGGATAGGCATGGGAATAGGAGGAATTGCTTCATCAACCACCTTTTACCACACACTCTCCAAAGCCTTCACAGACGACATTGAGAGAGTGGCCGAATCTTTAGTGGCCTTACAGGACCAACTAGACTCCCTGGCTGAGGTGGTTTTACAGAAAGGAGAGGGCTAGACCTACTGACAGCTGAAAAGGGAGGACTCTGCCTCTTCTTAAATGAAGAATGCTGCTTTTATGTAAACCAATCAGAAATAGTCAGGGACATAGTTCAACAGCTAAGGGAATGAATCATAAAAATGAGAGAGGAACTAGCAAATTCCTGGGGTAACTGGAACAATATCTGGAGCTGGGCATCATGGCTTCTCCTTTTAGCCAGTCCTCTCTTTGTGGTGCTCTTGTTTGGCCCTTGTATCCTCAATGCAGTTACCTAGTTCATAACCTCTTGGATTGAGTCCATAAAGTTACAGCCTCCTAAACAATGGAGACCTCTGAATGTCCTACCAAAACATGAGATGATGCTTTCTACAATGAGTGATAGAAGCATCAAGGGGGGGCGGGGAATGAAGAGGAAAAGTTAAATTTTTACCTCCTTCTCCTTCTGCCTCTGTAACTCAGCTTGCTCCTTGCAAAGTCTAGTTCACATAGGTCTCAGAAAGAGGGAACTCTCAATAGTAGGAACTGGAGCTTATCCTGCTGCAGTTCTTTGCAATTGTCCTAGCTTCTGCAAACCCACAATCCACAATCATGCCTGTCCATGTATAAAGACTCTGTAATCCCTTTGTTCGGGGCTCAGAGCTTGGAGTGTTAATGCCTCTGGGCCCACTGGTGTAATAAACCTGAGTTCTCTAACTCTCTGAGTGTGGTGCTTGGTTTCTTGAGTACTGTTTTCTGCAATAGTCTCAGATATGACAGTTAGTCAGTATGCCAGTTAGAAGGTGGATGGAGCTAACCAAACCAGGCTGGAGTGACGTTTCCTTGTTTCCAGAGATTTTCTGATTTGTTTTTATATCCTCAAGTCCTAGCCAGGGCCTGGTCTAGGATGCATACAATCAGTTGTTTGAATTGGCTTTAGTTAAACAGTGAGGAGTTTGATGTCCAAAAATTTATGTATCTGAAAATGTCAGCTGAGAAATAGTCTGTGAGTGCCGTATGCCCACCCTTGACTAGAAGGCTGGTTATTCTCTGCCCTGTATGTATGTTACTTGCAGGCTGAAGGCAACCTGAGGTCCACAATGTCCATTCCAGCTGGAAGAAGTCAGAGGCCTGCAGGGGAATCTCTGGCAGAGGAGGAGAGCAGTCATCAGTGCAGTCTCTTACTCTGCCTCTGAGGCCGTTCTGCTTTCTCTCTCTCTCTCTCTCTGTTTGCCCCTCCTAATGCTTACCTACTAGACTTGATCTTTTCCTCTTCCCAGTGCCTTGTCATGTTGGCTCAGATTAAGAGCTTAGTCTGGATTGAAGATTCCCACATGCTCCAGCCTGCATTGTGAATTGACAAATATTCGCTGAGAGATGATTGTTCTCAGCTAGTTTTCTCTACCTTTTTAGATTTGTGGCTTCATCCTTTTCTAATTTGTTCTTGCCAGCAGTTGCCATGACCTGATGTCAGGGGGCTCAGAAGGAAGGATTGATACAGAAAATAGTAGGCCTAGGAGTTACAGGGCAGGAATCTGTCCTTGAGTGGTAGGAGGCCAGGAATTAGTTAATCCCTGACAGGAGGATTTAGGAGGATGTGTGGGGGTTGATTTAGGGGATAGACTATATTCCCATTAAAGAAACTGAAGAGCAGGATGGAAAATTTTAAGAAATTTTTTGGATGCAAATTACATGATCAAAATTTGGGTAAGCTAAATACCAAAGGATGATACTTGGAGGCCCTGCAATATCCAAAGACAAAGGCATCCACCTCTCAGGAATAACCTGGAAAGGGGGAATGAAAGCCGCTTCCATTATCCATCTCTCTCTCCCTTGCTTCTCTCTGGCTCTTTACCTTGTTTTTCTCCCTCTCCTGCATCTAGTCCCAGGAAGCATGGGCACCAAGATAATCTTAGCCTTACAGTTACAGGTACAGAAACTGAAAGACTAGCCTCTTTGGTTTTTACCCTTTCATTTTTCTTCTCTTGTCCTACATTCTTCTTTTTTCCCTCTCTCTCCCTTCAAGTTCCATAATTTTCAGGAATAAATAGTCAAATCAGCCTGGGTCACAATGTTAACCCTTGAACCAATTATGTGGCAAAGGGCACAGACACATTGTAGAAACATGGCAGGCTTGCTGCTGTCATGCTGATGGGGTGGGGAGTGATGATTTTCTAGAAAATGGTACAGGGAACACAATTCATAATTACCACCCTCAAAATCCAGTCAGTGGTCCCTTAAGAGTATGAATTAGTGTGATGATTATGTGTAATAATGCAAACAGCCAATTTTATTGGGCCCAATCAGAACTATACCAATTCTAAGAAGTAGTTAGTATTACTCTCATTTTATAGATCGGGTACTAAGCTCAGTATAGCCCATACTATTAATTACCACACTATGCTGCCTTACCTGATAACTGGCTAATCATTATAGAACTATAACATGAGCTATTTGAAAAGGTTTATTAAATGATAGGGCAAATTAACTCTTTATAGTACACTTTTGTGATCAACATACCAAATAGCTGCACTTTAAGCCACAATGCAGCAACAAGCTATGCAAGATACATTAATAGTGCTTTGTGATCATACAATGTCTTTTGAGTGTTTCAAAACTGTCAACTGTCTATTTCTATCCCAGTTGGGTAAAGTAAGACTCAGATGTATGATGTGATCTAGTGAACATAAATCCAGTGCCAAAGTGAAAAATAAAGTTTAATTTTCTGATTGCCCAGATTTTCTGATGTACTGTTTTTCAGTTGAGTAGCTAAAGAGTTTGTCCCTGCCCCTCCCCCCCACCCACCCCCCCCCCCTCCATGGTGGGGGGAAATGATTCTGTGGTTCTGAATAAGAACTAACTTCTACTTTGATTTTTATGATGATGGAAAGGAATGGATAATGTTTGAAGTTTCAGAAAACCTGGTGGAAAGACCTTTTATAACCTTGGGCATAAGCAGCAACACCTCAATAAATATTTTTTGGTTGCAGCTTGATTTAGTGCAATTTGATTTAAGGGTGAGAAAAGGATAAACTGGGACCACTGGAATAGTTGTAGCCTTGACTCTGTTCAGACAACAGTCTCACTGACAAATATTACCGCATTAAAGAAGTGTGGTTATTTGGACCTCAAAGATCTTAGTTCTAGCCCTGTCTCTCTTCTATTTACTAGTTGTGGCATATTTATTGAGCCTTGGTTTCTTCATTTATAAGATGAAATATTGGTAACAATTTCTTTCACTATCTCAGTTTTATCCTACACACCAAATGAAATGATTTATATGAAAGTACCCTCTAGATGTTAAAAATATTACAAATTTTTACCTTTTATGATTAAGATTTATTTAAGAGATCCAAAACAAAGTATAGAGAATTATGAACACACACTTCTGTATCTACCACATAGTTTTAAAAAGAAAAGATTGCTGATGATTTGAAGTTCTCTCCTACCCCACCCTGACATACTTGTCCCTGATCCAATTCCCTCCTCTTTGTCTCCAGAATTAATTATTTTAAATTTATTCAGCATTACAAAACATTTACAAATAATTTTGTAGCATATGCATGTCTCTCTAAACAATACATATTTTATCAATTAGGTAGGTTGTGTGCATTCTTCTATCTCCTGCTTTTTCCACTTGATTTGTTTTTGCAAATTTTGTTTCATCAAAGAATTTGTTTAATTGTAATTTAGTAATTTGAATTTAATTTTTGTGCAATTTAGAAAATGTATTCATTCTCTCATTGTTGGAACATTAACTTGTTTCTTGTTTTCTTTTAGAATTTACTGCTGTGCACAATGGTGTCTGTGTTCTTTTAGAATCACCTTATGCACAGGAAACTGCTGCTTCACAAGTGGAGGTTGTTTTGTTCTCCCTGCTCCCTCATATCCTTGGCCGTGGAGGTAAAATACACGTGTGTCTCAGGTGTCCTCCGGCCTATACTGCCTAAGTTTGACTGTCCCGTCAGGCCATAGTGCCTGCTGTCCCCCCTTGTTGTCTGCTATTCCCCTCTTCACTCTCCTGTCCCTCAGTTCGTTCTTCCTTATCTGTCAATGATTTTTGGTCCTGTTCACTAACCCCAAGAATACATCAAAATAAGACATACACTGTAGTACAGTTGGCAGAGACAGTATAGGAACACTTATCCATGTCTTCAGAAGGCGCTTGACCCTGCTATGCCGTAGCACATAATGGAAAGCAGTCTCAGTATAAGTGTGTAAACTGACACAGGATGACTAGCTTTGTTTCCATTTGACTTGGAACCTGGAAATAATCTAGTTGTGGCGAACTGTAAAACACCTGTTTATAATAGTTGTCTGGTATATGGACAAGGGCCAATTCTTTTTTGATAAGGTAATAACCTCTGTAATTCTTACCTATTTGTTCTGGAAGGAAATAGTATCATATCATGACCACACTTAATTATGATGTAACACTGGCATTGTTGGTAAAATTCTATGACTTCAGTCATATGATAACACTGATATTAATGATCAGATGTATTAGAAGGTTGACTTAAAACCTTCCTAGGATGTAGTGCCAGAAAAACTAGATTTATCTAATTAATTATCAGCTAACTTCCATCTTTTAAAATTTATTTTAATTGGAGGATAATTGCTTTTCAATGTTGCCTTTGTTTCTGCTGTACATCAACATGAATCATACCAGCTACTTCTAAATCAGTTCAGTTCAGAAGCTCAGTCGTGTCCAGCTCTTTGCATACCAGAGTTTGCGACCCCATGGACTGCAGCATAACAAGGCCTCCCTCCACTCCATCACCAACTCCTGGAGTTTACCTAATCTCATGTCTGTTGAGTCAGTGATGCCATCTAACCGTCTCATCCTCTGCCGTCCCCTTCTCCTCCCTCCCTCAATCTTTCCCAGCATCAGGGTCTTTTCCAATGAGTTAGTTCTTCTCATCAGCTAGCTGAAGTATTGGGGTTTCAGCTTCAGCATCAGTCCTTCCAATGAATATTCAGCACTGATTTCCTTTAGGATGGACTGGTTGGATCTCCTTGCAGTCCAAGGGACTCTCAAGAGTCTTCTGCAACACAGGAGTCTTCTTCAAAAACATCAATTCTTCGGCGCTCAAATATCTTTATAGTCCAACTCTAGAAATCCATACATGACTACTGGAAAAACCATAGCCTTGACTAGATGGACCTTTGTTGACAAAGTAATGTCTCTGTTTTTTAATATGCTATTTAAGTTGGTCGTAATTTTCTTCCAAGGCATAAGCATCTTTTAATTTCATGGCTGCAGTCACCATCTGCAGTGATTTTGGAGCCCCCCAAAATAAAGTCTCTCACTATTTCCATGGTTTCCCTGTCTATTTGCCATGAAGTGATGGGACCAAATGCCATGATCTTAGTTTTCTGAATGTTGGGTTTTAAGCCAACTTTTTCACTCTCCTCTTTCACTTTCTTCAAGAGGCTTTTTAGTTCTTTGCTTTCTGCCATAAAGGTGGTGTCATCCACATATTTGAGGTTATTGATATTTCTCCCCGCAATCTTGATTCCAGCTTGTGCTTATTCCAGCCCAGCGTTTCTCAAGATGTACTCTACATATAAGTTAAATAAACAGGATGAAAATATACAGCCTTGAGACATTCTTTTCCCTATTTGGAACCAACTTGTTGTTCCACGTCCAGTTCTAACTGTTGCTTCCTGACCTGCATACAGATTTCTCAAGAGGCAGGTCAGGTGGTCTGGTCTTCCCATCTGTTTCAGAATCTTCCACAGTTCATTGTGATCCACACAGTCAAAGGCTTTGGCATAGTCAATAAAGCAGAAATAGATGTTTTTCTGGAATTCTCTTGCTTTTTCCATGATCCAGTGGATGTTGGCAATTTGATCTCTGGTTCCTCTGCCTTTTCTAAAACCAGCTTGAACATCTGGAAGTTCATGGTTCACATACTGTTGAAGCCTGGCTTGGAGAATTTTGAGCATTACTTTACTAGCATGTGAGATGAGTGCAATTGTGTGGTAGTCTGAGAATTCTTTTGCATTGCCTTTCTTTGGGATTGGAATGAAAACTGACCTTTTCCAGTCCTGTGGCCACTGCTGAGTTTTCCAAATTTGATGGCATATTGAGTGCAGCACTTTCACAGCATCATCTTTTAGGATTTGAAATAGCTCTACTGGAATTCCATCACCTCTACTAGCTTTGTTTGTAGTAATGCTTCCTAAGGCCCAGTTGACTTCGCATTCCAGAATGTTTGGCTCTAGATGAGTGATCATACCATTGTGATTATCTAGAGTCCATTATCATTGAGTCCATCTTTGCATGAAATATTCCCTTGGTATCTCTAGTTTTCTTAAAGAGTTCTCTAATCTTTCCCATTCTATTGCTTTCCTCTATTTCTTTGCACTGATCATTGAGGAAGGTGTTCTTATCTCTCCTTGCTATTCTTTGGAACTCTGCGTTTAAATGGGTATGTCTTTCCTTTTCTCCTGTGCCTTTACTTCTTTTCTTTTCACAGCTATTTGTAAGGCCTCCTCAGAGAACCATTTTGATTTTTTACATTTCTTTTTCTTGGGGATGGTCTTGATCCCTGTCTCCTGTACAAAGTCATGAACCTCTGTCCATAGTTCATCAGGCACCTGTCTATCAGATCTAATTCCTTGAATCTATTTGTCACTTCCACTGTATAATCGTAAGGGATTTGGTTTAGGTCTTACCTGAGTGGTCTAGTGGTTTTTTGGTACTAGTTCATCGTAGGGCTTCCCTGGTGACTCAGACTATAAAGAATTCGCCTGCAATGTGGGAGACCTGGGTTCAGTCCCTGGATTGGGAAGCTCCTCTGGAGGAGGGCATGGCAACCAACTCCAATATTCTTACCTGGAGAATCCCCATGGACTAAGGAGTCTGGTGGGCTACAGTCCATGTGGTAGCAAGGAGTCAGACATGACTGAGTGAATTTATCATCAGGGCTAAGTAACAGTTGACAGAGGGGACAGATTAGTTATCAAATTAGCACACAAATATAAAAATGTATGTAATGGATATAGGCTGGATTAGTTTTTCTTTAAATCTGTCTATAGCCCACATTAGCTTCTCCAAATGTTAGGCATATTCATATTAATACTATTGCTGTGTCAATTATATAAATGCTTAGCTTAATGTAGATGTTCAAAGAGAAGCATTTTGCTATAAGAGAACTTAGATGAAGGGCCAGGTACTGCCCTATACAGTAAAGGGGCTGGGGTCTCAAACTTTGCACATTCCAAAGAAAGGACTGACCTTTGGCCAGCTTCAGAGAGACAACCTCCAAGCCCTAGAATATCTTTCTTGATATGTGTATCTTTGTATACCTGGGCCTTTGGGTCATGACAGAGAGTTAAATGCTTCCCTGTTATAAGGAAGGACCTTTACAATTACATTTGGCCCACTTGGATAATCCAGTATAATGGTTCTATTTCAAGATTCTTAACTAAATTAAACCTGCAAAGTCCCCTTTTGCCATGTAAAGTAGTTGGGTTTTTGGAAATTAGGATGTGGACATCTTTGGGGAACCATTATTCAGCCTACCACACTCAACAAAGTAAGCATGTGTAAGAGAAATTACTTCTGAAAGGTGACACCCACCCAAGCATCTGTGCGTCTGGTAACAAGACACTGTGGGACTGTGCAAGGGGAGAGCACCTGTGCTGTCTAAAACAGGGCAGTCCCTGCTTAGAACTGGTGATTGTTGCTGTATGGGAAGGTTGGCCTTTAGCTGCCAGAGAAGACAGGAAACAATGTGTGTATAAAATAGCCCAGTGTTAAGATGTTGACAACTTAGTCAATCAAAGTTTAAAAAAAAACTGTGGGGGATCAAACAAAGCAAAAATAAATCTGGTGTTCTCTGTTGTTTACACCTTCACAATGATAATAAAACTTTGAACGAAGTATGGAGATAACTTTGCTGTTCCCTCACTAAAGGCTGGGATTGCCTCCCTCCCCATGAGAAAAACAATAATTTATAATAGTGCAAATGTAATATAGAAAGTATTTCATTGGCCACCTCATGCGAAGAGTTGACTCACTGGAAAAGACTGATGCTGGGAGGGGTTGGGGGCAGGAGAAGAAGGGGACGACCGAGGATGAGATGGCTGGATGGCATCACTGACTCGATGAATGCTAGTCTGAGTGAACTCTGGGAGTTGGTGATGAACAGGGAGGCCTGGCATGCTGCAATTCATGGGGTCACAAAGAGTCGGACACAACTGAGCGACTGAACTGAACTGAACTGAATATAGAAAGTGCTCCTGCATCTAATCCTTATGACTCCTGTGTAAGGTTGGTTATACTCCCTGTTTTCAAGGGAAGAGTCTAAAGAATTAGAAGGTAAAGGGCTTGTCCAAGGCCACTGAATGAGGGTGAGGGGCAAGGCCAGGGATTTATCCCAGGTCTTTGCCTTCCAAATTCTATCCTTTATCCACTTAGTTTTTTTTTCACTTCCTTTTATGTATAACTAAAGTGAAAGTGAAAGTGAAAGTGAAGTTGCTCAGTCGTGTCCGACTCTTTGTGACCCCATGGACTGTTGCCTAACAGGCTCCTCCGCCCGTGGGATTTTTTTGGGCAAGAATACTAGAGTGTGTTGCCATTTCCTTCTCCAGCAGATCTTCCCGACCCAGTGACTGAACCTGGGTCTCCCACATTGTAGGCAGGCTCTTTAAGTTCTGAGCCACCAGGGAAGTTCATGTATAACTAAATCTTGCTAAATTAATTAAACAAGGATACCATTAGACTGAAGTGTCTTTAATGCTGTGGTGATCTCGTTAAGCAAACTAAAATCTACGCCTGTAAATATCTGAAGGTTATGAAATCAAAACCCAAGGAGAGCCAATCAGCCAACTGGGCTTGAAGCTATAGCCAGTCAATGCTTTCTTTGCTTTCCTTCTGCCTTTTCTGTATAAAGTTTTCCCCCACCTCCAGCCCCCAGGCTCCCCTTGGTGGTGTGCTCCTGACCACTTCATGTTTAGTGCTGCCTGATTTGGGTCAGTCATTGCTGAAATAAACTCTTGACATTTTAAAATATGCCTTAGTTTATCTTTTTTTAAAAATTAATTTTATTTATTTATTTGGCTACAGCACTCGGGATCCTTTGTTGCAGTATACAGACTCTCTAGCTGTGGTGTGCGGGCTCAGTAGTTGAGGTGCGCAGGCTTATTAGTTGCTCCGTGGCATATGGAATCTTAGTTCCCTAACCAGGGATCAAACCCACGTCCCCTGCATCGCAAGGTGGATTCTTAACTACTGGACCACCAGGGAAGTCTCCTGCCTTAGTTTATCTTTTAACAGTCTCAACCACAAATTGGCATTTGCCGTGGGTGCTTGCCATCTACCTCTACGAGGATTAAACCATGTGCCACTGAAGCTGCTGACCTCCAACACCCCCGAAAGGAGTTCAGGGTGGAAAGCAGAAATGAGGCACTCGGTGCTCCTGGAAACTGTCAGCACAGGTCTTTGGATAGTTAGATATTCTCAGGAGCTGACTTTATGAGCCCAGTTCTTACATCTTCTCAGGATGACAATTGTTTCTCATGACTAGCAGAAGCTTCATGACACCAGCAGAAACTTTCTACAGAAAATGTATGCCTGATGGCACATATTCCCCCTTTACCAAAATCACATATACACTGCCTTTTCCCCCTACCTCTTTGGAACAGTTTCTCAGAGCTATCTGAGGTGCTGTCTCCTGGGCTGCAGTCCTCTTTTTGCCCCAAATAAAACTTAACTTGCAACTCTCATGTTATGCAATTTTTTTAGTTGGCATATGTCAGTCAGTTGCTCTTAAGAGTTTTTCATATAGGTCCTGCTGTTTCACTGACTCAACTTTTCTCACAGAGAGGTACAGGATTACATGGTGTCTTCCCAGCTCTGTTCATGGAGCTGCGGATAACAGCTCAAAGGGAGAGGATGGAGTCCTGGAGAAAGGAAGAAAATGATTAGGATCCAGGTTGTATCTGTCGACTGAAAAATAGGGTCACAACCTGAAAGTAGTTATTTTATTTGGTGGGAATGTTTCAGACTGTGAGCCTGGGAGCGGAGCATCTGAGTAGCTTTGAGAAAACTGCTCCAAGGAGGCAAGAGGGGAAGTCAGGCTATATACATACAAGTTTGCAACAAAGGGGAACAGGGAGTCTGAACATCAAGATCAGGCAGCAAGGGATTTAGCTTTCTATGTATGGAAGATGCAAGCCTCTGGACTCAGTGAATTCATTCTTTTCATATGCACCTTAGCTATCTGGGGCTAATCTTGTTGCCTTGTTCACCTTGCTTCTTGCATTCCCCCAGCTCCTTAGCAATCATCACGGTGTGTGTGTGTGTGGGGAGGGGGGGGGTGGTTGGCAGTGGGTGAGGTGGTGGTGGCAGCATCCTCTGGATAGCCTTGAGCCCTCATTCACATTTGGAGGCCAGAAATTGCTAATGGCTGTGACATTTCTCATTTATTAATATGGCAGGAGATGCTTTCATTTCACATATCCAAACCTGAACTACTGTCCATGTGCATCAAGAAAATGCATTTTCCACTATTCTTGCATTTTAGGTAAGCATGATAAAACCAGCTCATATTTTCCCTCCTCCTCCAAGAGAAATTTAGAAAGAATTTGTAGCTCCATTTTTTAGCAAGGGCTGTGAAGACATGCAATGTGAGAGATCAGTGCAGAGAATGAACAGGAATGTACTCTTTCTTTGACATCTCATTTTAAAGTCTCACTTCCCATTTCTTAAACTGAGCAGGCCTCTTGATCAGCATTTCAATCTCTTTTCTTTCCTCTCCTGCAGTTATATTTTGTGTACACCAAACACTTACAGTTGTTAGCTATTAGTCAACTTTTACTATTGATTATTTTTCCTTTGTTGCTTTTTTTCCTTTGAAAGCTTCATTCAGCACTCTGGCATTAAAAAAGCTTGGCATGAATAAAAACAACATAATTGTCCCTCTTTCTGACTCTGAGAAGCCAACACAAGAAGTAGTTGCATACATCTTCTGTGGCTAAAACGACTTTTAAAACCTGTGGCTGTGCTCAGGGTACTGAAGAAGGATGTGCAGAGCACTGAAAGAGGGCCATTAGTCAGTGAGTAAACTTTCCTGCACAGATATGCAGAGAGGGCCTGGAACACTGAATTTTTGTCTTTATTGTTTCCTGTTTGCTGCCAACTACCAGTTACAAACTGGGTACAAATTTCTTAACCTTTGGGCAGCAGCACTCAATTTCATGCTCTCTAATTTATATGTAAACAAAGTTGCAAATTCATCTAATTATATTTCCCTCAAGTTTTTCTGCATTATTATCGATGGGATTGTTTTGCTTGCGATTTATTTCACTCTGGTTAACTCCTGACTTTCTGGAACATTCCGCAGCATTTCTCAGGAAATTACAACTTGTAACAATAACCACCCATTCTGCCTGATCTGAGCACCAAATTATAGCTTCCCAATCTTAGACTATTGCTTAGAGCTGAAAACAAAACCTTGAAGACCCTAAATCAAAATTTATAGCACCATTTGAAAAAATAGTAATTAGTAGCACAATCTTTACCAAATAATAATAATAAGAAAAAATGGGGAAGAATTAAGTGGAGGCAAATATGACTCTGAGAGGTATCTAGAAACCTCTCCCAAGAGAAAGGAATTGAGAAATAAATTATTGCCTGCTGTATCAGTAAACAAAGGATCTAGCCACCACCTAACCACTGCTTCAAAGGTGAGCCTCAAGGAAAATCAGAAAGGAAACAAAGAATTCCTGCAATCTAGCTGTCATCAGACTGCATGCAGCCACTCCTGACTGGACTGTGTAGCCTAAGAAAACTCAGGATGTGAAAACACAGGATACTGGCCCCAGGTAACTGAAGTGCATATCAAAGAAATGATTTCAGTTCATTTCAGTTCAGTTGCTCAGTCCTGTTTGGCTCTTTGTAACCCCATGGACTGCAGCACACCAGACTTCCCTCTCCATCATGAACAGCCAGAGCTTGCTCAAACTCATGTCCATTGAGTCAGTGATGCCATCCAACTATCTCATCCTCTGTCATCCCCTTCTCCCCTTCTCCTCTTGCCTTTAATCTTTACCAGCATCAGAGTCTTTTCAAATGAGTCAGTTCTTCCCATCAGGTGTCCAGAGTATTGGGGTTTCAGCTCAGCATCAGTCTTCCCAATGTATATTCTGGACTGATTTCCTTTAGGATGGACTGATTGGATCTCCTTGTAATCCAAGGGACTCTTAAGAGTCTTCTCCAACACCACAGTTCAAAAGCATCAGTTTTTTGGTGCTCAGCTTTCTTAATAGTCCAACTCTCAAATCCATACATGACTACTGGAAAAACCATAGTTTTGCCAACCATCATTGGCAACATAATGTCTCTGCTTTTTAATATGCTGTCTAGGTTGGTCATAACTTTCCTTCCAAGGAGTAAGCATCTTTTAACTTCATGGCTGCAGTCACCATCTGCAATGATTTTGGAGCCCCCCAAAATAAATTCTCTCACTGTTTCCACTGGTTCCCCATCTATTTGCCGTGAAGTGATGGCACCAGATGCCATGATCTTAGTTTTCTGAATGTTGAGCCTTAAGCCAACTTTTTCACTCCTCTTTCACTTTCATCAAGAGACTCTTTGTTCTTCTTTGCTTTCTGCCATAAAGATGGTGTCATCTGCATATGTCAGGTTATTGATATTTCTCCCAGCAATCTTGATTCCATCTTGTGCTTCATCCAGCCTGGCATTTCATATGATGTACTCTGCACATAAGTTAAATAAGCAGGGTGACAACATACAGCCTTGATGTACTCCTTTTCCTATTTGGAACCAGTCTGTTGTTCCATGTCTAGTTCTAACTGTTGCTTCTTGACCTGCATACAGATTTCTCAGGAGGCAGGTCAGGTGGTCTGGTATTCCCATCTCTTGAAGAGTTTTCCACAGTTTGTTGTGATCCACACAGTCAAAGGCTTTGGCATAGTCAATAAAGCAGAAGTAGATGTGTTTCTGCAACTCTCTTGCTTTTTTGATGATCCAACAGATGTTAGCAATTTGATCTCTGGTTTCTCTGCCCTTTCTAAATCCAGCTTGAATGTCTGGAAGTTCATGTTTCATGTCCTGTTGAAGCCTGGCTTGGAGAATTTTGAGCATTACTCTGCTAGCATGTGAGATGTGCAATTGTGTGGTAGTTTGAACATTTTT
This sequence comes from Oryx dammah, assembly GCF_014754425.2. Taxonomy (NCBI): domain Eukaryota; kingdom Metazoa; phylum Chordata; class Mammalia; order Artiodactyla; family Bovidae; genus Oryx; species Oryx dammah. Next base: position 16,178,313 of record NW_024070209.1, read on the forward strand.
TGGCATTGCCTTTCTTTGGGATTGGAATGAACACTGACCTTTTCTAGTACTGTGCCCACTGCTGAGTTTTCCAAATTTGCTGTCATATTGAGTGCAGCATCATCTTTTATGATGATGCTTTCACAGCATCATCTTTTAGGATTTGAAATAGCTCTACTGGAATTCCATCACCTCCATTAGCTTTGTTTGTAGTGATACTTCCTAATGCCCACTTGACTTCTCATTCCAGAATGTCTGGCTCTAGGTGAGTGATTACACCATCGAGGTTATCTGGGTCATGAAGGTCTTTTTTGTATAGTTCTTCTGTGTATTCTTGCCACCTTTTCTTAATATCTTCTGCTTCTGTCAGGTCCATACCATCTCTGTCCTTTATTGTGCCCATCTTTGCATGAAAACACGATACTGGCCCCAGATAGCTGAAGTGCATATCAAAGCAATGATTTCAGTAAATAGAAAAAACTAAATTCCTTAACTTGAGATAGTTTAGTTTTCTTTTGTTAATAGTAATTACAACTTGTAACAATAACCACCCATTCTGTGATTATTAGAATGCCTCTTTCCATAAATAGGAAAAACTAAATTCCATAAATAGAAAAAACTAAATTCCTTAACTTGAGATAGTTTAGTTTTCTTTTATTAATAGTAATTTTCTGTTCCAACTTCCTGGTATCCTTGCAAAAACTGCTGTATATCCTGCCTTCCTCTTTGCCTCCTGGGAACAGTTATTTGAGATGCTGTCTTCTGGGCTTGAAGTCCTAAGAATGTCTGCCAAATAAAATGTAGCTGTCAACTTTTAGGTTGTGCATATTTTTCAGTCGATATGATTTTTATACTTTTCCCATCCCAAAGAGGAGACTGATATTTGCATATCTGATGTGGGCTTAGTCTATAGTTTTTGTCTTTCAAACTCCATTCTCAAGGAATAATATCCTCCCAAAGTCAGCCTGAGTTCTATGGAACCTTGTGTGTGGGCTGCTGTATTCGTTTCCTAGGGTTGCCATAACAAATTACTACAAACTGGATGGGTTAAAGCAATAGGAATTTATTATCTCACAGTTCTCAAAGCTAAAAGTCTGAAATCAAGGTGTTCGCAGGGTCATGCTCTCTCCACAGGTTCTAGAGAAAGATATTTCCTTGCCTCTTTTCTAGCTTCTGGTGATAACAAGCAGTCTTTAGCATTTGTTGGCCTGTAGACATGTCCTTCCAATTTCTGCCTGTTTTCACTTGGTATTCTCCTCTGAATCTCTGTGTATTTTTTCCTCTTATTGTAAAGACACCTGTCATTGAATTTAAGGCCCAACCTAATCCAGTTTGCCTTCATCTTAACCAGTTATATCTACAAAGACCCTGTTTCTGAATAAGATCACATTCTGGGGTTTCTGGACAGATATAAATTTTGGGGAGACACTGTTCAGCCCACAGCAGTTGTTCATTGATTTAAAGTTAGTGTACATGATGCCAAATGTGAGTATTTTGATCACATATCTGAGAGTTTTGTTTATTCAGTTATCTCATTTGAACATTTTGAGGATGGAGACTTCTATATATTTTAGGGATACTATCAATTTTCGTAGATAGAACCCATCCTGTCCACTGTTCACATGTGGACAGTGTCCAGGCCTTTTCTATGTGTCTAGCGCAAGCAAATAATATACTTGAGCAATCAAGGCAGAAAGGACTAAATCCAGAATGCAGGAGGATAATTTTGAATCTTCCCTGCTAAGGGCAGTGCAAAGAAGCACCACACTAAGCCCCCAAGAGGGGTTTAGGCTAAGACCTATATTATTATTTTCCAAAAGTCCTTCTGCCTAAGTTTTCACTTGTAATTGAGTTATTAGAATTGATATTTAGCATGTGACCTACACTTTCAAGATCGAATGGAAAGCCTATCTATAGCTGAAGTGGATAATCAGTTCAGTTCATTTCAGTTCAGTCACTTGGTCATATCTGACTGTGACCCCATGGACCCACAGCATGCCAGGTCTCCCTGTCTATCACCAACTCCTGGAGTCTACTTAAACTCATCTCCATTGAGTCGGTGATGCCATCCAACCGTCTCATCCTCTGTTGTCCCCTTCTCTTCCTGCCTTCAATCTTTCCCAGCATCAGGGTCTTTTCAAATGAGTCAGCTCTTTGCATCAGGTGGCCAAAGTATTGGAGTTTCAGCTTCAACATCAGTCCTTCCAATGAACACTCAGGACTCATCTCATTTAGGATGAACAGGTTGGATCTCCTTGCAGTCCAAGGGACTCTTAAGAGTCTTCTCCAACACACAGTTCAAAAATAATAACCCCTTGCATTTCACACTGGGAAAGACCTATCTGTGTGCTGCTAAATATTTTAGTGATTATTAAATTATTGTTAGTAATAGCTAATACAGAGCTATTAAAATTTACTCAGTAAAAGATTTCAACCTTGAATGAAGTACCAATATTAACCCTTTCTATTTGACCCAGTTCAGCTCCTTCTGGTACATTCTGAGAAAGAAAGAGAAAAGCACAGATGCATCGAGCTGCTTTCTTTCCAGGTTTCTTAATTTCTGATCTTTAATTAGTCTCTCATCCTCTCTTCTACACATGCAGATGTTTGGTTAATAGAGTAAGCCTATGATAATAAGGGAAATTTGTTACCAGTAATAAAGTTCCTGAAGGTGTTGCCACAGTGTATGGGTGATGGGAGGTCCTGAACATTAGAGAATATAAAAGATTGGCCTTAATGAGATAATGTTGGGAGTCAGAGAAGTGCTATCTTGGAAAACAGCAGGTGGATCTAGGCATAGTGGATGTCAAGAAACTTAAAGCACAGGTACCTGATGAATCCCAAGATGGGCATACTGAGATAGCTATAGTTAACCCACATCTTAAAAGCATTCATTGAGTGTTCAATCTTCAGTTTTTCCCAGTAACAACTATTTCTCTATATCTGATAAATTTATGCAGCTATCCTTGGATTATCCAGAGGGAAGTGGGATAAATGATAAAGTTTGCTTTATTATATTACAATAAGGAGACATCATTAATTAGAGTTTGTTAATTCCTGGATTATCAGTTGCTCAGCTATGATTATTATAGGGTTTTGAAATGAATTGTGGATTCTTTTCTCTCTGAGTATGGGTAGGATATGGAATTTTTAAAAAATTGTCTTTTCTTACTATCCCAATTTTCTTTAGTAGAACAAAAGAGGAAGGAGGAATTAAAAGGCTACAGCAGTTGTTCCAAACTGTCTTTCTAAACTTGAAATGGCACCATTTCTAGAGCATGGTCTGTCTTCATTAAGGTCCCTGAGAAGAAAACAGGATATGGATATTGAAAAGAAATTTTATTTTTATTTTTCTCCCATGCCAATCACTTTCAAGTTCACCATATTTTTGAATTGTATTTATTAGTCATTCAATAACTACATTAGCTAATTCAGTAAATTAGTAGATTAGTTAAGAAACCGAAACATAAATTAATCAGTGCAGTTTCAATCATCATACTGTCTGCAGTTTCAAACATCATAATATTTGTACAATATGAAAAGAATATGAGATGACTGCTAGGATTATCTGCTTTGAAGAGATTTATTAAGTTTGCAGTTATTTTACTTACAATATCAAAATTAATTTATTTCAGATTCTTAGAAATCAATATACTTGTAAAGATGTAGTTTTTGTTTCTAGGTATTTATTATAGATATTCACCTCACAAAAGGAAAAGCACTTCAGGCAAATAATTAGTTTGGGTCATAATAACCCAATGGCCTAATTTTCATCTATTTTTAAGCTAAATCAATGGTTATTTGTTTGAGAATCGACATATGTCACTGACTATTCTAGACACCAGTGGTCTAGGGGAAAAAGCAGATCCTACTTGAATACTTTCCGGTAGTTCAGATGGTAGAGAATCTTCCTGCATTGCAGGAGACCTGGGTTCAATCCCTGGGCTGGGAAGATCCCCTGGAGAAGGAAATGGCAACCCACTCCAGTATTCTTGCCTGGAGAATTCCACGGACAGAGAAGCCTGGTGGGCTACAGTCCGTGGGGTTGCAAAGAGGTGGACGTGACTAAGCTACTGACACATGGACTCGAACGCTGGGGCTCGTATTCTAGTAATGTGTAGTCAGAGAGACAGACAGCGAGCAACAATAGCGAATCTGTATCATCTTGAGTGCTGTCAGACTGTAAAGTACCATGAACAAATGGGAAGCAGAGTAGGAGGATGCTGAGAGAAACAGGATGGTGGCTTTTCTTCAGAGACTTAAAGGAGTGAAAGAATGAGCACAGGGCAGAGGTGGACTTACTGTGAAGCAAATGAAGCTTGTTTGAGAAACTTTCACTTACAAGGATCTCTGGGAGTGATGGGAGGTGCTGGACGCTATAGATTGTTCTTATGGGGAGGGGGAACTGGATTGCTATGAGGAGTCAAGTAACATGCCAGTGTTTTTGTTTTCAAAAAAGAATGGATGGAGGTTGCATTTACTGAGCTGGGGACTTGAATCAAGAGTTCAGCTTTGAAGATAGTAAGTTCAAGATAGACATTTGAATGGAGATGTAAAGTGGGTTGTTGGTTACATGTATCTATCGCAGTAATCATGTCATTTAATCCTCAATGCAACCCTATTGTGTAGGTATCATTATTCCTGCCTAAAAGTTAAAAAAAAAAGTGGTTTAAATGTTATCCAATATCATCCAAAAATCTATGGCAATTCTAAGACTTGAACTTAGATCTTCTTGGTGTTTGATTTCTTGTTCTTCCCATTGTGTTATCTTTCTTCACCTTTTCATTCTTTTTTCTCTCTCTCTTCCTTTTCATTCATTCATTCATTCAGTCTATAGTTATTAATCCACTCTCCAGTGGTAGGTATTAGGTTACAAACATGAGCAAGACATGGTCCCAGCCTTCAGTTCACCTATGATCTTAGTAACCTTTTGGATATATTAAAGTGTAGAGGAAACAAAACCCAGTTAAACTGGTAACTTGACATTTCCTTGAGTCTAAGTAAACATAAGTTTTATTTATTTATTTATTTATTTATTTTAGTTTAGGTTTTAAAATTAATTTTTATTGGAGCATAGTTGCTTTACAATGTTAGTTTCTACTGTATAGCAAAGAGAATCAGATATATATATATATATGTGTGTGTGTGTGTGTGTACATCCCCTCTTTTTTGGATTTCTTTCCTATTTAGGTCACCACAGAGCACTGATTAGTTCCCTGAGCTATACAGTAGGTTCTCATTAGTTATTTATTTTATACATAGTATCAATAGTGTATATCTATCAGTCCCAATCTCCCAATTTATCCCGCCACTTGTCTGTATGTTTGTTCTCTATGTCTGTGTTTCTGTTTTGCAAATAAGACCATCTATACCATTTCTCTAGATCCTACCTATATGTGTTAACATATGATATCTGTTTTTCTCTGTCTGACTTCATTCTGTACGACAGTCTTTAGGTCCATCCATATCTCTACAAATGACCCAGTTTCATTCCTTTTTTCTGGCTGAGTAATAATCTGTCATATATATGTACCTCATCTTCTTTATCCAATCCTCTGTCAATGGATATTTAGATTGCTTCCATCTCCTGGCTATTGTAAATGGTGCTGCACTGAATACTGGGACATGTATCGTTTTGAATTATAGTTTTCTCTCAGTATATGCATAATGGTGGGATGGATGGGTCATATAATAGTTCTATTTTCAGTTTTTTAAGGAACCTCCATACCATTGTCTACAAACAGCTCATGAAGCTCAATATCAAAAAAAAACCCAAAATGGAAGACCTATTGACATTTCTTCAAATGGCCAATAACACATGAAAAGATACTCAACATCATTAATTATTAGAGAAATGCAGATCAAAACTACAGTGAAGTATCACACCAGTCAGAAAGGCCATCATTAAAAAATCTACAAACAATAAATGTTGGAAAGGGTGTGGAGAAAAGGGAACCCTTTTGCACTGTTGATGGAATGTAAATTGATACATCATACGTTAAAAAAAATAGAATTCACAGTAATTTTCTGGAGGAAAGAAAATTACTAAAATTAACATAATTTCAATTTTAAGACACTGACTTTAGATAGAACAGATAAAAATATATCTTAGAATTCAGAATATGCAGTGCTTATAATTAACATTTATTGGGCCCTATTAGTCAAAGCCCTGGTGTGCTTCATTTCATTTAATCATCACAACAAACCTTTGAGGTAGCTACTATTCTTATTTTTTTAATCTTACAAATGAGGAAACTAGGTGTAAAGAGGATGTCAAATGGCAAAGTGAGGAAGCAAACTCAAAGTATCTGATTAAAAGGGGTCATTTAATGACCACTCTGAGTCAAGACTTGGGTTCTAGCCTACATATGGTTTCTAACTTTGGGATTTCTTGAGTCTTTGAAACTTAGCATCTTCATTGGAGAAGTTAGATTTGAAAATCTGGGTATTTTATATTCTCTACCAAGATTATAACAATAGTTACTACATTTTATTGTGAAATAAACTCATTTAGAAAATGACTGGAAAATAAATCATCATTTATTCAATACCTACTCTGTGCCAGGTTGTTAGGTGCTTCGTATAGCTTATATACTTCAGTAATCACAATACCCTGCAAAGGTCAGATTTGTTACATGAGTAATAGATGAAGAACAATTAATTTGCTGAAGGTCAAATAGCTGGTAAACTTTGGAACTAGACCTAACTCTGTTTTGAATCCAAATTCCATAGACTTTATACCATTTTGTTTTTCTCCAGAAAAGTAGGGATTATCTTAGATGTAAAAACTCAAAAAATGTCAACTCTCAGGAAAAAACAAGACATTTTTGAAAGTGTTGAGTCTAGTTAGCAGCAAAGGGTGTTAAAATGTTAAAGTGTTTTTTTTTTTTCCACAACTTCAGCCTAGTGTGAGAATCTCAACTAACTTAATGTCTTTGTTTGGAAAGCTTTTTGTAGATAAGAACCTGTCAAGATTCATTCATTAGCAGAATCTCAAAATCTATAAATTTACCTTTTCTAGACATTTCATATCAATAGAATTATACAATATGACCTTCCTTAGGAAGTTCAGATGTCATTAATATAATAGTGTGTAAATTATCTTGTAGGCACAAACAGTCCCATTCTGAGCCTTTTTGGAAGTCAACATAACAACTTTAATTGCCTAAAGGGCCACTTATGAGCATGAAGTATACTGATACTTATGTACATCAGTATTCTTAATTTCAGATATAAACAGAAGAGGAAAGAATAATGTAATGATCCTTATCACACAGTACCAACAGTTATCAATGTATTGCCAGTCTTGGCTCATACATATTAATAACTTCCTGTAGCCTGCTCCTTAAAGTTTTTATTTTTCAAAGCTTTATTGAGGCATAATTTACACTCCATAAATCAATCCTTTGTAAAATTCAGTGAATTTCAGTAACTTATAGTGTTAGACAACCACCCCCATAATCCTGTTTTAGAATACTTCTGTTACCTCAAACAAATTCTCTCATGTCCATTTGCTTTCAATCAATCTCTTACATCCAGCCCCCGGGAAATCACTTATCTTTCTGAGCTTTCTGTATCTAGAAATTTGCCTTCCTTCATATTTCATAAAAATAGAATCATGCAATGTTTGTAATTTTGCATTTAGTTTCCTTCACTTAAAAAATTGCTAAGTTTCCATTAATATTTTAATGTTTGTTTTATTTTTATTGCTGAGTAGTATTGCATTATGTGGATATATCTTCTTTTGTTTAAGCAAACAGTTAATTAGTCTAATTCCTTTGAATGTTCATACAAATTTTAGAATCAGCTTGTCTATATCAACAACATTTCCTACATCAATAACGTTAAATCTGCAGGTCATTTTTGGGATAATTGACATAATAACTATGTTGAATCTTCCAATTCACAAAACAAGTATGTTTCTTTACTTAGATGAAAGAAAAGAAAGTGAAAGTTGCTCAGTCGTGCCCGACTCTTTGTGACCCCATGGACTATACAGTCCGTGGAATTCTCCAGGCCAGAATATTGGGTGAAGCTGTTCCCTTTGCCAGGGGATCTTCCCAACCCAGGGATCAAACCCAGGTCTCCTGAATTGCAGACAGATTCTTTACCAGCTGAGCCACAAAGGAAGCCCAAGAATAATGGAGTGGGTAGCCTATCCCTTCTCCAGGGGATCTTCCCAACCCAGGAATTGAACTGGGGTCTTCTGAATTGCAAGTGGATTCTTTACCAGCTGAGCCACAAGGGAAGCCCTTATTTAGCTGAGGTTTGATTTATTTCATAAGCGTTTTATGGTTTTCAGCATATAGATACAATTCATGTCTTGCTATTTTATACCTCAGTATTTCATTTTTGAAGAGAGCTATTGAAAATGATGTTTAAAGTTTAAATGTTTTAAAAATTTAGAGTTTCAAATTTTCATTACTAACATATAAAAAGAAGATTGAGTTTTGTATTTGATATTGTATCCTACAATCTTGCTAAACTCACTGAAAGGTATTGGGATTTTTTTTTTTTGTAGAATTCTTGGGATTTTCTACATAGACTTTTGTGTTATCTGTAAATAGGAACAGTTTTATTTCTTCCTTTCTAGTTTTATATGCCTTGTGTTTATTTTCTTGTTTCATTACATTGGCTAAAACTGCCAGTATGATGAATAAAAATGAATAGAGTGGACATCTTTGCCTTGTTCCTGATCTCTGGGTAAAGCAAAACCATGATTTTTTTTTTCTCTTTTGGCCTCACTCTTGTCATGAACAAAGCAGGACAGTGTGGTCAGTGGCCATAGGCTGGGAAACATCATGCACTACCTGACCTGTGTATATACTTGTGCTAATCACACTTATTGGGGGGTTGGGCACTGCATTTCCTAATTTGTTTATTTGTTTTGTTATTGGTTTTTGTAGATGCCTTTTTATTAGACTGAGTAAATTCCCTTCTATTCCTAATTTTCTGAGAGTGTTTGTCATAGATGGTTGTTTAATTCTGTCAAATGCTTTCTCTGTTTCAAATGATATTATCACAATTTATTTCTTTACAGTGTTTATATGGTAGATAATGCTGATTTATTTTTATATTTTAAACCAGTCTTACATTCCTGGGATATCCTCTGTTTGGTTATGGTACTTACAGTACTTTTTATTTTTCTTTTTAACTCTGCTTTAATTCTGTTTGCTCATATTTTATTGAGGACTTTTGTGTCATCCTGACATTGGTGGCTATTAATGTTTTTTCCCCTTGCTGGTTGGATTTTTCTGGCTTTTCATATGTAGAGTAATTTTGAATTGTACCTATGCATTTGAACATTATGCTATGAGATTCTGTTATTGTTTAAATATCTTTGACAATGTTGAAAATTTTTGTTTTAGCATATAGTCAATCCTGTGCAGTACAGTCTGCAAGTTCCAAATGGTTATAGTTTCAATATCAGTTTGTTTTTTTTTTTCTCCCCACCCTTGGCCACTCTGCAGGTCTTTCAGGGTCTTAGTTCCTCAACCAGGAATTGAACCTGGACCCCAGGAGTGAAAGTGCTAAGTTCTAACCCATAACACCAGGGAATTCCTTCAGTTCCATTTTCAAAGCTCTTGCATTGTTATTTATATCTATTCTGTGTGTGTGCTACTGAGTGGTAAGTGTGGGATTTGGGCAGTAGCTGGATCATGCCCCACCTTGGGACCATGCCCTGGCATCGTGGAGACTGTCTGAATAGAGTTCTAAGCTACATGTTGATTTTCTTTCTTGTGGCTTTGTACTCAATCCATCCCTAGTACTAATTGGATGTGTAACTTTTTCCAGTTAGTGGGCAACAATTCTGGTGTTGAAGCAGCATAACCCTGTATGTGTCTTTGCAGAGATGCTCTATTTAGTGTTTATTTTTGGGATAAATGGATAGGCTGATTTAATATAATAAGCAAGTTTATGCTAAACAGTTAAGCCCTTTACATGAAGCAGTTATTAGTCTTTTCTAGTCTCTGGATCTTTATTTTGACTTTGATTTTGAAACCAATACCATGCAACTGGGTTTTAACCCATTTTCAATGAAATGGTAAAGAATAATGAAAAATACATATGTCAATTCACTTGGAAGCTTGTGTATAGATTAAAGCTGATGGCTCCCTAACTTGAAAACAAAAAGGCAATTGGTCTCACTTAATGATGTAATGTATTCATAGGAGGCAATCAAACCACTGGAGAGATACACATATTTATAAAGCTACAGAAAGTAAACCTTACCACTTTGTGGATAAGAACCCTGTGGGACTTGGAGAGATTTAATCAACATTTGGAGTATAAACATATTCTGTGCCAATATTAGGTTATATTTATATTTTAGGTTGATTTCCCAAGAAGCAAGAGGTTCCGCACTTGTACCAGGATGTTTCCACATTTCTTTTTAAACCTGGAATCTCAGTTGCTTATTGTTTATAGAGGTCAATGGCATTGTTTTTGGAAATGGAAATGGAAAATTCTTCAGAATCTCTATGCGGTCAGGTCAGGCTCTCCCTGAATGTTGAGAGCTCGAGTTTTGAATCAATTGCAAGAATAACTTTTTTGATTGTATCACTGTCAGGGTGTTTTTATCTAGCTCAGAGCTCTTTGGTGGGCTTGTCTGGGCAAACAAAATTAGTCTTTTTAAGTAAGCTTACCTATTTGTCCTTGAATTCTGAAGATTGAACTGAAAAATGGCCCAGGCTGTGGCTCAATAACCCTGTTTATTCTAATATAGTGAAGCGAAAAGTGTTATATGCCTTAGCAAGGCTTCGTTTAGAGATTAACATGCCTGGTTCTTTTTTCTTCTCTTAGATGAAAGTCTATAGCTCTTTGAAAGCTTTCTGGAGACAGCCTCTGCCTAGGCTGTACTAGCCATTCTTTGCCTTCTCCTCCCTTCATTATTCTTATTCTTAAAAAAAAATCATTTTATTCTTTGAAGAGAAAAACCCACAAAGCCTCTGAAACTCCAGCTTTTTAATTTTCACTCTGATTCTGATTTGTTAATTGGCAATCTCATGTTAACTCCTTTGTATACTGTCTTGCCATTTTAGAAATACTGAAGTGATTACAAACAGAGAAGTCTCCTTAGGAGAACTGATTCAGCAACCTCTGCAGAGAGAAAAGGCTATCTTCTTCCTATTCTTCATTGTGACCAGGGCAACTCAAATTATTTGTCCACAGGAAAGACCTAGCTTGCTGGGAGCTCTAATGGGCATACAAATCAATGTTGCTTATACTAATATATCACACTCTTGGTAAGAGATTTCAACAGATTTTTCTTCTTTAGGAATTTAGTTAACAACATTTATACAACATCCACAGCATGCAAAGCATAAAACTGGATATGGGAAAAGAAGGCAGAGAGTCCCAAGGAATGGTTCTTGCTCTTTAGAAGCCTCTTAGTTGACAGAGAGATAAGGGTATTAGTCAGGGTTCTCTAGAGAAACAGAAGCAATTGTAGATCTATATCCACATCTATCTATCTATCTATCTATCTATCTATCTTATTTTTCTGACTATCTGTAGTTGACTTTTGAACAACATGGTAATTAGGATTACTGACCCTCTGCAGAACCTGTGGTTCTTCATCTGTGAGTTCTACCAATTGTGGATCCAACTGTCACAGGACTGTAGTATTTATTGTTGAAAAAAATGTATGTAATGAGCAGACCCACACAGTCCAAATCTATGTTCAAGTGTCAACGGTGTGTGTGTGTTTGTGTATGTGTATGCAGAGAGAGAGAGAATAAATGAGAGAATGAGAGAGAGATCTATTTTAAGGAACTGGCTCACATGATTATGGAGGTTGTGAAGTCCCAAGCTAGAGATCTAGGAGAGCCAATGGTATAAGCCATAGTCCAAGTCTAAAGTCCTGAGAACCAGGAAAGTCAATGATGTAAGTTCCAGTCCAAGGGAAGAAGACTGATCTTACAGTTCAAGTAATCAGGCCAGGTAGGTTTCCTCTTACTCAGCCTTTTTGTACTATTCAGGCCTTCAACTGATTAGACAAAGGCCATTCACATTAGGGACAGCAATCTGCTTTACATGGACTTCCCATTCAAATGTTATTCTCATCCAAAAACACCCAAAATAATGTTTGTCCAAATATATGGGCATTCCATGGCCAAGTCACGTTGACACATAAAGTTAAATGTAGACAGGACATGAAAAGCAAAAGGTTTATGGATTTGACATGTACTGTTTGAGCTCATTCTCTAGTGCTGAGTGATATTAATCAGAGGCTATTTGCCACCTTCTCAAGAATATTATGGAGGCCACAAAAGATAGGATGACATAGTAACTAGAGTCTCTTTCAGATGGGTCATGCAGGCAACAAGGATAATCAATGAGTCAACCCTGGAGCAGGGATCTAAGGGAGATCAGAATCTAGGGACTAATCAGATTTAGAGGGCAAAGGAGGCAACAATGTGGTCAGCTCACACTTCTGAAGTCAGGAGAATCAAAGAGAAGAGACCAGGCTGCAACCACACTGGGACTCTCAGTAACAGGACTGCTTCAAAGGGCATTTGCTGCCAGCCAAAGCCTTTTTCTCTTTTTAAACCAAACTACCTGCCCAGGTCTATCAAGGAGTGTCTGGTTACCAAGACCAAGTACCTGCTTTTTTTTCTTAGGAATCCTCTGATACTTTCCTCAAAAAGTTAATTATAAGGCAGACAGAAAACAATGAGAGCCAGATGCAAATTGAGTCCACTGATAACTTGGAGGTCTTTTGACCTATAATTCTGTACTTGACTCAACATGAGATATAGTGTAGTTTGGATTTGAACAATTTGTACAGGACTGTGGATTGGGTCTTTATTTGACAGAGACATAAGTGGCAGGACAAAGTGGGTTGTCACAAAGCAGCTACCCAGGTAAAAGTAGTATATTAGAGTGAATAGTATGAAGAGACATGAGTTTAGGGAAACTCAAAAGAAGGAAGATATGTGCATTTTACAGAAGTCAGAAATCCATGAAGGCTCAGCATGGTTTAGAAACATGTAGTTTCTAGAGGGTGGGATGATAAGGAAATCAAAACTCCAGATAGTCAGGATATAGTCAAAGAAGTCAAAATGAGTTAAGTAAAAAAAGGTCCAGAAAAACAAGTAAGAAGAGACAAAATATATAATTAGGTTTTTGTGCTGTATAACTGGCATCTGGTCCCATCACTTCATGGCAAATATAAGGGGAAAAATTGGAAGCAGTGACAGATGTATTTTCTTGGGCTGCAAAATCACTGTGGATAGTGATTGCAGCCATGAAATTAAAAGACACTTGCTCCTTGGAAGAAAGGCTATGACAAACAGCATATTAAAAAGCAGAGACATCACTTTGCCGACAAAGGTCCATATAGTTAAAGCTATGGTTCTCCCAGTAGTCATGTACAAATGTGAGAGTTGGACCATAAAGAAGGCTGAGCACCAGAAAATGGATGCTTTTGAATTGTGGTACTGGAGAAGACTCTTGAGAATCCCTTGGACAGGAAGGAGATCAACCAGTCCATCCTAAAGGAAATCAGTCCTGAATATTCATTGGAAGGACTGATGCTGGAGCTGAAGCTCCAATCATTTGGCCACCCGATATGAAAAGCTGACTCACTGGAAAAGACCCTGATGCTGGGAAACATTGAAAGGAAAAGGAAAAGAGAGCAGCAGAGGATAAAATAGTTAGGTAACATCACCCAGTGGACATGAATTTGAACAAATTCTGAGAAATAGTGAAGATCAGAGGAGCTGTGTGCTGCAGTCCATGGGATCACAAAGAGTCAGACATGCCTTAGTGACTGAACAACAACAACAACAGCAAAATACCTTATAACAAATGAATACATATTTAGCAGCTAAAACAACACACATTTATCATCTCACAATTCCTGTGGGTCAAGAGTCTGGGCATAGTTTATGTCCTCATTTCAGGGCCTCACAGGCTGCAATCATGGTGTTTCCAGGGATGTAATTTCATTAGAGGTTCAAGGTCCTCTTCCTAGCTCACTGGTTGTTGGCATAATTTAATTCCTTGTGGTTATAGGACTGAGGATCTCACCTAGAAGCTGCTCACCGTTCCTTGCCATGTTTCCCTCTCTACAACATGGAAGTTTGCTTCTTCAAGGTCAGCAGAAGAGCATCTGCTGCTGCTACTTGTCTGTTACCTCTAGACCTTTTTCTAAGGTGCCATGACTAGATCCTAGGTCTACCTGGGATAAACTCCATTTTGATTAACTCAGAGATAACTTATTAGGCACCCTCATCCTCAATTATGTTTGCAATATAATGTAACTTAATCATGAGACTGACATTGATCATATTCACAGATCCCATCGTCACTCAAGGGAAGGGGATTATACAAGGTGTGTATACTAGGGGCTAGGAATCTTGGAGGCCAGCTGAGAGTTCTGTCTATGAAATGTTATCAATCAATTCAGTGTATCCTCTGACCTTGAGTTTAAGAAACAATTTGGCTTCTTTGGAGAAGCCACAATTATCCTCATTTTCTATGAGGGGAATAGTGATTGTAATCATGGAGTTTGCAAAAAAAGTAAGTAACCAGTTATACTTATAGGGCTGGAGTGTGTTTGAATAATATGAATACAATTTTTAGGTCTTTGTTAGTATTTTTTAAAAAAATGTGATAAAAGTTAACCTGTTGAACCATATTCCATATTGTCTAAGATCTCTTTAAGAGGTGAATTTAGGGGTCTGAAATATAGTTTAGAATTTATTTAAGTAATCCGGCTTGGAGGGGAATCATGGTTGTACTTGAAAGCTCTGGGGAAAAAAGGGTAATGTTAAACATAAAACACATATTTTAAAATTGAATCTATAGACATAGGAGATGGGTTGGATTATGAGAGAGTACAGGAATGTGAAAAAAAAATAAGAAATCTCTCTAGGGGTATAAAACAAAGAAACTAGGATAGAGATAGTGATTTTTTTTTAATTTAATGAATCTTTGGAGGACTTATGTGCAAAATAATGTGAGAGAGGGATATAAGGATATGATTTCTCTTTTTATGAGCTTAGAATAGTACAGGTAAAGAGAGAATAGTTGAGGAGTTCCTAGTATCAAATGCTGGAGAAGACAATGGCACCCCACTCCAGTACTCTTGCCTGGAAAATCCCCATGGACAGAGGAGCCTGGTAGGCTGAAGTCCATGGGGTCGCTTAGAGTGGGGTACGACTGAGCAACTTCACTTTCACTTCTCACTTTCATGCATTGGAGAAGCAAATGGCAACCCACTCCAGTGTTCTTGCCTGGAGAATCCCAGAGATGGGGGAGCCTGGTGGGCTGCCGTCTATGGGGTTGCACAGAGTCGGACATGACTGAAGCAACTTAGCAGTAGCAGCAGTATCAAATGCAGATGAAAATGAGGTTGGAGAAGAGATGTAGGTCATGAACATTTGTTTTCTCAATGACATGGACAGGAGTATATCTCAAAAGGTAGTGGAAATAACTAGAGGAGAGACATTTGAGATGCAAAACTGGAAAATCTGTAGAAAAGAAACAAGTATTGTGTAGAAGGCAATTAAAGCAAATAATTTCCTTTGAACTTTAGAAACAACTTTGCATGTTATGACACTGTTATTATTATTATTGTTAATGATAAGGCTCTAAAGTAATTTAACCTTGGATTTAAACAGGTTTCCATGGAAATGGGTCTCCTATCATTCTAGTGCTATCTTAAAGAATATGTATTTTTATATTATATGCCATTTTGTATGTCTGAAATGCAGTCTTGTTTCAGGAAATGAAATGTTATATCTAAAATCTACTACATTCAAAGTTTAGAATTATTAGCAGAAAAGTACTCTAAAAATAAAAATGGGCCACTTTATTTTGCAGATTTTTTCAGAGTTGTTGAGTTCAGTTCAGTTTAATCACTCAGTCATGTCTGACTCTTTGTGACCCCATGAACTGCAGCAGGCCAGGCCTCCCTGTTCATCACCAACTCCCAGAGTTCACTCAAACTCATGTCCATCGAGTCAGTGATGCCATCCAGCCATCTCATCCTCTGGACAGTCCCCTTCTCCTCCTGCCCCCAATCCCTCCCAGCATCAGGGTCTTTTCCAATGTCAACTCTTCGCATGAGGTGGCCAAAGTACTGGAGTTTCAGCTTTAGCATCATTCCTTCCAAAGAACACCCAGGACTGATCTCCTTTAGAATGGACTGGTTGGATCTCCTTGTAGTCCAAAGGGCTCTCAAGAGTCTTCTCCAACCCCACAGTTCAAAAGCATCCATTCTTTTGTGCTCAGCTTTCTTCACAGTCCTATTCTCACATCCATACATGACCACTGGGAAAACCATAGCCTTGACTAGACAGACCTTAGTTGGCAAAGTAATGTCTCTGCTTTTGAATATGCTATCTAGGTTGGTCATAACTTTCCTTCCAAGGAAAATTTAATTTCATGGGTGCAATCACCATCTGCAGTGATTTTGGAGCCCCAAAATATAAAGTCTGACTCTGTTTCGACTGTTTTCCCATATATTTCCCATGAAGTGATGGGACCAGATGCCATGATCTTTGTTTTCTGAATGTTGAGCTTTAAGCCAACTTTTTCACTCTCCTCTTTAGCTTTCATCAAGTGGCTTTTTTGTTCCTCTTCACTTTCTGCCATAAGGGTGGTGTCATCTGCATATCTGAGGTTATTGATATTTCTCCCAGCAATCTTGATTCCAGCTTGTGCTTCTTCCAGCCCAGTGTTTCTCATGATGTACTCTGCATAGAAGTTAAATAAGCAGGGTGACAATATACAGCCTTGACGTCCTCCTTTTCCTATTTGGAACCAGTCTGTTGTTCCATTTCCTGTTCTAACTGTTGCTACCTGAAAGTGGCTGTCTGGGGAGGCCTTACAAATAGCTGTGAAAGGAAGAGAAGTGAAAAGCAAAGGAGAAAAGGAAAGATATAAGCATCTGAATGCAGAGTTCCAAAGAATAGCAAGGAGAGATAAGAAAGCCTTCCTCAGTGATCAGTGCAAAGAAATAGAGGAAAATAACAGAATGGGAAAGACTAGAGATCTCTTCAAAAAATTAGAGATACCAAGGGAACATTTCATGCAAAGATGGGCTCGATAAAGTACAGAAATGGTACGGACCTAACAGAAGCAGAAGATATTAAGAAGAGATGGCAAGAATACACAGAAGAATTGTACAAAAAAGATCTTCATGACCCAGATAATCACGATGGTGTGATCACTCACCTAGAACCAGACATCCTGGAATGTGAAGTCAAGTGGGCCTTAGAAAGCATGACTATGAGCAAAGCTAGTGGAGGTGACGGAATTCCAGTTGAGCTATTTCAAATCCTGAAAGATGATGCCATGAAAGTGTCGCACTCAATACGCCAGCACATTTGGAAATTTAGCAGTCATTCCAATCCCAAAGAAGGGCAATGCTAAAGAATGCTCAAACTACCACACAATTGCACTCATCTCACACGCTAGTAATGTAATGCTCAAAATTATCCAAGCCAGGCTTCAGCAATATGTGAACCATGAACTTCCAGATGTTCAAGCTGGTTTTAGAAAAGGCAGAGGAACCAGAGATCAAATTGCCAACATCCGCTGGATCATGGAAAAAGCAAGAGAGTTCCAGAAACACATCTATTTCTGCTTTCTTGACTATGCCAAAGCCTTTGACTGTGTGGATCACAATAAACTGTGGAAAATTCTGAAAGTTGTTGAGTACTTTAGCTTTAATTAATGTCATTTAATGAATCTAAAATCAAGTAAAAATATCAAGTGGAAAATGACAGGGCATTAGAATATAATTCTGAAGTGTTATTTACTGTCACTGTTATCTAGTGATATTTTGCTAAAGTTTATATGGAATAAAATGTGCCTCCTGTATAGTATATATCATAACACTATTGCTATTTGGGGATTTCCATAGAGAATCATGACTTGAAAAATGCTTTTTAGCAGGTACCAATGTACCTTGTGACAGATTAGTACCAAGAAGTAATGATTATATTCCTCAACTTTCAGTTCAGTTCAGTTCAGCCGCTCAGTCGTGTCCAACTCTTTGCGACCTCATGAATTGCAGCACGCCAGGCCTCTCTGTCTATCACTAACTCCCGGAGTTCACTGAAACTCATCCATCCACTTGACTCAAGTCCATCGAGTCGGTGATGCCATCCAGCCATCTCATCCTCTGTTGTCCCCTTCTCTTCCTGCCCTCTATCCCTCCCAGCATCAGGGTCTTTTCCAGTGAGTCAACTCTTCGCATGAGGTGGCCAAAGTATTGGAGTTTCAGCTTCAGCATCAGTCCTTCCAAAGAACACCCAGAACTGTTCTACTTTAGGATGGACTAGAGCCTACTAAATTTTAGTCTCCAAAAGGGTAGCGATCATGTCTTATTTAACTTTGTTTCTTCCATGGAACCCAGAGTGTAATTCTGGGAATTATTATGAAAACATTAATTGAATTGTGTGTTCATGTTAAAAGCCAAGTTTTCACTTTCCTCAGAGATTATCATGAGGTTAAAGACTAGGCTTGAGAAAACATAATGCCTTCCCCCATTTTGAAGGTATGACCTAGTCAGGTCTGGCCAACTGAAACACTGTAAAAACCTTCTTATTTGATCCAGGAGGAATTCTAACTTCTGTATTATTTCACAAGAGGCAATAAAATACAGTTGTTGAGCCTTCAAATCTCAGAGAAGGAGGAAGCTGAGTGGGACATAATGAGATGCTTTCCTATATCCCCAAAGCTTCCAGTTATCAGTTTCTAATTCCGAAAAGAAGCTGTCTTTGGCTCCAGATCTGGAGAATCATTACCTAAAGAGCCTGATTTTGATTGTCACTCCAGGGAGGGCTTTCCAGGTGGCTCAGATGGACGGAGGAGCCTGGGAGGCTGCAGTCCATGGGGTCACTAAGAGTCGGCCCGACTGAGCAGCTTCACTTTCACTTTTCACTTTCATGCATTGGAGAAGGAAATGGCAACCCACTCCAGCGTTCTTGCCTGGAGAATCCCAGGGACGGGGGAGCCTGTGGGCTGCCGTCTATGGGGTTGCACAGAGTCGGACACGACTGAAGCAACTTAGCAGCAGCAGATGGTAAAGAATCTGCCTGCAATGCAGAAGACCTGAGTTTGATCCCTGGGTCAGGAAGATCATCTGGAGAAGGGAATGGGTACTCGCTTCAGTATTCTTGCCTGGAGAATTTCATGGACAGAGGTTAGGGTGGACTACAGTATATAGGGTCACAAAGAGTTCAGCAAGACTGAGCTAACACTTTCACTTTCCAGGGAGTTCATTGAATTCCAAAGGATCTTGCCAGTGTCACCAACTCACCTTATCTGACAAGGATGGAAAAGAGCATGTATATTATAAGATATTCACATCACCCTGGATAAAACCTGGTCACCATCTGTTCCATTTTACTTTTTTATTATCTTTGTGGCATTATTCCTATAGGAAATTTAAAATTATTCACTTGCTTACTGCTTTAATATTGATCTGCCCTTGACAGATAACCATGAGAGTAAGATCTTGTCTGTTGTAGTGACTGTTGAATTTTCAATGTTTAAAATGGTGCCCAGTGCATGTAAATACTCAAATATTTGTGCTGTATAGTTGAATGATAAAGTGGCCCCAATATGAAGTGGTTACATATATGAGGACTAACTTAAATGACATGTATATACTCTTTAGAATAGCACCTGACACATAGTAGGCAAACTATAAATGTTCAGTGTCTCTCTAGCCTTCCTTATGAGGGAGGGTAAATGATCTCTTTGCAAGTGCTACTTGAGCAGCATTTAAATTCAGGTATCACAGAACTGGTTACACCTTTCTTTACCTGTTTATTTAAACACAAGATTATCTATAACTAATACCCTGCTCTTTTTGCACTCTGGGCAAGTGCTTATTTCTGTAATGATTCTTTGACTATATTTTGAACTCAGAGATTTCACGAAGTTTGAATATCCTTTTATCCTTAATTAGCATTTGCCAAAATTATCCAAGCCAGGCTTCAGCAATACGTGAACTGTGAACTTCCTGATGTTCAAGCTGGTTTTAGAAAAGGCAGAGGAACCAGAGATCAAATTGCCAACATCTGCTGGATCATGGAAAAAGTAAGAGAGTTCCAGAAAAACATCTATTTCTGCTTTCTTGACTATGCCAAAGCCTTTGACTGTGTGGATCTCAATAAACTGTGGAAAATTCTGAAAGAGATGGGAATACCTCTGACTTGCCTCTTGAGAAATCTGTATGCAGGTCAGGAAGCAACAGTTAGAACTGGACATGGGACAACAGACTGGTTTCAAATAGGAAAAAGAGTATGTCAAGGCTGTATATTGTCACCCTGCTTATTTAACTTATATGCAGAGTACATCATGAGAAACGCTGGCCTGGAAGAAAGACAAGCTGCAATCAAGATTGCCAGGAGAAATATCAATAACCTCAGATATGCAGATGATACCACCCTTATGGCAGAAAGTGAAGAGGAACTAAAGAGCCTCTTGATGAAAGTGAAAGAGGAGAGTGAAAAGGTTGGCTTAAAGCTCAGCATTCAGAAAACGAAGATCATGGCATCCTGTCCCATCACTTCATGGGAAATAGATGGGGAAACAGTGGAAACAGTGTCAGACTTTGTTTTTTTGGGCTCCAAGATCACTGCAGATGGTGATTGCAGCCATGAAATTAAAAGACACTTGCTCCTTGGAAGAAAAGTTATGACCAAACTAGATAGCATATTCAAAAGCAGAGATATTACTTTGCCGACTAAGGTCCATTTAGTCAAGGCTATGGTTTTTCCAGTGGTCATGTATGGATGTGAGAGTTGGACTGTGAAGAAGGCTGAGTGCCAAAGAATTGATGCTTTTGAACTGTGGTGTTGGAGAAGACTCTTGAGAGCCCCTTGGACTGCAAGGAGATCCAACCAGTCCATTCTGAAGGAGATCAACCCTGGCATTTCTTTGGAAGGAATGATACTGAAGCTGAAACTCCAGTACTTTGGCTGCCTCTTGTGAAGAGTTAACTCATTGGAAAAGGCTCTGATGCTGGGAGGGATTGGGGGCAGGAGGAGAAGGGGACAACAGAGGATGAGATGGCTGGATGGCATCATGGACTCGATGGACTTGAATCTGAGTGAACTCCAGGAGTTGGTGATGGACAGGGAGGCCTGGCATGCTGCAATTCATGGGGTCGCAAAGAGTCGGACATGACTGAGTGACTGAACTGAACTGAATTGAACTGAATGAGAATATTAATGAGAATGAACAAGTGGCCACAGGACTGGAAAAGGTCAGTTTTCATTCCAATCCCAAAGGAGGGAAGGGCCAAAGCGTGCTCAAACTGCCAGACAGTTGTACTCATTTCCCATGCTAGTAAGGTTATGCTTAAAATCCTCCAATTATGCTTCAGCAGTACATGGACCGAGAACTTCCTGATGTACAAGCTGGGTTTAGAAAAGGCAGAGGAACCAGAGATCAAATTGCCAACATTTTTTTGGATCATAGAGAAAGCAAAAGGATTCCAGAAAAACTTCTACTTCTCCTTCACTGGCTGAGAGAAAGCCTTTGGCTGTGTCAATCACAGCAGACTATGGGAAATTCTTAAAGAGATGAGAATACTGGGTCACCTTACCTGTCTCCTGAGAAACCTGTATGCGAGTCAAGAAGTGGCAGTTGGAACCTTACATGGAACAATTGACTGGTTCAGTATCAGGAAAGGAGTATGACAAAGCTATATATTGTCACCTTGCTTATTTAACTTTTGTGCAGAGTACATCCTGTAAAATGCCAGGCTGGGTGACTCACAACCTGGAATCAAGATTTCTAGGAGAAATATCAATAACCTCAGATATGTAGATGATACCACCATGGCAGAAGTGAAAGTGAAAGTCACTCAGTTGTGTCTGACACTTTGCAACCCCATGGACTGTTTAGTCCATGGAATATATAGTATATATAGTATAGTATAGTCCATGGAATTCTCCAGGCCAGACTATTGGAGTAGGTAGCCTTTCCCTTCTCCAGGGAATGACAGGAAGTGAAGAATAACTAAAGAGCCTCTTGATGAAGGTGAAAGAGGAGAGTGAAAAAGCTGACTTAAAGCTCAACATTCAGAAAACTAAGGTCATGGCATCCGGTCCCATCACTTCATGGGAAATAGATAAGGAAACAGTGGAAACAATGTCAGACTTTGTTTTTTTGGCTCCAAGATCACTGCAGATGGTGATTGCAGCCATGAAATTAAAAGACACTTGCTCCTTGGAAGAAGTGTTATGACCAACCTAGGTAGCATATTCAAAGGCAGAGATATTACTTTGCTGACTAAGGTCCATCTAGTCAAGGTCACATCACTTCATGGAAAATAGGGGGAAAAGTAGAAGCAGTGACAGATTTTATTTTCTGGGGCTCCAAAATCACTGCAGATGGTGACTGCAGCCATGAAATTAGAAGACACTTGCTTCTTGGTAAAGCTATGACAAACCTAGACAGTGTATTAAAAAAGCAGAGACATCACGTTGCTGACAAAGGTCCATCTAGTCGAAGCTATGGTTTTTCCCATAGTCAAGTATAGATGAGAGAGACTATAAAGAAGGCTGAGTGCCAAAGAATGGATGCTTTCAAACTGTGGTGATGGAGAAGACTCTTGAGAATCCCTTGGACAGTAAGGATCAAACCAGTCAATCATAAAGGAAGTCAGCTCTGAATATTCATTGGAAGGACTGATGCTGAAGCTGAAGCTCCAGTACTTTGGCCACCTAATGCAAAGAGCTGCTCATTGGAAAAGAACTCGATGCTGGAAAGATTGAAGGCAGAAGGAGAAGGGGACGACAGAAGATGAGATGGTTGAATAGCATCATTGACTCAATGGACACGAGTTTAAGCAGACTCTGGGAGAAGGTGAAGAACAGGGAAGCCTGGTGTGCTACAGTCCATAGGGTCACAAAGAGTCAGACTCAACTTAGTGATGGAACAACCACAACAATGAGAATATTATTAAACTATAGAATTAGGTTGACAAGAACAAGTTTTAACTTAATCAGATTGTGGTATGCCCATTGTATTTCATATAGTTCACAGTCTTATTCAGATAAGAATGGATGTACAAATATTTATATATTCACAAAATTAGACTATGGTTCATCTGCTATATCAAAAGAAATATGTATCAGCGCTATTGGCTCTATTTACACAAATTAGGCCTACCCGATTCTTTCTAATTAAGGAAGTGTTATTTAGTTCGGTTGCACAGCTTGATTAAGCTTCTACATAGTAAGCATATTGCCCACTGATTCCTTCTTGTTCTAACTAAAAAAAAAAATTTGGAAAAGGAGATGCCTCAGACTCCGGATACAGAAAATCATTACTGAAAACATCTGGTTTTGACTTTTAATCCAGGGAATTTGATGAATTCCAAAGGTTTTCTTTGCTAACATTACCAATTCACCTTTAACTAGCCAAGACTAAAAAGATTGTGGATGATGTAAGAATGTTACCACCCTTTAAGAAATTGAAGAGCTATTCTGTTGAGAAAGCTGAGAAAGCCAGAGTTCCTTTGATTGTGCACAGTGGGCAGGAAACATCATTGCTATCTTAGACCTTTCTTTCTTTCCTTCTCTTTTGTCTTATAGAGCCATTTAAAAATTTCTATGTAGGCTTCTACCTCCCATATTTATGTGCTTAAGCCATTGCTAGCAGTTGGGAGACTCGTATATCATATTGTTTGGGGACTAGTATATCTCTGCTTCCATGAGAAAGGGGCTCAGGGTTTCCGTTTTTTTAGTGATGGCATGCCTGGAACTTAGACTCCATCCCAGGCTCATTGACCTATGAGAGGAAGTAAATCCACAACCTCACTTCTGTAGGACTATAGCATCAGTACAAAGGACCTAACATGATGTTAGGTTGAAGGGAAAAATCTATAATTCATTTTTGTGTGGACTGTTAGATTATCTGAAACCCACATGTATGGATTACTTATATGTCTTCTGTTTCCATAATGCAAATTGGCTGTCATAGGATTGAATAATCTAGAGGTGCAGTTTGCATTTTGAGGACCAGTGTAGGTCATAACTTGAACTATGTGGAAATTAACATTGTTCCTGGAGGAGAGGATATGTTGGAGCTGTTGATTTTTTTGAGTAGGTTTGCACTTTGCTTTTCATGATACTGAATGATGAGCCAGTAGAAGAAGCTTGTGCTAATGGATGGCTTGGAGATGAGAAAGGAGTATTCCAATATGGGCCACAAGTATGTGCTCAAGAGCAGGGGCATTCACTCAGGCATGTTTTGATTCTAAGAATAAACACTCTTGCTAGAAAAGTGAAGCTTTTAACTGGTTTGAAACTCCCCTAGTCCCTTTCTGACATTTATTTAAAAACAGAGTGCAATAAGTCCCTGTATGCTCAGCCCCAGGGACATACTGGTAAACTAAAAGTTAATTATATTCAAACCTAATTTTTGTTAGTCCATGTTATTTTAAGACTCCAAATTTATTTAGGAGCAGGAGGTTGTTTTACAGCCACAATTCTCTCATTATTGCAGAATAGGCTAGAGCTCCCCCGACACATTCTTGTGTTTTCTCTGTTTCCCCTCTACCTCTAATGTATGTTCTTGACAAACACCAGGTCAAGCATCAAGCACTCACCATAGTCTAGAACTCTGAAAATTCCTGGGACAAAGGAAATAAAGAAGGCCCAGTTATTTCCTTTATGGAGCTCACATTGATTTCAGACTGTAACTGATAAATAATGTTACACCATGATATAATAAATGCAGGTATAGGGGTCGGCCCAAAGCCCTTCAGAGGGTGAGCTACAAAGAGCAGAGCTGGGAAAGCTGCAAAGGAATCTCGCCAACACAAATGAAATGATAATATTTAAATTAGAGGTTTGTTTGGGAATTGAGATACAATATTCTATTAATAGAACACTTAACACATAGTAATCCTGCCTGCCTGTTAGTTATTATGATGATTTTAATAGCGTTGCTTCCAACTAACTCTTGAGTTGGAGAAATTTTATTTACATCTATCTTAACACTCCCGGAATATTGCCTACTTGCGTTTTCTTCACTCTTTCCTTTAAAAGATGTTCCCTTGTCTATTTTTCTTCTTTTCCATCCCTAGAATACTTGTCTATGATAATGTTTCTGTATTTTAACTTAAAAGATCTAAGACAGGAATGTGGTGGGAAATGAAATTGGGGAAATGAAGGCAAATGGAAATTAGAATATTGCAATTCTACATGCATCATTGCCTATCCATAGAGATTGGAAATATGTACAGAAAGTGTTCGTAGAATTTGAATATTTCTCTTCTGTATCTGAGAATAATAAGATTTGTCAGTGGGAACTGGCTTGGGTTTTTCAGTTCATGGATTGAAAGCATAGGATAGACACGGTTCTCAGCATGTCTATAGTTCTTCAGTGGGAAGACAGCAAGTGGGTTTAGAAAAATAATTTGTACTTACAGGCATTTTTGTAAAAGGTACTTATTGTAATATCTGAATGCAACATATAAAAAAGTATTTTTCTAGGGACAAAAATAAATGTAGGGATAGCAATGTACATGGTAGCTATAAATAGATATCATCTTTGAAATGTAGTTAGGGCAATAATAAATTGCCTGAAAATGATCAAATACAGGTGGAGTTTTACTATATTTTTTTGACATTTGGTAATCAGTTTTTCTACAGAGTTGAAGATGGTTAAGGGGCAGTATCGTATAGAGGTTAAGGATACAGACAGAGTCTATCATTAACTATGGAACCTTCAAGTATCAGCTTCTTTATCTCTAAAATGAGAGAAAAAATCAGTTATTATATCACAGGGTTTTGTGAAGATTAAATTGGAAAATGCTCTAAATATGTTATTGGCACACAGCAAGCACTCAGCAGATTTTTGCTATCACCAAATGATCAGGCAACATCTATAATTATTAAATAACATCATAACATGACATGGAGCACTCATTTTTAGAGACACAGAAGTTACTCTTTTGTAATATTGTTGTGTTTCACTTTTAAGCTACTTTGAGGATAAGGAATATAACTATGATAATATTTCTGTATTTTTAGTTTGAGAGCTCTTTGTTATTTGGCTGCTTGGATATGTTCCAAGACTTGGGAGTCCATAATTTTTCTCACCTGGCACTCAGTCTGCTTTAAATGTGCTGGGTGGGTTCGGGCCTTGTAGCTCATTTGGGTCTGTTATAAAAATCAACACTTCCTCTGCAGTCTGCCTTAGAGGAGATCAAGCCAACAGAAACACATGCTGTCTCCCAATATGGGGTTTGACCTGGAGTCTGCACAGAAGCAAATTTCTCTGTTTGCATCAGGTTTTAGTGGCAGTATGTCATTGAGTCATGTTATGCAGTTACTTGGGACATGAGTTAAAAGCCTGTACCACACTTGCTTTCCTTGTGGGAGGTGTTGTGATCAGAGGGATCTATCTAGAGTCATTTCTTATATGTGAGTTGGCATTATATAAGAGACATACTTTTAGAAGTGGTACTTCTGGAAGTAGAAGAATGAATCCTAGATGATACATTGAAAACTATTGATCTCAGAGAACTTTGTTGTTACCTTAGATTGATCTGGCCAAGTTTGCAGAATGCCCTAAAACTTCCCATCCATCTTTCACCTGTCAATGAGCTATTGCCTCACCTCATTTACTATGAGCAGTGCAATCATCCTATTTTACAAGGACTTAGACTGAAGTGACTTAGCAGCAGCAGAGTGATTTGTGTCATTAGCTCTAAGTATTCACAGGAGTGGATCTAGCCTGGGCATGAACTGGGGTGGCCACTGAGATGATGGGATGTGTTTAAGCACCATATTTTCAGCACAGGCCCTGAGACATTTTAATTTGTCCAGATACAAATTCTGATTTTAGTAATTTTGGCTTAGTAAACTTGTCAAATTATTTTTAAAAAATCAGGTGCTGATAATTTTTTTCCCATTTATTTTCTTGGTTCTTTGAATCAGCCTAATCAATTGAGTGTGTTATTAAAAAATAAAACAAAACACACAGTTGCAGTTGCTTATGTCAGAAAAGTGGAAAAAGAAAAGAACAGAGGAGTCAAAGCCTTATTTTCTGTTAGGAAAATACAGGTTTTAATGCCAACTTCATAGGTTTAAAAAAATAATTTGGGTAAGGAAATATTTGATAAAATATGTAAAAGTGCTTCATGCCAAGACAAGACATTTCCAAAATGGAGCTCATGTTGGTGAGCAGAGTTGAACTGGAAGTATAGATTTGGAACCCTCCATCTAGAAAATAGGGTTGAAGTGGAGAGAAGGCGGTCCTAGAGGAGATGAAAGGTTGTGTTTGTGTTGAGAGACAGAGAGAGAGAGAAGAGAGAGAAAGAGAGAGGGAGAGAAGGGAATGGAGGAAGTGGATAAACAAGAGAAGAGATGTACAGTTTACAAAAGGTGAATGAGAAGAAGACTCTTTATCACATAGGATGGGACTCATCAGCTGATTGCCCTGATCTTAGAAGCTCGGTTCCCATCACCATCTCCACCCCTGTCTTCAAAGGGAAGTTTCGCCTCTCTGCAGTTGCTACTTGTTTTTGGAGCTTTCTTATTCCCCACCATCATGTATGTGATTGAAATTTTTTTTAGAGTAATTATATAAACTGTAGTAACAAAAGCAAGTTCAGAAATATAAGAATCCTGAACCAAGACTACTAACATGTTTATTTTCTTATTATAATCTTGCTGCATGTTCAGGGCTGACAGCAATAGATACGTGCAGTAAGGGTGCAAGGCTTGTTTTTAGTTGGCATTCATTCTTACTTGCTGGTGCCAATAACGGTGGTGGTGGTGGTGGTTTAGTCACTAAGTCGTGTCCGACTCTAGTGACCCCATGGACTGTAGCCTGCCAGGCTCCTCTGTCCATGGGATTCTCCAGGCAAGAATACTGGAGTGGGTTGCCATTTCCTTCTCCAGGTGCCAAAAGTACTGACTGTTAATGTTTTAAAAGTCATTTCTGTCTATATTTAGCCCAATGACCTTCCATTCCTCCTCTATTCAAATATAAACAAGCTTTCTTAGTTATTCCCAGGCCTCTTTCTAATAATACCAGGAGCCATCGCCTAGGGTGATGTATGTTTGTCAAAGACATCTTCATGCTCTAAAATAAATTCTTAGAAATTCAAGCTTATTGTTTCATAGAAAGAATGTAAACTCTGCCAGCTTCCATAGGAAAATACACTATTTTCCACCGTTTTCAAAAATAAACCTTTCAAGTTGGAAGATAATCAAGTCCTTGCATATGAATTAATGTTGAAAGTTTATAAGACAACGTCTCTTTTAAAATTAGCGTCTCTAGAACTTGTCAAAATTATAAAGGATCAGACAGCTGCCAACTTCTTTAGTTTGTAAAACAAAGGAGGAAAGCATTTACCAACATCTCTTATGTAGGCATATTGTCTAACTGCAAGGCTTGGGTGAAATTTGCCTTAGAGTTCTTTGATATGCTTAGTAGCTAATGTGGAGCTCTTTATCAAGCTTCATAATAATCTTAGTCCTGTGAGTGAACACCAGATCCATGCATGTATATTGCAGTCAATTTATTTTCTCTGCTTTGTCTAAGCCTCTAAAGGGTACCTTGGGTAGGCTGAATAATGATTCAAAGATATCCAGATATTAACTTCTGAACTTGTGAATGAGTACTTACATGAAAAGAGGGACTTTGTAGATATGGTTACTTTAAGGATCTAGAGATGGGGAAATTATTGTACATTATTCAGATGGTCTCTAAATGTAATAGCATTTGTCCTTATGATAGAGGGGGAGGAGAGAGAGAGATTGAGAATTGACTATAGAAGAGAAGTTGTTGATGTTATGGTGTAAGGAAGAGGTTGTAGTGATTTAAAAAAGGGACATGAGCCAAGGAAAGTAGGAGACTTCCAGAAGCTAGAAAAGGCAAGAAAACAAATTCTCCCCAAGAGTCTATGAAAGGAAACAGCCCTACCTGATTTTAGACTTCTGACCTCCAAAACTGTTATAAAATTGTGTTATTTTATGCCAGCAAGTTTGTGGTAATTTGTTACAGCAGTCTTGAGAAACTATTACAGGCACCTTTTCCTTTCCCCTTAAAACCAGTTTCGCTACCCAAGACCAAGAGATTTGAGTAGGCAAGTTAAGGACACAGAGGTAGGGTCATTTCCCTGTTGCCTGGAGCTTCTCCAGGGACAATTTTGGTGTCTGTCATTAATTTTGGAAAGTTCTTGGTCATTTTTACTTCAAATATTTCTTCTGTCATATTCGTTATTCTCCTTCTGGTGTTCTAATTATATGTGTGTTATTCCTTTGAATACTGTATCACAGTTCTTAGAGATTGTTTTTTTATATCCTCCTTATTTTTTTTTTCTTTTGTATTTTGGTTCGAAAAGTTTCTGTTGACCTGTCTTCAAGCTCACTGATTATTTCCTCAGCTCTGTTGTGTCTAGTGAAAAGTTCATCAAAGTCATTCTCCAGTTCTGTTACTGTGTTTTTTATTTCTATCATTTCCTTTTGTTTTTTTTTCTTAGAATTTCCATGTCTCTACTGACATTATCAGTCTGATCTGTTGTCTGCCTTTTCTGTTAGAGCCTTTGACATATTAATCCTAGTTATTTTGATGTCCTTGTTTGAAAATTCCAACATCTGTTTCATATTCAAGCCTGGTTCTAATGAGTGCTTGTCTCTTTGGAGTGTGAGGTGGAGAGTGGGGAGGAGGAGGTTTGGGGATAGGGTAGAGAGAAAAATCCATAACTTGACTGCCTGCAAAGGAGAACTGGACAAGATGGAGGCATAAGTAAAGCATGTCAGCAAGTGTTGTTGTCTTTTCTCAACTCAAAGAAAAAGGAAATGCAGCAGGAAATGAGGAGAGGAAAATATGAGATGGGGTGAAGGGAGCAATTACAAAAGAAGCTGTCACCAAAGCTGAAAACCGTTGCCTCCTATCTTCAAAGCTTTTCAATTTGCCATGATATTGCTCCTTGCAGGGGACTTCTTGGGAACTGTATGGTGCAACTATAAATTTTATAAAAAGTCAGCTTTTGAATCTGTGCAATAAATGTTTATGTTGGCAAAAAAATTTTTCCTCTGCTGTTATGCTAGCAATTATTTTCTCAAATTCTCATATCTTCTCAGGGAATGTATGTTTTATTTATCATTTTTTCCAAGGTTAAGAATCTTATAAAAAAGTATAATAATTAAGATTTTTGACTCTGCAGTCTCACAATGGCCATTAATTAATTGTTTATCTTAGATAAGTTATTTATCTTAACCAAAATTTAGTTCTTTATCTGTAAAATCTGGATAACACACATCTTATACAATATTGTGAAGTTTCAGTGAGATAATGTATGTAATAAGTATGGTTAGTGCTAGGCAGTGGACCAGTAAATAGTAAATACTAAATAATGAGTAGCTATCATATTATTATAGTTTCTATTGTTATATCTGATATTTTTCTCTATGAGGAAATCCTGCCATGATTTAAAAATGACAAGACCTTATTTCTGGGTTTCCAAAAAATCAGCTTATATGATTAGCTTCTAGCATAGTTAACAGTTAATAAAACTTTGTGTATAATATATACATCAGTTAGTTCAGTTCAGTTGCTCAGTTGTGTCTGACTCCTCATGACCTCATGAATCGCAGCACGCCAGGCCTCCCTGTCCATCACCAACTCTCGGAGTTCACTCAGACTCACGTCCATCGAGTCAGTGGTGTCATCCAGCCATCTCATCCTCCGTCGTCCCCTTCTCCCCCTGCCCCCAATCCCTCCCAGCATCAGAGTCTTTTCCAATGAGTCAACTCTTTGCATGAGGTGGCCAAAGTACTGGAGTTTCAGCTTTAGCATCATTCCTTCCAAAGAAATCCCAGAGCTGATCTCCTTCAGAATGGACTGTTTGGATCTCCTTGCAGTCCAAGGGACTCTCAAGAGTCTTCTCCAACACCACAGTTCGAAAGCATCAATTCTTCAGTGCTCAGCTTTCTTCATGTGTGTATATATATGCATAATTAAATATACATATATTTCTATATGAATATGCATACACACACACACACACACTTGTGTTTGCTTAGAAAAAAATTCTGGGAGAACACACAAAAAGCTTATTATACTAGTTATTACTGGAGAGTTGAGATAGAAAATGAGGAAGAGAATAAAGAAAATTTTACTTTTTATCTTATATGCTTTCATTTGTTTAAAGTTTTGTAACATAAACAGTATTTTCTTTTTTTAATCTTAGAATATTTTCTTTATTTTGGTGCATACCAGATTCAGGTCCTCCCCCTAAGACATGAGTATATATTAAAGGCTCAGAGAATTCCCACTATAAGTAAATGTGTAATTTTGTTTTACCTTTTATTCCAAATGTATTTCACCATAGGATCTAGAATTCTGTTTTCTTGGCATAACATTTACATTTTGAGGACTACTAGTGTACTACAGGACATATTTGGGAAATTGTTCTAGGTTAATATAGACTAAAACAATATTCTGAGTACCATTTCATGCTTACTCCTTTCATTTCTACTCATTATCTTTGGTGATACTTTTTTCTGGATAACATTAAATATAATATTGAGTTTTGGGGAGGTTTAGGTCTTCCTATAAAAGTAACTTATTCTTTTAGAGCACAGTGAAAGTTTCTGTATATTTTTGAGAGTAATTACCTGTCTTATCAAAATATTCAATGTCTGACCACTGTCTAAAGGGACTTATTGTGGTTTTCTCTGTTTTTTTTTTATTTTTTTATTTTTTATTTTTTACTTTACAAGTAATTTGTAGCAATTACAGAAAAATTAGAAAACACATGCCATAAACAAGAATTACCTATATAGAGAAATATTTTATTTTTTGATCATTTTAAAAATTATAGTTAATTTAAAACTCTCTTTAGATGTCTGATATGTATGTAAATATATATATATGTATATATATGTGTGTGTATGTGTGTGTATATGTGTGTATATATATATATATATATATATATATATATATATAGCATTAGAGTTTTCATACCTGTGAAACTTTTTCCTTGCTTTGGAGTCATTCAAGAAAAAGTATCTGGTAAATGGTATCATTTTGTAAAAGAAGCAATAAAACTTGAATATGTTTATAAACAATCTTTGAACTATACAGATGCATAAACAAAAAAGGATCACAAAATTTAAGTTAATCGTTGTTTTAATAATTATGCTATATATTGAATTTTATTGTGGTAAGATGAGTGGGAAAACAGTCTTCCTATATAAGTGATTTAAGAAAAGTTCTCAAAATATCAGAAACTATTTTGGATATGCTGTTGGAAGAGTCAGCAGTAGGAAAGTGTTAGGGACCAAATGTACTTTTTCATGTTTTCACACTCGACTTGAGATCACATCAAGAGGAGACTGTGGAGACTTCCTCAGGGCATAGAACACAAATCTGTGTTTTATCCGATGGGACACAAATCCTTTTGGTTGTCTGACCAAATGCTTCATTTGCAAGTTCAAATCTTTCAGGAAAAAATAAAATACTCAGTTAACACCCTCTTCTTTTAAAAAGAGAAAAGCCCAGCCTTTGAGGTATTTTATTGAACAGGCAGCAAATCCAGCCCTTTTCTTTTGTTGCACACTCTGGATCTAGATGTAAGCACCCATAGCCCCTCTCTCTGTAAGCCTTTCCCAGGCACGAAGACTCTGCATACTCCACTGGGACCTGCCACCACATAAATCCTGAATTGCATTTGGCATTTAGTTCATATAGGGATGGGCTAATTATATCAAAACAGGTTTTCTGGGGCAGTGATGATGATTTGAGCCATGAAAGACTTGTTATCAGCACTGACATTCCTCACCAGAGAATAAACACAAGCCCGAGAGTTATATGCTAATACTGCCCTCCAATCCACAGTTTTAGAACAAGTTGTAATACTGAGAGACTAAAGAACACGGGATATGTGAAGACATACATTTTGTGTGATTTCTTTGCTTCAGACTGTACTGCCATTCTGTTCTTTTCCTCTATTTCTTTGCATTGATCACTGAAGAAGGCTTTCTCATCTCTTCTTGCTATTCTTTGGAACTCTGCATTCAGATGCTTCTATCTTTCATTTTCTCTTTTGTTTTTCGCCTCTCTTCTTTTCACAGCTATATGTAAGACCTCCCCAGACAGCCATTTTGCTTTTTTGCATTTCTTTTCCATGGGGATGGTCTTGATCCCTGTCTCCTGTACAATGTCACAAACCTCATTCCGTAGTTCATCAGGCACTCTATCAGATCTAGACCCTTAAATCTATTTCTCACTTCCACTGTATAATCATAAGGGATTTGATTTAGGTCATACCTGAACGGTCTAGTGGTTTTCCCTACTTTCTTCAATTTAAGTCTGCATTTGGTAATAAGGAGTTCATGATCTGAGCCACAGTCAGCTCCTGGTCTTGTTTTTGTTGACTGTATAGAGCTTCTCCATCTTTGGCTACAAAGAAAATAATCAGTCTGATTTCAGTGTTGACCATCTGGTGATGTCCATGTGTAGAGTCTTCTCTTGTGTTGTTGGAAGAGGGTGTTTGCTATGACCAGTGCATTTTCTTGGCAAAACTCTATTAGTCTTTGCTTCATTCTGCATTCCAAGGTCAAATTTGCCTGTTACTCCAGGTGTTTCTTGACTTCCTACTTTTGCATTCCAGTCCCCTATAATGAAAAGGACATCTTTTTTGGGTGTTAGTTCTAAAAGGTCTTGTAGGTCTTCATAGAACCATTCAACTTAAGCTTCTTCACCGTTACTGGTTGGGGCATAGACTTGGATTACCATGATATTGAATGGTTTGCGTTGGAAATGAACAGAGATCACTCTGTTGTTTTTGAGATTGCATCCAAGTACTGCATTTCAGACTCTTTTGTTGACCATGATGGCTACTCCATTTCTTCTGAGGGATTCCTGCCTGCAGAAGTAGATATAATGGTCATCTGAGTGAAATTCACCCATTCCAGTCCATTTTAGTTCGTTGATTCCTAGAATGTCAATGTTCACTCTCGCCATCTCTTGTTTGACCACTTCGAATTTGCCTTGATTCATGGACCTGACATTCCAGGTTCCTATGCAATGTTGCTCTTTACAGCATTGGACCTTGCTTCTATCACCAGTCACATCCACAACTGGGTATTGTTTTTGCTTTGGCACAATCCCTTAATTCTTTCTGGAGTTATTTCTCCACTGATCTCCAGTAGTGTGTTGGGCACCTACTGACCTGGGGGGTCCCTTTTTCAGTATCCTATCATTTTGCCATTTCATACTGTTCATGGGGTTCTCAAGGCAAGAATAATACTGAAGTGGTTTGCCATTCCCTTCTCCAGTGGACCACATTCTGACCTAACAGAAGCAGAAGATATTAAGAAGAGGTGGCAATAATACACAGAAGAACTGTACAAAAAAGATCTTCATGACCCAGATAATCATGATGGTGTGATCACTCACCTAGAGCCAGACATCCTGGAATGTGAAGTCAAGTGGGCCTTAGAAAGCATCACTACAAACAAAGCTAGTGGAGGTGATGGAATTCCATTGGAGCTATTTCATATCCTGAAAGATGATGCTGTGAAAGTGATGCACTCAATATGCCAACAAATTTGGAAAACTCAGCAGTGGCCACAGGACTGGAAAAGGTCAGTTTTCATTCCAATCCCAAAGAAAGGCAATGCCAAAGAATGCTCAAACTACTGCACAACTGCACTCATCTCACACGCTAATAAAGTAATGCTCAAAATTCTCCAAGCCAGGCTTTAGCAATATGGGAACTGAGAACTTCCTGATTTTCAAGCTGGTTTTTGAAAAGGCAGAGGAACCAGAGATCAAATTGCCAACATCTGCTGGATTATGTAAAAAGCAAGAGAGTTCCAGAAAAACATCTATTTCTGCCTTCTTGACTATACCAAAGCCTTTGACTGTGTGGATCACAATAAACTGTGGGAAATTCTGAAAGAGATGGGAATACCAGAGCACCTGACCTGCCTCTTGAGAAATCTGTATGCAGGTCAGGAAGCAACAGTAAGAACTGGACATGGAACAACAGACTGGTTCCAAATAGGGAAAGGATATGTCAGGGTTGTATATTGTCACCCTTCTTATTTAACTTGTATGCTGAATACATCATGAGAAACACTGGACTGGAAGAAACACAAGCTGGAATCAAGATTGCTGGGAGAAATATCAATCACCTCAGATATGCAGATGACACCACCCTTATGGCAGAAAGTGAAGAGGAACTAAAAAGCCTCTTGATGAAAGTGAAAGTGGAGAGTGAAAAAGTTGGCTTTAAGCTCAACATTCAGAAAACAAAGATCATGGCATCCGATCCCATCACTTCATGGGAAATAGATGGGGAAACAGTGGAAACAGTGTCAGACTTTATTTTCTTGGGCTCCAAAATCACTGCAGATGGTGACTGCAGCCATGAAATTAAAAGACGCTTTTTGGAAGAAAAGTTCTGACCAACCTAGATAGCATATTCAAAAGCAGAGACATTACTTTGCCGACTAAGGTCCATCTAGTCAAGGCTATGGTTTTTCCTGTGGTCATGTATGGATGTGAGAATTGGACTGTGAAGAAGGCTGAGCGCCAAAGAATTGATGGTTTTGAACTGTGATGTTGGAGAAGACTCTTGAGAGTCCCTTGGACTGCAAGGAGATCCAAACAGTCCATTCTGAAGGAGATCAACCCTGGGATTTCTTTGGAAGGAATGATGCTAAAGCTGAAGCTCCAGTACTTTGGCCACCTCATGAGGAGTTGCCTCATTGGAAAAGACTGATGCTGGGAGGGATTGGGGGCAGGAGGAGAGGGGACTACAGAGGATGAGATGGTTGGATGACACCACTGACTCGATGGACGTGAATCTGAGTGAACTCTGGGAGTTGGTGATGGACTGGGAGGCCTGGCGTGCTGCAATTCATGGGGTCGCAAAGAGTTGGACACGACTGAGCGACTGAACTGAAATGAACTGAATTGTACTGCCCACTCTGGGTGGCTAACCCGTAAATGTGCGCACCTCATCGGGAGGGGGTGACTGGGGTAGGTCAGAGAGGGGATGAATGAACTTTTGTAGATCTAAAAACATCCCCAGAGTGGAATACCACAGGCCCTGTGTCAGTAGATTTATCTTTCAAAGAAGAGAAGCCCAGATTCAGAACTAGAAGTGCCTTTAAAATAATGTGGACCAAATCCCCCTTGTTACAAATGAGGAAATTGAGGCCCAGACAGATGATATGAGTTACCTAAGGGAATAACAGTTCTGATCAATAAATCACATTCTTTGGTATTCTGACAATTACTGAATACTTACTATAAGATTATTTCTTGAGTATTTCAAATTGATACTTGCTGTGTCTATAAAGACCTATAAATCTTTGTCTATATATCAATTGGTTGGAATTTAAAAGCCTCCATTCTGTTTATTTACTTATTTGATGGTGAATTTAGTCTCACTGAGCTTCCTTAATAGCTCAGTTCATAAAGAATCTGCCTGCAATGCAGGAGACCCTGGTTCAGTTCCTGGGTTGGGAAGATCCCTTGGAGAAAGAATAGGCTACCCATCCCAGTATTCTTGGGCTTCCCTTGTGGCTCAGCTGATAAAGAATCCGCCTGCAATGCGGGAGACCTGGGTTTGATCCCTGAGTTGGGAAGACCCTCTGGAGAAGGAAAAGGCTACCCACTCCAGTATTCTGGCCTAGAGAATTCCATGGACTGTATAGTCCATGGGGTCTCAAAGAGTCAGACACAACTGAGTGACTCTCACTTTCACTTCACTTTAGTCTCATTACTGAATTGTATGTCCTGTGTGGTGTTGATGAACCATTTTGGTTTCTTAACTGGTTATTCAGTTGGCTTTGTAGACAAATACCTTCGGTGATGAGTAGGATGCTGCTACTGCTGCTGCTTGAAAGTCGTGTCAGTCATGTCCAACTCTGCACGACCCCATAGACTGCAGCCCACCAGGCTTCTCCATCTCTGGGATTCTCCAGGCAAGAACACTGGAGTGGGTTGCCATTTCCTTCTCCAATGCATGAAAGTGAAAAATGAAAGTGAAGTCGCTCAGTCGTCTCCAACTCTTAGCGACCCCATGGACGCTCCTCCATCCATGGGATTTCCCAGGCAAGAGTACTGGAGTGGGGTGCAATTGCCTTCTCCAGAGTAGGATGCTAAAGGGTGATATTTGGGCTGGCAGACCACAGTGGGCTCCATAATGACCTTTGAGTATCTACTTTGAAACTGCATAAAACTGCCTCTTGTCCTCACAAAATCCTGCAAACTAACTTTTCCCTTCTGATTTTATAGACTCTTAAGCTTAGAAAGTTAAATCACTTGTTCATGATCACACCTTTAGAGGTTTCATTAGTGTGCTTGTGCTGCCATAACACAATATCACAGATTGGGTGACTTAAACAACAGAAATTTGTGTTTTTTTTCACAGTTCTGGAGGCTAGAAATTCAAGACCAAGGTGCCAGCAGTGTTGGTTTCTGGTAAGACCTTTCATTTTGGCTTGCAGATGGTCTCCTCACTGTGTCCTTGGATGACTTTTCTTCTGTGTGTGCAGAGGAGAGAGATCTTTGATGTCTCTTTCTCTTCTTATAATACCAATTCTATTGGATTAGGGCCCCACTCTATGTCCTTATTTAGCCTTATTATCTTCTTAACAGTCCTTTTAACAAGTACAGTCACAATAGGGTTAGGACTGAAACATGAATTTTGGGAAGACACAATTCAATCTGAAACAGAAATGAAAGAGTTGGACTGTGAACTTGAATCTTCCTGACTTCAAAGTCGTATTTATTCTGTAATACCTGCTGATTCTTAGTGTGTGAAATTAGTGTATAAAATGGCAGCAGTAGTGTTTTTCTCCCATCAAGTTAATGGACTTGAACCATAGTTAAAAACTTAACTCTATTGTGATTCTCCCCAGCATTCCTGCCATGTTGATTGGAATAGCTGATAAGCCTAGCTAAGTGATACAAAATAAAAAAAATATTGACTATCACTAATATACTTTATCTCCAGAAAAGAGATTCCTTTTGGGGCTGTGAGTGCTTGTGTGTTGATCTATCATCATCTTGTTTTAACTATCAGAACTTGGCAAACAGGTGACACCATTGACTCATTCCAAACAAGTGCAGTCATTTAATATTGACTCTATCCACACAAATACATTTGAATGCTTACTATGTGCTTGATGCTCTTTTAATGGAGATATGGCAGTAAAAAACAAAACAAAACAAAACAAAAAAAACCCCCAAATGGCCCCCCCCCCCCCCCGCCAAAACTGCTAAGGTCCTTGTTCTCATGGAGAAGACAGGGGAAGGTAAGCAAAGAAATAAAAATTTCCTACAGGACTGATGCTCTAAAGAAAATGAAGTAAGGTATCAGGATAGAGGGCATTGGGGGTAGGGTAACATTTAATTAGTTTGGTGCTCAGAGAAGGCTGCTATAGTGACATATAAGCTGTATGATAAGATGTATCTGTCAGGGTTTTCCAGAGAAATTGAATAATAGGATGGATAGATAGGTAGATGAATAGACAGATAGATGGGTAGCTAGATAGAGATTTATTAAGAAAGACTGGTTCACGTGTTTATGGAGATTGTGAATCTGCCATCAGCAAGCTGGTGGCCCAGGAAAGCCAGTGGTGTAATTCTAGTACAAAGTTGAATCCTTCCAACCAAGAGAGCCAGTGTGGTAAGTTCCAGTCTGAGTCTGAGGGCCCAAGAATCAGGAGTTCAGATGTCCAAAGGCAGGAGAAGATGGATGTCCTGGCTCAAGCAAGAGAGCAAATTCATACTTCCTGAGCCTTTTGTTCTATACAGACCCTGAACAGTGTGGATGATGCCCAGTTGCAGTTGGTGACCTTTATTCAGTCCACCAATTCACATGCTAACCTCTTCCAGAAATGTCCTCACAGACACCCCAAAATAATATTTTAGCAGCTGTTTGGGAATCCCTAAGCCCAGTCAGGTTGACACAAAATGACCATCATAGAAGGTATTAGTCATGGAAAAATTTGGGAGTTAAATAGTCCAACCAAAGGGACTGTAAAGCAGAGGCGCCAGTTGGGGAAATTTACTCGAGGAGCAAAAGTCACTGTGGCTACATGCAGCAAACAAGAGGGGTCACGTACCAAAATGAGATGGGAGAAGTTGGCAGGGGCCAATCTCAGAAGGTCTGGTTCAATTTCGTTTAGTTCAGTTCAGTCGCTCAGGCATGTCTGACTCTTTGCGACTTCATGGACTGCAGCACGCCAGGCTTCACTGTCCGTCACCAACTCCCAGAGCTTGCTCAAACTCATGTCCATTGAGTCAGTGATGCCATCCAACCATCTCATCCTCTGTCTTCCCCTTCTCCTCCTGCCTTCAAGCTTTCCCAGCATCAGGGGCTTTTCAAATGACAATATGCAAAGGGACTGACTTTGATTCTGAGTGTGTTGTGACTTTCTTGGCAGGTGTTGTGCAGGAGGTTCATATGGTCTGATTAGAATTTGGAAATGATAATTCTAAATTATCATACCACTTTCAATGGTTGTTATTTTCTGTCTCTTCTCACCATGAGCATCTTCATGTGAGGCAGAGGGGCAATGTAGTCTGTGGAATGTTCAATTTAAAATTAGTTTTTGAAGAACTGTGATTATATTTGTATTAGTTATTTATATTAATACAGAAAATTAGACTATTTATATGAATGCAGATCTATTTAAGCTTTGCTCTTAGTTAACTCATGTCTAGTATGTTAAGTTCAGCTGCCTGTGTGTCATTTCCCCTCTTGTTTCTCCACTGTGCAGATAATATGGAATACATTCTAATAAGCGATTTACAGCTTTCTTTCTTACTGACTCTTTTCCTTGCCTCTTTCTGTCTACCCTTCTTTCTTTCCTTCTAATGAAAAAATCATTCTGCAATTTCTGTCAATAGATGCTCTTTCCTCTAAGTAAATTTAGCCTGTCTCAATATATTTTCTAGGCACTGATTTCATTGTTTGCTTATAAACTCTTCCAGTTACCGAGTTATCAGAATTCAAGAGTGACAATGGCAGGGAAACCCGAACCTGGCAGATTAATGGGAGGCTAGCAGATACTTGCTGCCTGCTGGGAGGCAGTTGCTGTGAGGCAGACTCAACCACCTAAGGATTCTCAGAGAAGGGGCTGTGTGGCCTTCCCTGCTAGTACTCACCTATCCTGGTCTCTGTGCTCTGATGGCCAGCTGGCCTGTTGTATAACAGCAGTGTGGTTTTGGGACATCTGTGGCTGTTAATATAGCATGCTCCCGAAGAACAACTGATGGCTGTCAGCATCACACATGGGTGAGCAAGGAGAATAAGAAAGCAGAGCTAAAAGTCTGTAAACCTGGGAGATCAAAGGAGTAATGGGGACAGGATGAGAAAAAGAAAAATGAGAGGCAATAAAGTGGTACTGTAGATGGTAATAGGTTTAAATCATAAATAAGCAAAGAACAATGAAATCAATGATACTTGTGACTTTATCAACAGTAGAAATCATAAATACTTCCATATTATATTGCAATTGGCCCAGATATCTCAAAATATGTTCATACCACTTCAATATAATGGAAATTATCAGACTTATCACACTAGATCTCATTAATTAATGTATTAAGTCACTCAGTCATGTCTGATTCTTTGCGACCCCAGGGACTATACAGTCCATGGAGTTCTCTAGGCCAGAATACTGGAGTAGGCAGCCTTTCCTTCAGCAGGGGATCTTCCCAACCAAGGGACTGAACCCAGGTCTCCCACATTGCAGGCAGATTCTTTACAAGCTGAGCTACCAGGGAAGCCCAAGAATACTGGAATGGGTAGCCTATCCCTTCTCCAGGGGATCTTCCCAACCTAGGAATTGAACCAGGGTCTCCTGCCTTGCAGGCAGATTCTTTACCAACTGAGCTATGAGGGAAGCCCTTTGTGGGGATAGAAGAGGTAATTCCAATTTAATGTGATCAAATTGCAAATGAACACTGCAATGAAAGATGGCAGGGGTCAGGGAGAATGCCAGGATATGTTCATTTGTTCTTGTTCCAATTGTCTATAATACTGAAGTCCTGCTCTTCTCTAAACATAGGCTTCATGTGCTAGCACAGACTTCTGGCTGACATCTCTGGTTCTGGGCAGCATAGCATTCAGTTCAGTTCAGTCGTTCAGTCATGTCCTTTTCTTTGCTATCCTATGACTGCTGCACGCCAGGTTTCCCTGTCCATCATCAATTCCTGAAGCTTGCTCAAATTCGTGTCCATCAAGTCAGTGATGCCATGTCATCCTCTGTCATCTCCTTCTCTTCCTGCCTTTAATCTTTCCCAGCATCAGGGTCTTTTCCAATGAGTCAGCTCTTTGCATTAGCTGGCCAAAGTATTGGATTAATCAAGTGCTATATTATGAGGACCATCATAAGCATCTGAGTGCCTTTCTTTCTCCTGCAGGAGCATATACTAACCTAGACAACATATCCCCAAAGTACATCAGCCCTGAAGATAGTCTTGGAGCCTCTCTTCTTACCCCTTCTTCCTTTTATTCTTCTTTTGGTACCATGTTTCCTTATGTACCAAGTTACCTTGTAGGGCAGGTGAATTATATATAGAAATCCATAGGGCTTCAGTGGAACCCAGCAATAATGAAATATGCTATTCACATTTTAAATAACAAATGTGGTATGGCAACATATGTGCTTTCTTATCATATATTAAATAATGAGATCTAGTGTGATATCTTGTAATTTCCATTATATTAAAGTGGTATGAATATATTTTGAGATATCTGGGCCAATTGCAATATAATATGGAAATATTTATGATTTCTATTGATGATAAAGTCACAAGTGTCATTGATTTCATTGTGTTCTTTGCTTATTTATGATTTAAGTCATGCCAAATTTCAGTCAGTCAGATCACAGGCCTCCCATTTTCTGTTCAGTGATCTTGGGTTAAGAGTTAAGAATCATGGCTCTAGTTGGTTCCTGAGGTAGAGATACTAAGGTAGAGATATTAAGATATTAAGCTAGCCTACCCATTCCCAAATTGGTAGGATGTACTCTGGTTCTGGATTCTCTTCTTCCATAAGAGTTTAAAACATCACTGAGGAAACTGGATAATTTTAATGACACCTAGAGCTTTATATATTCTGAGGGTATGCTGGGGCAGTCATTATAAGCTGGACATTATCAGAATCACCTGCATTAGGGTGACTAATGCAGACTCCATACATAGTCTCCTCAAACTGACCTGCTTCCCTATTGACCTGTAGTCCTTGTATTAGGTTAAATCACCTGTGGGTCACTGTAGGCTGAAATTATTTGCACATGTACATCATAATAGACTTCCCTGGTGACTCAGTGGGAAAGATTCTGCCTGCAGTACAGGAACCATGGATCTGATCCCTGAGTCATGAAGATCCCCTGGAGGAGGGCATGGCAACCCACTCCAGTATTCTTGTCTGGAGAATCCCATGGACAGAGGAGACATAGTCCTCCAGACTGGTGTGCTGCAGTCCATAGGGTCAAAAAGAGTTGGACATGACTGAAGTGATTTAGCTCACACGTGTGTACATCATAATAGCACCAGGGCGGTTCCAATGCAAGCACCGCAAACCAGAAGAACATTTATTCACATATCAAAGTAATTTAGAAGAAATAAAATTGACTTTCTTTCTATCAGGTTAGTTTTCATTTATAAACATCAGGCAATGGCAACCCATATAATATTAGACATGAAGCAACAGATATTTATTTGGGGAAATGTTTAATGATGTCAGGGATTTCCAGGTAGCTCAGTGATAAAGAATCTGCCTGCAATGCAGGAGACACAGGAGATGAGAGTTCCATCCTGAGTTGGGAAGATCCCCAGGAAGAGGAAATGGCAACCCACTTCAGTGGGTTGAATGGAAATTCTTGCATGGACAATCCCATGGACAGAGGAGCCTGGCGTGCTGCAATCCATGGGGTAACAAAGAGTCAGACACGGCTGAGCACACACACGGGAAAACAGAGGTGCTGCCATAATGAGTGGTCCATTTCCTGCCTAGGATGTCTGAGGACCTTCCTACTGTCTCAGCGCACAGAGAAAGTGTGGCAGCCTCACAGAAGGACTGCAGACAAGGGGGCTCAAGTTGAATGGACAGAGTCTAGGTCTAAAAAGTCAAGATTTATCAGTATTATGAGTCCTGGAGCTTAAAGAGAGCATTTTACTACAGGACCTATTCTGCAGGACTCCAGAGCAGAATCTGTTGTAGTCTGCCAGTAGCTTCTCATGGCAAGCAGTAAAATCAACCTCATCTAGAATGGAGGTGGGCTTCCATGCTGTGGCTTTGGCCTTCCCTCAGACCTCATCTTCTTCTCTTTTCCCCCTTGTTCACTGTTCTCCAGCTAGATTTTCTGTCAAAGTCTTTGTTCTTGCAGTCCTTCTGCTCAACCTGTTCCTCCTCCTGCTGCTGCTAAGTCGCTTCAGTCGTGTCCAACTCTGTTCGACACCATAGACAGCAGCCCACCAGGCTCCACCGTCCCTGGGATTCTCCAGGCAAGAACACTGGAGTGGGCTGCCATTTCCTTCTCCAGTTCCTCCTCCTACCCCACGATTAACTCTAGACCAAGTTTCACATCATTCCCCACCCCACTCATTTTACCTGAACCAACTTAATCTCCTCATGGGGCATGTCTCTTTGTTCTGTCCACAAGGACATTCCCTCTTCAGACCTTTGCACTTGTTCTTCCCACAGTGGAAAACTTTCACCAGATAATCACCTCACCTTACTCAGATCTCTGCTCAGCTGTCACCCTCAGGAAAGCCTTTCCTGACCTCCCTGTTTAAAATAATTTCCTTTCCCTTTGTCTTCCTATCCTTCCTGCTTGATTTTTCCCCTGTCATTGTCTCCATCTGATGTTCTTTATTTCTGCTGTATTATCTCTAGAATATAAACTCTGTGAGGGCAGATTTTTGTGTTTTGTTCAATACCATAGCCACAGTTCCTAGATCAATGTCTGGCACATAGTAGGCATTTAATACAATTTTGAATACATGAATCTTCTGCCACGCGCAGTCCTTGTTTAGCTATACAGGGTGGTAGGGTGAGGTTGTTCTGAAAGTTTGTCTTCTCCTTACACAGAGTTTTAACCACCTTCACCAGGTTTACAACTACTATCTATATCCTACTCTCAGAGGTATTGTAATTTCTTAGTCTTTCCAGGCTCCTGAAGTGAGACTGGAAAGATTTTTGGCTCTCAATATTCTATCATCTAATAGACTTATTCCAAACTTCCTAAGATATGCAAAGTCAGTTATATCTTACGTACTTTCTATCTTACAAAATTTGGTAGTCCACTCTTGTTTTCCTGTCTTTTTGCCTTACCAA
Organism: Oryx dammah; assembly: GCF_014754425.2. NCBI lineage: Eukaryota > Metazoa > Chordata > Mammalia > Artiodactyla > Bovidae > Oryx > Oryx dammah. The sequence continues at coordinate 16,222,609 of NW_024070209.1, forward strand.
GTTATAGCTCTGCCTAATGAGAAAAATTGCTGTATACTTTAATGCAAAGAAAATGGCACATCCAAATGTTCTGTGTTTTTGTTGTATGGATCTGAGATGATATACTCAGGAGGAAATGAGATTACTAGAGGGTTCAAATAGGTTGTGTGTGGGAGATATTGTAGAAGAGACAGAAGCCTGGGTATGTGTTTGGACTAGATTATCTTCTTGGTCACTTTCAGCCATAGATGTCATGATTCAGTGATTCTGTGCAATGCTCTGAGCTGCTAAGATAAAAGGTGCTATGGATACAAAGAGCATTATTATTAGCTCCAATTTTTTGAAGTGAAGTTATAATCTTTGTTCATTTTCAGTTTTATTATTCATTTGAGCTTAGTGAATTTTCTCGCCAGTTCCCCTTTTGTCTTATCACAATATCTAACAACTTTAATCAGCCAATTTGTCTTGACAAAAATTACATGCATGGCTGTCTCTATTCTTAGCCCTGTTTTGTTTTGTAAATCTCCATTCAGCCATAATCTACCTCTCATAGAATACCCAACATGTATATTCAGTCTCGGTGTTTTGGTTTCACCAAAGGTCCCTTATCTGTTTTCCACAAACATAACCAGCTTTAATACTTATTGCCTGAGAGCATTGTTTTTAATCACTCCATATTTATATGGAACTCATATGTAGCTCCATTATCAAGTTTCAAAATGAACCAGAATTACTTAATGGAATTTTAAAATAGATTGTTGGAAATAATTTTATTCCCTTGTGTTATTTAGTCCCATGTTCCTATTTTGTCAAGAAATGTATTCTCTTTTACCTAGCCCTGGCAGACTTGATTATTAGAAAGGAAGTGAATTAATAAGATAAAAATCTAGTCAAGATTAGAATCTTACATGAAGCTCAGTGTTTTGTCTGCATTGGAGTTATCTAGAATATGGCCATATACTCAGTTTTAAGTTGGTTACATTGCTTTCTTGTTGGTGAACATTCAGCCTTATTGCCACAAGGCTCAAGTTCTCTGGACTGCTCATAATCTATCTTAATGGATTTATATTATGCATTTTTAGTCTTGAATTGGTTTTTTAAAGTTTGTTTTGTGAGATGATGATGATAATTGCACAAGTTTCTAAACACCCTGGCCATGGTCCCTTAGGGGGCTATACAGCAGTTGGGACCCTTTAGACCAGATGGAACAAATCTATTTTCATGAATTGCCTCTAAAAGAAGAAATGCAAGCTGGCCATTGATATCATCTCTATTCCTTGTAAAAGTCAGTCCTAGGCCAACCAAAGGAATGCTGAAAGTATAGATATTCTTTTTGAGGTTCCATTTAAAAAAAAAAACAAAATTTTAAAATACAGAGAATAGGTTAGTGAGTACCATAGGGAAAGTTGGGGGAAAGCAAAATGGGTAAAGAGGGTCAACTGTAAGATGATTGATAGAAACTGCTTTTGGGGGTGAACACTGTGTAGTGTAAGTAGAATTTAAAATATAATGTTGTACACATGAGACTTATATAATATTGAAAACCATTGGTACTTCAATAAATAAAAGTTTTTAAAAAGTAAAATTGGTTTGTTTGAAAAAGAATCAGTGTATAGTACTTACCCCTAAATCTTCTATTTTATTTTGAAGTCAGAAGACTTGCCTTTTGTCAGCCTCCATGATATTTTCTCAAGACTTCCTCCCTGACTATAGCATGTGTTGAGGTTCTATTCTTGAGTCTACTTCTCATAGAGATTCTACTTAATATTATTGAACTTCTGTTTATGTGCATGAAAAATTAGATTTCTAATGCCTATCTTTGTATTGTTAAATAAAATATAGTCAAAAGCTAAGATGAAATAATTTTAGAATTATCTACTATTTGGTATTGTTTCTCTGCTTCTTCCACTGGCATGAGTAATTTATATCTATCTATATTTTAGTATTGTAGACAGATACTTTATAGATAAGAGATTGCTGCTGCTGCTGCTGCTAAGTCACTTCAGTCGTGTCCAACTCTGTGCAACCCCATAGATGGCAGCCCACCAGGCTTCCCTGTCCCTGGGATTCTCCAAGCAAGAACACTGGAGTGGGTTGCCATTTCCTTCTCCAATGCATGAAAGTGAAAAGTGAAAGTGAAGTCACTCAGTCGTGTCTGACTCTGTCCATGGGATTTTCCAGGCAAGAGCACTGGAGTGGGGTGCCATTGCCTTCTCCAGATAAGAGATTAGGAGAACTTAATTATAAGCTTTAATCTGGGAATGACTGTTTAATTACTCATATATTCAATTTTTCTATTTGCCCACAGAAGCAGCCAAATACAAGCATATTTAGCTCCAACAGTGGCTGTGTTTCTCTGAATTTGCATTTAGTCAATTGCTAGCAAATCAAATCATATTTCTAGTACATGGAAGTAGGATGTGGAGGTGGTGGGCTCTTTAAATAAAGCTTTTTAAGAATTTAACAACTAACCCCCTAATACACCTACTTTTATACATTTGGGTTTTTAAATAATGGGTTTTGGTAAAAGTATTTCAAGTTTTATAAATGAAGTCATATTTCAAATGTACTACAAGAGCATTCTTTTAAAAACTGTTACTTTATCTTGAATCCTTCTATGGATATGTTTTCTGATTCATTTCATTTTTTATACTTTTGATAGATTTGAAATTTTATAAATCAGATTTAGTTTTTCTTAAAGTAGGACACAGCTGGATTACTCTTTATCCTACAGATGCATAACATAGGGTAATTAGTTAATATCCACAGCTTTCTGGTGAGATGAATAAAACACGGAGCTCTATATACTATCAGTCTCCTCTCTCACCTTTTCTTCTCACATACAGGCAAGTTTTTTGTGGTTGAAAATTGACAGGGAAATGTTGCAGGTTAATTTCTTCTATCTCAAGATAGAGTGCTCTCTTTAAGATACATTTTTATTTTATGAAAAGAAGTAAAAATAATTTAAGTAGAAGTAAAAGAAAACAAGTACAATAAAAACTTGAAATCTGCAAGTTTATTACAAATAAAAAAACTAGCATAGGAACAAAAAACATCCTGAATTTTCTGTCAGGATTAAATTTCTTTTTAAGCCCAGAGTGCATTAGTGAGAACAAAGACATACTTCCCACTCTCTTGTCTTGTATGTTTCTTTTCCGAGCATAAGGAACCTCTGTATCATGTCTAAACTGTTCTAGAGAAGATTCAGAATGTTCTCAGGTCCTGATGTCCTTCTTACCTCTCTCTGAATCTCTTTATCACCCTCCCTCCCTGGTGTGCTGTATCCCTTCCTGCCACCCTCCCCCCACAGGTATCTCTGTTACTCTTTCTTACTTGGGCTTGTACCACATTTTCACTGATTTCTCTAAGTAGGTGATCTTCACTTCATTGTACAAATGAGGACACCACTGGTATGCCAGGCATTTTCTCACTGTTCTGATTTTAAAATAAGATGCTTGAAGGTTCTGAAAATATAGCAGTTGTGATGAAGATTTTCCTTTCTTGCAGCTCTAACCTTGTGTAGGCTTAAAGGCTCTTGAAAGAAATGTTCTCTACAGGCAAAAGGTCTTAACTTAAGAGCAAAGGTCAAAGAGTTGACCCTCTTAATTCCGGTTTCAGTTTCCTGCTTAGGCTTTAAGGCATATTTGAGGACTGAGAAATCTGGGTTCTGGGTCCTCATTTCTAGAAACTGACCATTATCTTTTTATATAATATTCTCATGCCTAAAAACCTTGCAGGCTTTGATCTGATGCTCCTTTCAGGGAACTATTTAGACCTTGCCCAGGTTTTGGGACCCCTACTATTTTGAAGGAAAGTAGATGCCCGCTAGATTTATATTGCCTACTTCCTGTAGTTTATAGTGTCCTCAGTTTATATTAGCTGATGGAAATGCTTCTGGGCAAAGGCATCAGCTAGTAAGGCTACTGTCACTGAGAGCCACAGAACCCCCACCCTACTACCAAAGTAGATCATAAAGGGTAAGAAATTTCCCAACGGCATTGAGGTGTCTTAGGGGATTTTTGAAGCAGAAATCTTAGGGATCCTGCTTAGGTTCTGGATCAATATAGAACCATGGGTAAGTTGTTCCTCTTTCTGAATCTCTAGACTAAAAATGAAATAATTTTTTCACTAGGGAGATAACTTATACTTGTTGATATTTTTCTTTGCTTGGATTGCTTTTTTAAACAGCTTTGAATTAATTGAGGTATAATTCACATGCCTACAGTTCATCCATTTACAGTTTCAATTTAATGATTTTTAATAGCCACCAGGGAAGCCCCCAAATACTGGAATGGGTAGCCTATCCCTTCTCCAGGGATCTTCCTGACCCAGGAATCTAACTGGGGTCTCCTGCATTGCAGGTGGATTCTTCACCAACTGAGCTACCAGGTAAGCCCCATATATACATAGGGTTGTGCAACCATCACCATTATCTAATTTTGGAACACTTTCATTCCCTCTTGAAACCCTATACACATTAGAATTAAATCCACATTTCCCTCCTGTCTTTTCTCCCCTGCCCTAAGCAACCTGCCAGGGTCCAGCCTCAGCAGAGTCCAGGGATATCCTCAGGATGGACGATGTTGGTGAATGAATGAATGAATGACACGGGGAGACCAAGCTTCAGTGGGTGAGGCCCGTCACTTTATTTTCAGAGAAAGCTTGTATACCCTGAGTTGTACATTGAGCAAAGTGAAAAATGCAGAGTCAACTCAACATTCCATCAGTATTAACTTTTATCAATACCAGGTTCCTTCCTGCAAGAGTCTTATTTTTTGTACATTATCTTCTGGCCTGGAGGCTTGTTGACATTTCATGACCTCTTTTTGATAAAGGTTGGTCAGCCAGAACAATAATTTTTCCCTGAAGTGTTTCTTTTTAAACTCCTAGCCTGCATCTCCCTTAAAGTACAGTGTTACATTTTTATGGAGCAAAGATTTAGTGGGTTACAGCAAAGAAAGAACTTATTAACTCAAAGTCTAAGTTGCTAATGCTAAGGCTACTGCTTGTTTTTTCTACATCCTGACTATATGCACTCCCAGGAACACAATGGATAAGGGATGTGGGAACTTGGCAGCAAGCATTGGCTCAACAATGTTGTAAGAGTCTGGATAAACCTGCCAAGTAAGCTAGAATGCTAACAGGGGGTTTGAAATACTCCTTTCATGCCCAGGAGATTTATCAACTAGAGCCCTAAGTTAATTTTTTCCAGAAAAAGGTTGTCGGGGATAGCCCCCTGTTAATGTTAGAAGAGTTGGTGAAAGGCATAAAATATTAAGGCAGATTCTGGTTTGAGGGTAGATGCTCGAGCAGGTCCAGGGGGTCCCTCAAGTCCTGATCTGCCTTGCTCGTCAGGTCTCTCCACATTACCTTGTCATGGGTGGGATTGGCCCAGGGAGTCCCTCGAGTCCTGCATGACCTTGTCATGGGTGGCATCTCCCATGCTGGCTCCCGGCAGCAACTCTTGGGCTTCCCAGGTGGATCAGTGGGTAAAGAACCTGCCTGAAGTGCAGGAGACACTGGAGATATGGGTTTGATTCCTGGGTTGAGAAGATCCCTGAGAGGAGGGCATGACAACTCACTCCAGTATTCTTGCCTAGAGAATCCCATGGACAGAGGAGCCTGGTGGACTACAATCCATAGGTCACAAAGAGTTGGACACGGCTGAAGCGACTGAGCACAGCACAGCAGGCAACCCCTAATATACTGTTTGTCTCTGTATATTTGATTATTCTGTATATTTTCTTGTAAATGGATTTGTACAAAATATGGCCTTTTGAGACTGTTTCCTTTTATATAGCATAATGTTTTCAAGTGTTAAACATGTAGCATGCATGTATCAGTACTTCATTCCTTTTATGGTTAAATAATGTTCCTTTGCATGGTTATATAACATTTTACCCATTCATCAGTTGATGGCAATTTAGGTTGCTTATGCTATTTGTATTGAGATATAAATCCTCTACCACATTTATGATTTGCAAAGGTCTTCTCCCACTCTGAATTGTCTTTTCATTTTTTTGGTGGTATCATTTGCAGCAAACAGTTTTAATTTTGAGGTAGTCAATTTATACGTTTTTCTTTTGTTATCTACTTTTTGGTATCAAATCTAAAAAACCATAGCCTAACCAAGGTCGTGAGGATTTACACTTTGTTTTGTTTTGAAAGCTTTATAGTTTTAGCTTTTGTATTATGTCTGTTATCCATTTGCCTGTCATTTCACAGTTGATCTAAAAACTGAATAATATCCTTGAAAAAATGGTCAAAACAGCCCAACTCCTAGCTCCAAATAGCAGAAAAGTTGTCAAGTGTGTTCAGAATATTGTTTCAAGCAGTATCATGATTCCATACTCCCATCTATTTTTTTCTTTCTTCTTCTTCTTTTTTTTTTTACTTATACCTCTACTATGAAGAGTAGAGAAAACCACTAGACCATTCAGGTATGACCTAAATCAAATCCCTTATGATTATCCAGTGGAAGTGGGAAATAGATTTAAGGAACTAGATCTGATAGACAGAGTGCCTGATGAACTATGGACCAAGGTTCATGATATCATACAAGAGACAGGGATCAAGACCATCCCCAAGAAAAAGAAATGCAAAAAAGCAAAATGGCTGTCTGAGGAGGACTTAAAAATATCTGTGGAAAGAAGAGAAGTGAAAAACAAAGGAGAAAAAGAGAGATATAAGCATCTGAATGCAGAGTTCCAAAGAATAGCAAGGAGAGATAAGAAAGGCTTCCTCAGTGATCAGTGTAAAGAAATAGAGGAAAACAATAGAATAGGAAAGACTAGAGGTCTCTTCCAGAAAATTAGAGATACCAAGGGAACATTTCGTGCAAAGATGGGCTCAATAAGGGACAGAAATGGTATGGACCTAACAGAAGCAGAAGATATTTAGAAGATGTGGCAAGAATATACAGAAGAACTGTACAAAAAAGATCTTCATGACCTAGATAATCATGATGGTGTGATCACTCACCTAGAGCCAGACATCCTGGAATGTGAAATCAGGTGGGCCTTAGGAAGCATCAGTATGAACAAAGCTAGTGGAGGTGATGGAATTCCAGTAGAGCTCTTTCAAATTCTGAAAGATGATGCTGTGAAAGTGCTACACTCAATATGCCAGCAAATCTGGAAAACTGGCAGTGGCCACAGGACTGGAAAAGGTCAATTTTCATTCAAATGCCAAAGAACATTCAAACTATTGCACAATTGTACTCATCTCACATGCTAGTAAAGTAATGCTCAAAATTCTCCAAGCCAGGCTTCAGCAATACATGAACCATGAACTTCCAGATGTTCAAGCTGGTTTTAGAAAAGGCAGAGGAACCAGAGATCAAATTGCCAATATCCACTGGATCATGGAAAAAGCAAGAGAATTCCATAAAAAATATCTACTTCTGCTTTATTGACTATGCCAAATCCTTACTGTGTGGATCACAATAAACTGTGGAAAATTCTGAAAGAGATGGGAATACCAGACCACCTGACCTGCCTCTTGAGGAACCTGTATGCAGGTCAGGAAGCAACAGTTAGAACTGGGCATGGAACAACAGACTGGTTCTGAATAGGAAAATGACTATGTCAAGGCTGTATATTGTCACCCTGCTTATTTAACATATATGCAGAGTACATAATGAGAAATGCTAGGCTGGATGAAGCACAAGCTGGATCAAGATTGCCGGGAGAAATATCAATAACCTCAGATACGCAGATGACACCACCCTTATGGCAGAACATGAAGAACAAAACAGCCTCTTGATGAAAGTGAAAGAGGAGAGTGAAAAAGTTGGCTTCAAGATCAACATTCAGAAAACTATGATCATGGCATCTGGTCCCATCACTACATGGCAAATAGGTGGGTAAACAGTAGAAACAGTGGCAGCAATTTTTTTTTTGGGGGGGGCTCCAAAATCACTGCCAATGGTGATTGCCGCCATGAAATTAAAAGATGCTTACTCCTTGGAAGGAAAGTTATGACCAACCTAGACAGCATATTCAAAAGCAGAGACATTACTTTGTCAACAAAGGTCCATCTAGTCAAAGCTATGGTTTTCCAGTAGTCATGTATGGATGTGAGATTTGGACTATAAAGAAAACTGAGTACCGAAGAATGGATGCTTTTGAACTGTGGTGTTGGAGAAGACTTTTGAAATTCTCTTAGACTGCAAGGAGATCCAACCAGTCCATTTTAAAGGAGGTCATTCCTGATTGTTCCTTGGAAGGACTGATGCTGAAGCTGAAACTCCAATATTTTGGCCACCTAATGTGAAGGAGTGACTCATTTGAAAAGACCCTGATGCTGGGAAAGATTGAAGGTGGGAGGAGAAGGGCTGACAGAGGATGAGATGGTTGGATGGCATCACTGACTCAATGGATATGAGTTTGGGTAGATTCTGGGAGTTGGTGATGGACAGAGAGGCCTGGCGTGCTGCAGTCCATGGGATCACAAAGAGTTGGACATGACTGAGCGACTGAACTGAACTGATGCTTATTTTTAATTCTAATTTTGTTCTCTAATTTTGCTGGCCAATTTAAGAAATAGTTTCCATGTTCAAGTCTGGAACTGATAACTCATGGGTATTGAAATAGAGCATGTGCATGTTGCGTGCTAAGTCACTTCGGTTGTGTCAGACTCTTTGCAACCCCATGGACTGTAGCCTGCCAGGCTCCTCTGTCCATGGGATCTCCAGGCAAGAATACTGGAGTGTGTTGCTATGCCCTCCTCCAGGGGATCTTCCTGACTCAGGGATCAAACCCGCGACTCCAACATTGAGGGCAGATTCTTTACTGCTGAGTCAATAGGGAAGCCCGAAATAGAACATGCCTTGTTGCTAATGAAATATTACATATTTCTATAATTTTATTTTTTCTATTTACTACCCTAGTCTTTTATCATCCTCTAAAATCATTTTCAGTTTATTCTTTTCACATGAATGTAAATATACCATTTCCTAATCTCTTTAGTTTCTAATTTTTATGATAATCTCCCAAATGATATTTTAAAATCCTTCATTCTTTGACAGGGATTTAACAAAAAGATAATAATGTTGTCCTATTTAGTTATTCTGTAGTGTTTACAGCTTTTAATATTTTGTGAACATTTAATTTACATTAAACAGTAAAATATTTATGGTTGGCCTTTATGGATGAATATCAATTGGGTTAAACTTACTAATCAGTCAATGATATGACCTCACTGGTGCCTCCAGGTTTAGTTAGTTATCTCCCTACCCCAAACACATAAAACTGACTGTTAATCTGAACAAGGGAATGAAATAATTAACTATTGAGGACATTCAGCAATGGTCAGACTTTCCAGTATTAGCCTCATCTTGCAAAACTTTGACCTCTACGTTTCTTTATAAAGTTGATCACACAAATTATTAAGGGAGCCCTTGGCTTGTCCCCTCACCTCTAGGGAAGCAATTATCTCTATTGTATTTAGAGAAACTGTATCCCACATAGTGGTTGTCTTCCTACTCCCTAGGAAATAATCTGCCGGAATTCAAAATACAATTACCATGCTTGACCACCTTCCTATATCCTGGAGCTGACCATTATTAATGGCATCCAATTATTCATAGCAATCAAGCATCTGACTTTGCTAAACAGATTACAGCAGTGGATATTTGACAGTCAGTATGCTGGCTGGGTGTAATAGGAGGAGACAATGTCATATCCTGGTTGTCTTGAGCAAAAACAGCATGTCACTTGCAGATTTACCAGAATACTATAATAACTTGATTGCAAGATTTAGCGTGTCATTATTTTAAAAGCATATATTTACATATACTGGCAGGAGCAGAAAAAAAAAATCATTGATGCAGTTAAGATTTACTTATGGGAATCTCTGGCTTACCCAACATCGCTGCTAAATAACTGCATGACCTTTGATAAGTCATTAGGTAGTCTAAGTTTTAATTTCCTCAACTCTAATATGAGGGCATTTTGCCTGCTTTCAAGGTTAGTTGTGAGGATTGAATGATGCAAAAACTAGGAAATGATCAGGTACATGGAAATTGCCCAATCATTGTCTGTTCCCTCTTCATGGAGTCAGCCTGAACCCCACCTCCAGCAGAGGTAAAAAGCATAGCACAAAGCCTTTTTATTCTTCACCAAAGTGCAGGATAGGTTTTGACTCTCACATGAATGCTACTTTTTCATTCTGTTTTTCCCACAAGCCCACAAGTCAAAGGTTTCCTTTGTTGTGCAGTGGTATTAAAGTGTGATATTTGTTTGTGGTGAAGGAGCCTACATATAAAAACTGACATAAATTTCCAGGTGGTTGGCTTTTGACCCTTCCATTTCCTTGACTGTATTTTCCCTTTGAGTTGGCATGATGTATAACAGTTCTGATCCAGCTGCAGGAAGGAACAAATTGTTTACTAATGGAAGTACATAAATTCCCTCATGTCGCTAGGAGGGGGATTTTCACAAGGAACTAACTTTATGTAAATTTTGAGCTACATGATTTAAAGGGGGATGGATAAATTCACACGGTTTACATTCACCAGACGGTCACTCAGTTCAGTTCAGTCGTCCAGTTGTGTCTGACTGCGACTCCATGGACTGCAGCACGCCAGGCTTCCCTGTCCATCACCAACTCCTGGCATGTCTAATTCAAAGTGGTCAGAGAATTCATTCATTATGCCCTACTTCCTTGTCTCCAATTAAGATGCTCCAGTATGATTTACATCCCAATTAGAAAATATCCTCTACTTCTGTAAGGTTGCTGCAGTAAAGGTTAAAAAAAAAAAGTTAGAATTTCTTATACATGCTGCTTATCAGTGGTGGATATCCAGTGAGTTTAATTTGCCATGAACACTATGAACATCAAGTAAAACTTACTAAGAGAGATAGGAACATAATTTTAGAGACGGTGGGTAACAGTGTCAGATTAGCCTAGAATGTAGTTGGGAATGGGCTTCCCTGGTGGCTCAGAAGGTAAAGAATCTGAGTTGGGAATTGTGAAATAGCTTCTATTTTTGTGCTCCAGGTGGGCCATATGCTGTGTAAGCAGGTAGGGGAAACACAAGATTTAGTGTGGCTCAGGACTCTGGTATATTCAGCCTGTGAGATTGGGCAGTTCAGAAAGTAGCCCTGTCTGCTGTGTAGGCAATAAAATGCCATGTTAAGGGAATAGTCTTAAATCCTGACACACTGAATTTCAAATGCTTGTTTTCCCACTATATTTATTAAAGTTTTTAAATTTGAGAAAGGTTAGTAACTGTTAGGAATTAAGAAAATCATAAATGCACTAGTATCCAGATGCTAAATGTGGTGGGTTAAATAGTAGCCCCCAAAATATATGTCATGTTCTGATTCTTTGGAACCTTTGACTGGGACCTGATTTTCAAAAGGGATCTTTGTAGATGTAATTAGATTAAGGATCTTAAAATGAGACCAACCTAGGTTAATCTAACGGGTCCTAAATCCAGAGACAAGTATCTTAGTATGAGACAAAACATAAAAGACAAACACACTGAAGAAGAGGCAGTGAAGACAGAAGCAGAGTTTGAAGTGATGCATGCACAAGCTAAGGAATGTCAACAGCTCCAAGAAACTGGAAGAGACAAGGAAAGAATTTCTATTAGAATATCTGAAAGGAGTGAGGATCTATTGACATTTTGATTTTTGATTTCTGGCCTCCAGAACTATGAGAGAATACATTTCTCTTATGTTTAAGCCATCATTTTGTGATGGTTTGTTGCAGAGGCCATAGGAGGAAAAGAACTAAGCATAGTGTCTGGTAAATTGTCAATGTGCCATAAGTTGTAACCTTTATTTTCAAATAAATGAGAACTTTTTTTTTTGTGAAAAAGAAACTGTGCTTTCAAAAAATCCTTTCTTTACTCTTTTCTTTCCTGGTTCTTGTAGCCTTAACTTAACTTGCTTATTCATTCATTCAATCATTTGGGTTTTATTAAGCAACTTTCATGTGTTAGGAAACTTAGTGCTAAGTGTACTAAATACATTTTAAAATATTGAGATAATAGACTGGCTCCAAACTGGGAAAGGAGTACGTCAAGGCTGTATATTGTTACCCTGCTTATTTAACTTATATGCAGAGTACATCATGAGAAACACTGGACTGGAAGAAACACAAGCTGGAATCAAGATTGCTGGGAGAAATATCAATAACCTCAGATATGCAGATGACACCACCCTTATGGCAGAAAGTGATGAAGAACTAAAGAGCCTCTTGATGAAAGGGAAAGAGGAGAGTGAAAAAATTGGCTTAAAGCTCAACATTCAGAAAACGAAGATCATGGCTTCTGGTCCCATCACTTCATGGGAAATAGATGGGGAAACAATGGAAACAGTGATAGACTTTATTTTGGGGGAGTCTCCAAAATCACTGCAGATGGTGACTGTAGCCATGAAATTAAAAGACGCTTGCTCCTTGGAAGAAAAGTTATGACCAACCTACATAGCATATTAAAAAGCAGAGACATTACTCTGTCAACAAATGTCCATCTAGTCAAAGCTATGGTTTTTCTAGTGGTCATGTATGGATGTGATAGTTGGACCATAAAGAAAGCTGAGTGCTGAAGAATGGATGCTTTTGAACTGTGGTGTTGTAGAAGACTCTTGAGAGTCCCTTGGACTGCAAGGAGATCAAACCTGTCCATCCTAAAGGAAATCAGTCCTGAATATTCATTGGAAGGGCTGATGCTAAAGCTGAAACTCCAATACTTTGGCCAACTGATGCAAAGAACTGACTCATTTGAAAAGACCCTGATGCTGGGAAAGATTTAGGGCAGGAGGAGAAGGGGATGACAGAGGATGAGGTGGTTGGATGACATCACTGACTCAATGGACATGAGTTTGAGCAAGCTCCAGGAGTTGGTGTTGGACAGGGAGGCCTGGCGTGCTGCGATTCATGGGGTTGCAAAGGGTCGGACACGACTGAGCAACTGAACTGAACTGAAGTTTCATATGTACAACATTTTAATTCAATTTCTGAATACACTACTGCATGCTCACCACCAAAACTCTTGTTTTTATTCATCACCATATAGTTGACCCCCTTTACCCAATTCACCCTCCTTCAGTCCTCTTTGCTTCTGGTAACCACCAGTCTCTTTTCTGTATCTATACATTTATACATTTATTTTTCTTTTTTTTTTTTTGGCTTGTTTGTTTGGTTTTAATTTTTTAATATTCCACATATGAATGAGTAAGATCATACGATATTTGTCTTTCATCCATTTCTTCTAGATTGTCCAGTTTGTTGGCATATAGCTTTTTGTAATATTCTCTTATAACCCATTGTATTTCTGTGGTATCTGCTGTTATTTCTCCTTTTGTTTCTGATTTTATTTGTCAGCATTCTTTTTTTTTGTTAACAAGTTCAGCCAATTTTGCCATATCTTTGCAAAAAACCAATTTTTAGTTTTATTGATCTGTTCTATTGTCTTTTTAGTTTCATTTTCATTTATCATCACTCTGATTTTTATTATTTCCTTCGTTCTATTGACTTTGGGCTTTATTCTTCTTTTTCTTGTTCCTTTAAGTATAATGTTAGATTGTTTGAGATGTTAGTAGTTTCTTGAAGTAGGCCTGTATTTCTGTCAAGTTTTCTTTTTGTGCCACTTTTGCTGTATCCAACAGATTTTGGTATGTTATGTTTCATTTTCATTTGTCTTCAGGTATTTTTGATTTCTCTTTTGATTTCTTTGTTGATCCAATAGTCATTAAGCAGCATGTTGTTTAGTCTCTACTTACTTGTGATTTTCCCTCTTTTTACTTGTAGTTGGTTTCTAGTTTCATATTGTGCTTAGAGAAGATCTGATATCAATCTTTTAAAATTTATTGAGACTTGTTTTGTGTTCTTACATATAGCTTTTAAAATGCATTTTTAATTGAAGGATAATTGCTTTACAATATTGCATTGGTTTCTGCCATACAACAACATGAATCAGCCATAGGTATACATATGTTTTAATCATTGAGAAAGCTCTATGTGGACTTCAGAAGAACATGTATTTTACTTCATTAGGGTGAAATATTTTATATAAATCTGTTAAGGCCATCTGATTTAATGTTTCATTTAAGGCCTATGTTTCCTGTTGACATTCTGTTTGGATGATCTATTTGGATCTATTTGGATGTAAGTGGAGTGTTGAAGTTCTTTGTCATTGTTGAGTTATCATATTCTCCTTTTAGGTCTATGAATAATTGCTATAATGTCTTTGTGTTTCTATGGTTGGTACATATGTATTAACATTTAGTATGTGTTTTTGATAAGTTGTTCCCTTTTCATTATATAATGCCCATCTTTGTCTCTTGTTATCTTTTTAAGATTGAAGTTTATTTTGCCTGACATAAGATGACTAGCTCTTCATTCTTTTTGCTTCCATTTGCTTGGAATATTATCTTGCATCCCTTAATTTTGAGCCCATGTTTTTCTTTAGAGCTGAAGTGTATCTCCTGGAGGCAGCATATACTTGAGTTTTATTTTTTAATTCATCTAGCCACTGTCTTTTGATTGGTGAATTCAGTTATTTACATTTACAGTGATTATCGATAGATGAGGCCTTAGTATTGCCACTTTATCTTTTGTTTTCTGGTTGCTCTATAGCTCCATTATTTTTTCCTTGTTTCTGTCTGCCATTTTAGTTTGGTAGTTTCAATAATGCTTTACTCATTTCCCCCCTTTTTTTTTAAAGTGCTTTATGTCATTGCTCCAGATATGTTTTTGTTATTACCACGAGGTTTTCAGAAAACATCTCATAGATGATATAGTCCTTTTTCTGCTGATAGCATCTTATCTTCATTTGCCTATATGGATTTTATTTTTTCCTTTTCAACCCCTTTGATGTTTGTACTGTCTCAAATTATCCCTTTTTATGTTGTGAGTTTGTTACCAAGTTGAAGTAGCTATAGTTATTTTTGCTGCTTTTTCCTCTCTTTAACCTTTATGCTATAATCAGTGTTCAACAACATTCTGATATAGAGCTGAAATTTTCTGATTCTGTTTATCACCTTACCAAAGTTTTGTGCACTTTTTCCTTTTGGTTTCAAGGAGAAGAGCTCCTTTCAACATTTTTTTTTTTTTTTAAGGCAGGTCTAGTGGTAAGGTGTTCTTGCCTGGAGAATCCCAGGGACAGGGGAGCCTGGTGGGCTGCCGTCTATGGAGTCACACAGAGTCGCACACGACTGACGTGACTTAGCAGCAACAGCAGCAGTGGTAATGAACTCTCTCAGCTTTTTTTTTGCCTGGGAGAGACTTTATTTCTCCTTCATGTCTAAAGGGTGACATTGTTGGATAGAATATTCTTAGATGATCATTTTTAGTTTTTCAGTATTTTGGTATGTTATTCAGCTCTCTACTGGGCTGCAATGTTTCTGCTGAGAAATCTGCTGACAGCCTAATGGGGTTTCTGTTGTAGGTTGTCATCTTTTTTTCCCTTTAAAATTCTTTCTTTAACATTAACTTTTGACAGTTTTAATATAATATGTTTTGAAGAAAGTCTTTTTGCATTGAGATAATTAGGTACTCTCTTAGCTTTGTGGACTTGTGTATACAATTCCTTCTCTAGGTTTGGGAAGTTCTCAGCTATTGTATTTTTAAATAAACTCTCTGCTCACTTATCCCTTTCTTTTATTTTTGGGATCCTCATTATCCTTATGTTGCTTTTCCTGATGGAGTTGAAAAATTATTGTAGTTTTCTTAATTAAATAAAAAAGATACTCTTTCCTCTCTTACCTGAATCATGGCTATATTTCTGTCTTCAAGCCTGCTGATTTTCTCTTCCATATGGACTTCCTTATATCCAGTGCTTATTATTGCATAATTCATCTCATTTATTGAGTTCTTTAGTTCCAGAATTTCTGTTTAGCTTTCTTTTTAGAGTTTCAGTCTGTTTGGTAAAGTATTCCTTCTGTTCATTAATTTTATTCTTCAGTTCATTATACTGCCTTTCTGAGTTTCCTTGGAGCTCATTGAGCTTCTTCATGACAGCTATTTTGAATTCTCTATAAGATTATAAAATTCTATGACTTCAAGATTAGATTTTGGGGGATTGTCATTTTCTTTTTGTGGTACTGTGTTATTGTGTTTTTCATGGTGTTTGATGAGCTGTTCCTCCACTTGCACATTTGAAATAGCTAACACTTGTTTTGTGTTTTTTTGTTTTTGTTTTTGTTTTTTATTTGGCTACACCAGCTCTTAGTTGCAGCACATGGGGTCTTTGATCTTCATTGCAGTATGTGAGATCTTTAGTTGCAGCCTGCCAACTCTTTGCTGTGGCATGTAAACTCTTAGTCTGTCATGTGGGATGTTCCCTGATCAGGGATGAAACCTGGGCCCCCTACATTAGGAGTAAGGAGCCTTAGCCACTGGACTATCAAGGAAGTCCCCAGGTAACACCTTTTAAATTTAGGTAACGTTTTTTAAACTTTGATTCTAACAATTCAACAGTTTAGTTAATACAGATTTTTTTGTTTATTTGTTTTTCAGTGGGTGGTGCCATAGCTCAAGTTTTTAGTTCCTCTTACCTGAGCTGCCTCTGGCCATATTTCCACCCTCTACCATCTCTGCCAGAAGTTATGCCAGTGCCTTCATCATTATAACTATTTGTGCCTCGCAGGACACTGGTGTCCTGCTGCTGCCTGGGTTGCTGATGTTGCTGGGATCACCAGTGTGACGAAGGCCTTCACCATGTCAAGGGTTGCATGGGTTATAGGTACTGTCATTATGGCAGAGGAGGAGAAGTGTGTTGGGGGGAGTTGGTTGCCTCTGCTCTATCTGGCATTGTGGCATTCATGGGTGTCACAGCTGCAACAATAGGACTGGAGTTATGGGGATTACTGCAGCTGAAGGGACTGGGTTGTTGGCCCTGTGGCTCCTACTGCCAGTTCCTTATGGCTGCAGGTCCACAACAAACTGTGGAAAATTCTTCAAGAGATGGGAATACCAGACCACCTGACCTGTCTACTGAGAAATCTGTATGCATGTCAAGAAGCAACAGTTAGAACTGGACATAGAACAACAGACTGGTTCCAAATTGGGAAAGGAGTACGTCAAGTCTGTATATTGTCACCCTGCTTATTTAACTTATATGCAGAGTACACCATGAGAAACACTGGGCTGGATGAAGCACGAGCTGGAATCAAGATGGCCGGGAGAAATATCAATAACCTCAGATATGCAGAAGACACCACTCTTATGGCAGAAAGCAAAGAAGAACAAAAGAGCCTCGTGATGAAAGTGAAAGAGGAGAGTGAAAAAGTTGGCTTATAGCTCAACATTCAGAAAACTAAGATCTTGGCATCTGGTCCCATGCCTTCCTGGCGAATAGATGGAGAAACAATGGAAACAGTGATAGACTTTCTTTTTTGGGTTCCCAAATCACTGCAGATGGTGACTGCAGCCATAAAATTAAAAGATGCTTACTCCTTGGAAGAAAAGTTATGACCAACCTAAACAGCATATTAAGAAGCAGAGACATTACTTTGCCAACAAAGGTCCGTCTAGTCAAAGTTATGGTTTTTCCAGTAGTCATGTATGGATGTGAGAGTTGGACAATAAAGAAAGCTGAGCACCAAAGAACTGATGCTTTTGAACTGTAGTGTTGGAGGAGCCTCTTGAGAGTCCCTTGGACTGCAAGGAGATCCAACCAGTCCATCCTAAAGGAGATCAGTCCTGAGTGTTCATTGGCAGGACTGATGTTGAAGCTGAAACTTCAATACTTCGGCCACCTCATGCGAAGAGTTGACTCATTGGAAAAGACCCTGATGGTGGGAAGGATTGGGGGCAGAAGAAGGGGACGACAGAGGATGAGATGGCTGGATGGCATCACCGACTCAATGGACATGAGTTTGAGTAAACTCCAGGAGTTGGTAATGGACAGGGAAGCCTGATGTGTTGCAATCCATGGGGTTGAAAAGAGTTGGACACGACTGAGCAACTGAACTGACTGAGCTGAATCGGTCCCTCTGTGGCCTGGAAGCTAGAGTTGTGTGCTCTAGCTCCCTTGCTGCTGCTGGGTTCTCTGAGCTGTGGGCTTAGCTCTTGGGGACCATAGACTGGAATCATGGCCACTGCCTCCACTGTTCCTTGGTCTGCCTCCTTTGTATATTTAATCCATCCACCTTCAGGTGTGCAAACGTGTGGATCCCTCTTTGTATGTTGGGCAGAGGAACATTTGTTGAGTTACGGTTGTTTTCCTAGTTGTAGACTGAAGGGGAGAGACAAAGGGAGCCTCTCAAGCTGCCTTGTTGCTCATGTCATCAATCACTAAATACTTTTGAAAGAGTACTATAAGATGGTGATGGTGAAAAATATGTTTAGACCCCAGCTCATTGAGTATACTCTCTAGTGAGAGATGCAAACAAATAGAAAATAAATTCTCACTGCAGGGAGTGCTTGGAAGAAATCTGTTTGGGACTGGGGCCAGAGAAGAATAGAATGGATTAAATAGGATAATCAGAATAGTGGGTTCCCTGCAAGGAAGAAAACAGGGAGAAAAGTAGAGATGCTGTTTTATACTAAGCCTGAAAAACCATGGGAGACATTTTAGAATGAAAAACAGAGGTATTTTTATAGAAAGCTTCTGTGCTAAAGCAAAATTTTAACTTTTAAATTTGACTTTGTATAAGGGATGGGAAACAGAACGTATTTCCATTTGTGGGATGGAATATGGGCCTCAGGCAAATTCCTTGATGTCCTAGGGCAGGGATAAGCAAACTTTTCTCTGAAGGATCAGATAGTAAGTATAACTTGTGGGTTATATGGTTTCTGTTGAGATATTTTGACTTTGCTATAGCAGGAAAACAGCCATAGACAATAAATAAACAAGTGAAGCTGTGTGTGTGTGCTCAGCTGTGTCCAACTCTTTGCGGCCCCATGGAACTGTAGCCTGCCAGGATCCTCTGCCCATGGAATTTTTCAGGCAAGAATACTTGAGTGGGTTGCCACTTCCTACTCCAGGAACTCTTCATGACTCAAGGATCAACATCATGTCTTGTGTCTCCTGCATTGGCCAGTGGATATTTTACCCCTAGGGCTACCTGGAAGCTGGCTGTGTTTTAGATTTTATTGTATGCTGAAATTTACATTTCATATAATTTTTAAATGTTTTGAAAAAATTTTTTCTTTTTGCAACCATTTAAAAATGTGCTAATTATGCTTAGTTCTAGAACTAAGAACAGGCAGAACAGGCAGGCAGTGCACATAGCCCGCTAGGTGTGGTTTGCTGACCCCTGTTTTAGAGTGAAATTTCTGTTCTTACTAGGAACAGAACAACTTTCTATGCCTAGAAATTCTGCCTTGAAAGCAGCAGCCAGCAAACAGGGGTAGACATTGATATGGGAAAGTGGAAACCCCTTGGGAAGCAGTGTGATGTCTCTGCACAATTCTCTGTTCTTGCTGGCCTGATAAACATGGGCTTGAATTAAAAATGATTTTTTTTTTTTTAGCTTCATGAATCAACATTTAATGATAATGTTTCTTCTTGATGTTTCAGCTATAAAAGTGCAAATTATGCATGAAATTGATGTACATTATTCTGTAATGAACTAATCTGATAGAAAAACATATTAGTATTTATATTGGAAACAAGTCATTCATAACTATTAGGACATTTTGAAATGGAGACTCATGTTCCAGAAAGCATGAATGACTGGAAATTGGGGCCATTTGGTTATGACCAGGGAGATAGAGTGCTGTGTTCCTCACCCTGCTAACATTGTCTAGTTGCCTTTATGACCATAAATTTTGAAATAATGAAATATATTTTGTAAAATTTCTTATTCCATGGTATCATTTCTTGAATAATAATACATAATGCATTCCTATATAATACTACATTTACAATCTCCACCACACTTGGGGATCTGGAAATATGCTGATAAACAAATGGTTATGAACTGGAATTTGTCAAATGCTTTGTGGATTCAAGTGCCTTATCATTCAGAACTCATAGGTACTGCACAAATTATTAAGTTATGGCTTCTCTATTCTTAAGCATCTGCTTTCTATTTTCCTTTAAAACTTCAGGCTTTAGCCATACTAATGTTATATTGGTACTTACAGAAAGTGCATTCTAAGTTTTTATATGTTTGTTTGTATGTCAATAAGTTTTTGTATGTTTAACATTAAATGTCAGTTTAAATGGAGCTACTCACAGATCATAGATTTTTAGAGCTTAAGGAGGCCTCAGAGATGACCTAGCCCACCTTCTTCATTTTAAACCTGAAGGAAATGATGGTGAAATGACTTCATAATTCATTAGTTTTACCATTAGCTGTAACTACTTTCTATTTAACTCTGTAATTAGCTCAGATGTCCTCTGCACACTCAGAAATGCTCTCTCAGTGGTTTGTTGAGGGGATAAAATGATCCTGAGCCTCTCTCTTATAGTCTCTGTTATCCTGATAAACCTATCTGGGGAGATTGGGAAATCACAATGGGTTGTCTTAGTAACTTTCTTTTCATATAGTCCCTGGCTTGAACCTTGACACTAAGAACTGCTTCATGTAATATAGTTACTCCTATTAAGTGAGTGTTAAGAGGGTGTATACTAGCCTTGGAGAATGGAAGCAAACTTATTCTAGAGGGACCTGCTCTTTGAAAGCGGTTGGGTGAATGTTCTGTAAGTGTTAAAGTAGACTCAGTTCAGTTCAGTTCATTTCAGTCTCTCAGTCATGTTCGACTCTTGCGACCCCATGAATCACAGCACGCCAGGCCTCCCTGTCCATCACCAACTCCCGGAGTTCACTCAGACTCATGTCCATCGAGTCAGTGATGCCATTCAGCCATCTAATCCTCTGTCGTCCCCTTCTCCTCCTGCCCCCAATCCCTCCCAGCATCAGAGTCTTTTCCAATGGGTCAACTCTTTGCATGAGGTGGCCAAAGCACTGGAGTTTCAGCTTTGGCATCATTCCTTCCAAAGAAATTCCAGGGCTGATCTCCTTCAGAATGGATTGGTTGGATCTCCTTGCAGTCCTAGCAAGGAGCTAATCAAATGGTTAAGACTGGTGATGGGGTGAATGTGCATGGGTGCAGGACGTAGTAGTCAATAGCAAGGTTTCTGGTTGGTGACGGACAAATGAAGCACTCTAGAAAATGATCGATGTTTGTCTTTAAGCCGGCAGCAAAGAGAAATCTACACCAACTTCAGAACTGAACCCTGAATTTGGGGCCAGGATTCAATTCTTGGGAGAAGCTCTAGCAAGAGATACCTATGTCCTCACAGGGAGCCTGCTGTTGCTGCTGCTGCTAAGTCGCTTCAGTTGTGTCCGACTCTGTGCGACCCCAGAGACGGCAGCCCACCAGGCTCCCCAGTCCCTGGCAAGAACACTGGAGTGGGTTGCCATTTCCTTCTCCAATGCGTGAAAGTGAAAAATGAAAGTGAAGTCGCTCAGTCGTGTCCGACTCTTAGCGACCCCATGGACTTCAGCCTTCCAGGCTCCTCCCTCCATGGGATTTTCCAGGCAAGAGTACTGGAGTGGGGTGCCATTGCCTTCTCCCATGGGGAGTCTAGGATAATTGAAATGAGACTTTTTCAGAATTTGGGAAGAGAAGGCTAGAGAGAAGCCCAAAAGTTTGGCAGTAAAAGAAAGGCAATGAGAAAGGACAGGGAAAGCAGTTAAATGATTTAAGCACATTTTCCCCATGTCTGTTTGGGCTCAGGGAGTGTGAGTCCTCAGTGAAGTCAGCTTTATAGGGAGAACAGAGGCAGCGTTGAGGGCAGTGACCCAGTCCACCCCTGTCACTCCATGGTAGACCGTGCTCAACATTGTGCCTGATCTCTGTCTGCGTTCACGTGCTCTGTTGAGCATGATAGTGCTTACTTGTTCTCTAGAGATTGGAGCCTCAATTAGGAGACTTCTGTGAAAACAGATTCTTCATAAAATCTGGAGATAATCAATGGTCTTTTAACTACTTTTATTGTAGAGGAAAATAGACAATAATATTTCATTTAATAAATATCTTTTACTAATATGGTAGACATGGCCATTTATGTGTTTAAATTTATGCTCATAGGGTTATCAGATTTTTAGCCCATGATTTTTATCTTTGTTGTGGTTCTTCATTCAGCATTTTATGAAATTATTTTAGCACTATTGATATTTATAAATAGCTGAATTATGTAAAAGATACATAAAATTTAATGTTCCTTTAAACCTCTTTGAAAAACTTAGTCTTTATGGTAGAAATGGTCAGGTAGTATTTTTGCTCCTAGTAAGTGAGCCTTTCCACCTGATTGCTGTATTTTTCCTGGTCTTGGGTCTGCTCCTGGTAAGGCTGCATATTTCAGAGGATCTTAGGTCAGCTTCAGGGCCAACTTTTTACTCATTTTCCTGTTAACCAGGCTACTCATATGTAGATCCAGGTGAAGCTTCATATACATAGCAATTATGTGTGCTTATCTGCTCAGTGGTTATATTTATATATCTAGGATCTCATTTTTTAAAGTTCTTGGCTAATCTATTTGTCTTGGTTTTCCTTGCCAAAAAGTAGTTGCTTTTGGTGGGTTTTTGATTTAGACTCATATGTACCTCTAGGTCTACCTTTTCGCCTGTCATCCTAGGTTCATCCCTGAGTACTTGGAACCTACACAAGGCTTGATCTGTACAGTTTATATTCTTCACCTGCTTTTTACGTTCTCTTTTTCTATAGTAATTGGCAAACCTCTCTCTTATCTGTTCTTTTTGGTTCTCTGGGCTCAGATTCAACCTTTCTTTAATCATTGCTTCCAAATTACTTTTTAACCTCTCTGTGCCAGTGTTTTGATTTTTTTTACTCTTCCAGCATATTTTTTTTTCTTCTTCTTTTTTTTTTTTGTTCTCTGGGCTTCTTAATAACTACATATTAATACCTCTTTAATACTTTTGACTTTGATCATAGATATCCAAGACTCTCCTTGTTCTTTGTTGTCTCAATCCGTATCACATCATACATGTCAGCGCCAGATGCCTTCTATATTAAAATCCAAACCAAACCAAGCCATATTTACTTAAAGAAAACATACACAGCACCATTCCATTACTTGATTAGTAAAAAAAAAGATCAAGCCTACATAGTCTTATGGTGCTACTGCTAAGTTTCTTCAGTAGTGTCCAACCCTGTGCGACCCCATAGACAGCAGCCCACCAGGCTCCCCTGTCCCTGGGATTCTCCAGGCAAGAACACTGGAGTGGGTTGCCATTTCCTTCTCCAATGCATGAAAGTGGAAAGTGAAAGTGAAGTCGCTCAGTCACGTCCGATGCTCAGCAACCCCATGGACTGCAGCCTTCCAGGCTCCTCCGTCCATGGGATTCTCCAGGCAAGAGTACTAGAGCGGGTTGCCATTCATATTATAGCTCGGCCAGTTTTATCTTGATAGATTATCTACTCTAAATAGAAATATTTTTTTTTTGTAGAGTGCTAAATACAACATGAAAAGCAACCTTGAGTTCTTTCCATAAATCCTATTTGAATGAGGAAAGAATTTGACTCACCAGTACTCTTCTCTTCTTTGAGATGACTCACACAAGTTCCATAAAATATTTCGATTATTTGAAAGAATGTTCTAGGACTTTTTATTATTTATTGCTTTTGATATAATATGAACACATTGCTTGCAATATTCTCAAATACTCTGGTTTTCAGAATATTTGAGTTTTGATCATTTACTTTTTGTTATATTAGTCAAAAAACTTTCCTTACTAACAGACTTTCTTTCATAAATTGTGGGATATTACTTACTTTATAAAATAACCTGGAAAAGAAAATAGAATACTAATTTTTAAAGTCCAATTGATGACATTATTTTCAGTTGGATTATGTCATCCAACGTATGAGGTAGGTTTCCTTATACCTATTAAGAGGCTTCTTTCAAAATATTTTATTTTTATAAATGAAGAATGTTGATATAAACTTTATTCAGTCTTTTAAAATTATTATAACCTGATTTATGATCAACACATAGTTTATCTTGGTGAATATACCTTGTGTACTTGAAAGTGTATTTTCTGTCATTGAAATATTTTATGAATGTCAGTTTATAGTTATTTCAGTCTTCTATATTCATACTGATTTTCTGTCACTGAGAAAAGAGTTTGAAATATTGAGCTATTTCTTTATTTCTCCTTAAATTGTCAGTTTTACTTCATTTTATTCTATTTTTAGGTGCACATATATTTAGGATTGCTATGCCATCTTGATGAGTTGATATTTTATCATTAGGATTCCTTTATCTTGGAAAGTGTTAGTTGCTCAATCGTGTCCGACTCTTTGTGACACCATAGACTGTAGCCCGCCAGTCTCCTCTGTTCATGGAATTCTCTCGGCAAGAATACTGGAGTGGGCAGCCATTCCCTTCTCCAGGGGATCTTCCCAACCCAGGGATCGAACCCAGTTCTCCTGCGTTGCAGGCAGATTCTTCGCTGTCTGAGTCAACTTATCCTTGCTAGTATTTCTTGCTGTAAAATTTGTCTAATCTTAATACAACCACCCGGAGATTACAGACTGAAGATTTGTGTCTCCAAAATTCATACGTTTAAATAACAATATCTAGTGTGATGGTATTTGGAGGTGGGGCCTTTGGTAGGTGATTAGGTCATGAAGGCTGCACCCTTATAACAGATGGTAAGATTAGTACTCTTATAAGAGGTATTCAAGAAAGCTCCCTTGTCCCTTCTGCCAGGAAAGAACACAATGAGAAGACAGGCTTCTGTAAATCAAGAAGCAGGCCTTTACCAGACATGGAATCTGCTGGCACGCTGATCTTCAACTTCACAGTCTCCAGGATTGTGAGATAAATACCAGGCTATGACAGCAACTTGAACATACTAAGATGCAGCTTTATAATTAATATTTGTAAAGCATGTGCTTTTCCATTAATTTACTTAAAATCTATCTATATCTTTATATTTGAAGCATTTTTTTAAGGATAGTATATAATTGGGCCTTGTATTTTTATACATTCTGACAATGTCTTCTTTTTAATTGAAATGTTTGAACCATATAATTTTAGGAAAACATTGGTTAAGATTGTAGTTATTTTTTTCTCAAATATTTGATGGTACTTGCCAGTGAATTTCAGTTTTGCTGGTTTTCTTTAATGCTTGTTTACATTACACACCAGTGATTTCCACATTTATGTTATTCTTTCTTCCCTTTACTTACTCTAATTTGATCTTATTTTTTCTTGTTATTTATGGTGAGTCATAGATCATTGATTTTAAATGTTTCTTCTTTAATATATGCATCTAAAGATATAAATTACCCTTTAAAGTCTGTCTTAATTGCATCCCACAAAATTTAGTATGTTTGCTGTTTCCCTTATCATGCAGGTAAAAATATTTTGTTTTTCTGTGACTTTTTTCTTAGACTCATGTTTTGTTTAGAATTATACTTCTTACTTTCCTAATATTTGGGCTATTACAAGTATCTTTTTATTGATTTTTAATATAATTCTGATTTAGTTTGAAATTGTATTCTGTATATTTTCAGTCCTATAAAATTTAGGCTTGTTTTTCTGGCTCTCTACATGGTTTATCTTGTAAATGTTCCATGTGTGCTTCAGAAGAACATGAATTTTGCAGTTGGTTTCTATAGTGTTGTACAAATCCCACTTAACCTGTTTCAACTAATGTTTTTAAAACTGATAATGTTTTTCAAATTTTCAATATTCTTTGATCCTTGTATCATTAAGACAAAGATGATCCTTGTATCATCTTTTTTAAAAAGAGAAGTTTGTTTTTATTTGTCTAGAGAACCAAAACTGCTGACTTTGAGCCTTGGTAGACTTATTCATAGATTTTTGAAAATTACTTTTTATTGGAGTATAGTTGCTTTTCAGTGTTAGTTTCTGCTGCACAGTAAAGTGAATCAGCCATACATATACATACATTTCCTCTTTTTTAGATTTACTTCTGTTTACATCACCACAGAACATTGGATAGAGTTCCCTGTGCTATACAGTAGGTTCTCATTAGTTGCCTATTTTATATATGGTAGTTTATATATGTCAATCCAAATTTCCCCATTCATCCCGCTCCCCCTTCCACCTTTGATATCCATTCATTTATTCTCTACATCTATGTCTCTATTTCTGCAGATAAGTTCATCTGTTTCAAATTTTTAGATTACACATACAAACTATATTAGATAAAGTTTGTTTTTCGCCTTCTGACTTACTTCCCTCTTATAACAGTCTCTAGGTCTATCCACGTCTCTGCAAATGGCACAATTTCATTCCTTTCTAAGGCTGAGTAATATTCCATTGTTTATATGTACCACCTCTTCTTTACCCATTTACCTGTGGATGGACATGTAGGTTGCTTCCATGTCCTGACTTGTAAATAGTGCTGCAATGAACATTGGGGTGCATGTATCTTTTTAAATTATGGTTTTCTTTGGGTATATGACCAGGACTGGGATTGTTGGATTTTATGGTAGTACTATTTTTAGTTTTTTAAGGAACCACTGTACTATTCTCCGTAGTAGCTGTATCAATTTAAATTGCTACCAACAGTGCAAGAAAGTTCCCTTTTCTCCACACCCTCTCTAGCATTTATTGTTTGTAGATTTTCTGATGATGGACACTCTGACCAGTGTGAGGTGATACCTTATTGTAGTTTTGATTTGCATTTCTGTAATAATGAGCAATATTGAGTATCTTTTCTCCATTCTTTGTTTTTCCCCCTCCTTTTCTTTCTTATTTTTGATTAATTGAATTTTTTTACTATTTTTTCTTTATATATCCTTATTTTATTTATTTGAGATTTTGCTATAGATTTTAACATATACATCTTTAACTTATCACAACTTAACTTAACTTAATATTATTCCATGCTATGGACTGAATATTTGTATCCCCCTCAAATTCATATGCTGAAGCCCTAATCCCCCCCCACATGATAGTATTTGGAGGTGAAGCTTTTGAGAGGCATTTGGTTCATGAGGGTGCAACCACCATGTTGGGATTAGTACTCTTATAAAAAGAGACATGAGAGAGAAGATTTCTCTCTTGTCCACATGGGGATACAGCAAGAGATTGTCAACTACAAACCAGGAAAAAGGCTTTCATCAAGAACAGAATTGGCTAGCACCTTGCTCTGGGACTTTTCTGCCTTCAAAACTGTGAGAAATTAATGTTGGTTGTTTAAGTCATCCAGTCTATGGTATTTATTATAGCAGTCTGATGTTATACATACCCCTTCATATATAAGAATATTAGAGTGCTATGCTTTAATCTGGGGGCTTTCCAGGTGGTACAGTGGTAAAGAATCTGCCTGCCAATGTAGGAGACAGAAGAGATGGACAAAGGAGCCTGGTGGGCTATCATCCATGGGGTTGCAAAGAGTCAGACAAGACTGAACACAAGCACATGCTTCTATTTAGTCCCATTGTATAATTTCTCCTATTATTGTCATATGTTTTACTTCTATGTGTGCTGAGAACTCAGAATCCACTTCTATTACTTTTGCTTTAACAAATTAAAATAAAGTGGAAAAGGAGGAAATGTGTTTTTTTATATTTGTCTGCATATTTACTATTTTCAGTGCTTTTCATTTCTTCTGATAAATCAGAGGTCTGCACAATATTTTTGTAAAAGGCCAGAGTCTATATTTAAGGCTTTGTGGGAATTGAATTTTAGTCCTACCTGTTTTGGAATGATGTTGTGTAGTTCACAATATTTCCAGACCTTGCTTTCTCCCCTGCTCAGTGATCTTTAAGTTCTCTTGCTGCTGCTGCTGCTAAGTCACTTCAGTCATGTCCGACTCTGCGCGACCCCATTTAGACGACAGCCCACCAGGCTCCGCCGTCCTGGGATTCTCCAGGCAAAAACACTGGAGTGGGTTGCCATTTCCTTCTCCAATGCATGAAAATGAAAAGTGAAAGTGAGGTTGCTCAGTCGTATCTGACTCTTCGCGACCCCATGGACTGTAGCCTACCAGGCTTTTCCGTCCATGGGATTTTCCAGGCAAGAGTACTGGAGTGGGATGCCATTGCCTTGAGATATAAAATTTGTGATTCTCTGCATGTCCTTGTGTACCTTTTGTACCTGTCTTCTGTGTCATGCAACTAGGACATAGATAAAAGAACACAATGTTTCTGAGATTCTGCATTTTGAATGTGATTTTGGTTATTTAAAATATGAAATGTTAGAATGCACTTAAGTTGCAAAACTTGGTTTTCTAAACATAAGAGCTAAGTACCTTACATGTATGCTTTTATGTGTCCTCTGAGTCATATCTGCTCTCAGTAGCTGCTGACAAAAGAGGATTTTACTGCTGAAAGAGCAGCAGATCTAATATTGCTGCAAAAGAGTAGGCTGAATTTTTTTTGCCTTGGGTCATCAATAAAATTCTAATCATGCTCTGATCCTATACTCTTTATTGTTCCCCATGACACATCACAGGTAAAAGAAAAACTTCACTTTTTCAGGCACTGCAAAATTTAAATGAAGAATTGAAAAATACCTAAAAAGTCAAAGTCTTTGAGAGCTTAGAAAGCTTTCTCCCTGATTAAGTGACACATGTAAATGGGTGTATTTGTTAGGGTAATGATGACTGCTATAATAAACCACCCACATATAAAGTGACTTGCAACAATAGGAGTTTGTCTCTTGCACACACGGTAGTGTCTGGCAGGTGAACATGTGAGCAGTGCAGGTCTCCTTTTTGTGATCATTTAGGAGCCCATTTTGATAGGCTCTGCCATTATTCAGGGATGTAGGCAGATAGGGACTCTGTCAACACCACATGCCATGTCCTTGGCTACTGGAGTCATATCCATTCCACTTAGTCAGAAATGGGGAAAGAGCATGAAGAAGTTCCTGTGAGACATTCTTCTTCAATTCCACTGGCTTCATCTATCTAGAAAACAGATGGAGAAATATTAGAATCAAGAAATAGAGCCCAAACTGTTTGACTTTGGAGCCCATGCCCTTAAATCTTCTGCATTATCTTTTCTGATCTTGAAGTTATTTGTCTACCTTAGTCTATTTGGGCTCCTATAACAGAATATCATGGACTGGGTAGCTTTTAAAACAAAGAAATTTATTTCTTACAAAGCTGGAGGCTGAGAGTCGAAAAATAAGGTAGCAGCAGATTTGATGTCTGTTTCATAGCCTTCTTTTTGCTGTGTTGTCACATGGTTTAAGCAGTGAGGGGACTTTCTGGAGTTTCTTTTAGAAGGGCACTACTTCAGTTCATGAGGGTGTGGCTGTAATGACCTAATTACCTCCCAAAGGCCCCACTGCAGAATATTCACCACATTGAGGTTTAGGCTACACATATAAATTTTGTCTATAGCATTATCCAACTCTGAAATTCTACCAAATAAACTGTTGCAGTCTTGTATGAAATAAACTGTGCAGTCTTGTATGAAACTATACTAATGGAGAGCAATGAAATTTTTATTTGAATGTTTCCTATGATTTTCCAGATTTTTCCCCAAAGGCCCTCTATCTCTTATTTTCACCCAGCTTTAAACTGAATGTGAGAGCAGAGCTTCCTCTTTTTCATAACTTGGAGATCTAAATAGGCCCTGGGAAAATTGAGGAGCCCAGATAGGCATGTGATCCAAAATCAGCAGCTGTTTCTGTCCTGGACTGCATTGTTTGTATTTTTTAGCTTAATCTATACCCCAAGAGGAGCTACTCGATGTTCAAGGTCAGGATGGCCGGCTGTGAGGATTTACCCCTTGTCCAAGGTAAGGAGCAGTGGCTGCACTTTGCTGGAGCAGTCGTGAAGAGATACCCTACGTACAAGGTAAGAGAAACCCAAGTAAGATGGTGGTGTTGCAAGAGGGCATCAGAGGGCAGACACACTGAAACCATAATCACAAAAAACTAGCCAATCTGATCACATGGAACACAGCCTTGTCTAACTCAATGAAACTAAGCCATGCAGTGTGGGGCCACCCAGGATGGGCGGGTTATGGTGGAAAGGTCTGACAGAATGTGGTCCACTGGAGAAGGGAGTGGCAAACCACTTCAGTATTCTTGCCTTGAGAACCCCATGAACAGTATGAAATGGCAAAATGATAGGATACTGAAAGAGGAACTCCCCAGGTTGATAGGTGCCCAATATGCTACTGGACATTAGTGGAGAAATGACTCCAGAAAGAATGAAGGGATGGAGCCAAAGCAAAAACAATACGCAGCTGTGGATGTGACTGGTGATAGAAGCAAGGTCCAATGCTGTAAAGAGCAATATTGCATAGGAACCTGGAATGTCAGGTCCATGAATCAAGGCAAATTGGAAGTGGTCAAACAGGAGATGTCAAGAGTGAACGCTGACATTCTAGGGATCAGTGAACTAAAATGGACTGGAATGGTTGAATTTAACGCAGATGACCATTATATCTACTACTGTGGGCAGGAATCCCTTAGAAGAAAGGGAGTAGCCATCATGGTCAGCAAAAGAGTCCGAAATGCAGTACTTGGATGCAATCTCAAAAATGACAGAATGATCTCTGTTCATTTCCAAGGCAAACCATTCAATATCACTCACAGTAATCCAAGTCAATGCCCCAACCAGTAATGTTGACGAAGCTGAAGTTGAACGGTTCTATGAAGACCTACAAGACCTCTTAGAACTAACACCCCCAAAAGATATCCTTTTCATTATAGGGGACTGGAATGCAAAAGTAGGAAGTCAAGAAACACCTGGAGTAACAGGAAAATTTGGCCTTGGAGTATGGAATGAAGCAGGCCAAGGCTAATAGAGTTTTGCTAAGAGAACACACTGGTCATGGCAAATACCCTCTTCCAACAACACAAGAGAAGACTCTACACATAGACATCACCAGATGGTCAATACTGAAATCAGACTGATTATATTCTTTGCAGCCAAAGATGGAAAAGCTCTGTACAGTTAGCAAAAACAAGACCGGCAGCTGACTGTGGCTCAGATCATGAACTCCTTATTGCCAAATTCAGACTGAAATTGAAGAAAGTAGGGAAAACCACTAGACCATTCAGGTATGACCTAAATCAAATCCCTTATGATTATACAGTGGAAGTGAGAAATAGATTTAAGGGCCTAGATCTGATAGACAGAGTGCCTGATGAACTATAGATGGAGGTTTGTGACATTGTACAGGAGACAGGGATCAAGACCATCTCCATGGAAAAGAAATGCAAAAAAGCAAAATGGCTGTCTGAGGAGGCCTTACAAATGGCTGTGAAAAGAAGAGAAGTGAAAAGCAAAGGACAAAAGGAGATATAAGCATCTGAATGCAGAGTTCCAAAGAATAGCAAGGTGAGATAAGAAAGTCTTCCTCAGCGACCAATGCAAAAAATTAAGGAAAAGAACAGAATGGGAAAGACTTGAGATCTCTTCAAGAAAATTAGAGATACCAAGGGAATATTTCATGCAAAGATGGGCACAATAAAGGACAGAAATGGTATGGACCTAACAAAAGCAGAAGATATTAAGAAGAGGTGGCAAGAATACACAGAGGAACTGTACAAAAAAGAGTGTCACGGCCAAGATAATCACAATGGTGTGATCACTAACCTAGAGCCAGACATCCTGGAATGTGAAGTCAAGTGGGCCTTAGGAAATATTACTACACACAAAGCTAGTGGAGATGATGGAATTCCAGTTGAGCTATTTCAAATCCTGAAAGATGATTCTGTGAAAGTGCTGCCCTCAATATACCAACAAATTTGGAAAACTCAGCAGTGGCCACAGGACTGGAAAAGGTCAGTTTTCATTCCAATCCCAAAGCAAGGCAATGTCAAAGACTTCTGAAACTATCACACAATTGCACTCATCTCACATGCTAGTAAAGTAATGCTCAAAATTCTTCAAGCCAGGCTTCAGCAATATGTGAACCGTGAACTTCCAGATGTTCAACTGGTTTTAGAAAAGGCAGAAGAACCAGAGATCAAATTGCCAACATCTGCTGGATCATGGAAAAAGCAAGAGTTTCAGAAAAACATCTATTTCTGCTTCATTGACTATGCCAAAGCCTTTGACTGTGTGAATCACAATAAACTGTGGAAAATTCTGAAAGAGATGGAAATACCAGACCACCTGACCTGCCTCTTGAGAAACCTATATGCAGGTCAGTAAGCAACAGTTAGAACTGGACATGGAACAACAGACTGGTTCCAAATAGGAAAAGTAGTACATCTAGGCTGTATGTTGTCACCCTGCTTATTTAACTTATATGCAGAGTACATCATAAGAAATTTTGGGCTGGATGAAACTCAAGCTGGAATCAAGATTGCTGGGAGAAATATCAATCACCTCAGATATGCAGATGACACCACCCTTATGGCAGAAAGTGAAGAGGAACTAAAAAGCCTCTTGATGAAAGTAAAAGGGGAGAGTGAAAAAGTTGGCTTAAAGCTCAACATTCAGAAAACGAAGATCATGGCATCTGGTCCCATCACTTCATGGGAAATAGATGGGGAAACAGTGGAAACAATGTCAGATTTTATTTTGGGGGGCTCCAAAATCACTGCAGATGATGATTGCAGCCATGAAATTAAAAGACACTTACTCCTTGGAAGAAAAGTTATGACCAACCTAGATAGCATATTGAAAAGCAGAGACATCACTTTGCCAACAAAGGTCTATCTAGTCAAGGCTATGGTTTTTCCTGTGGTCATGTATGGATATGAGAGTTGGACTATGAAGAAAGCTGAGCACCGAAGAATTGATGCTTTTGAAGTGTGATGTTGGAGAAGACTCTTGAGAGTCCCTTGGACTGCAAAGAGATCCAACCAGTCCATCCTAGAGGAGATCAGTCCTGGGTGTTCATTGGAAGGACTGATGCTAAAGCTGAAACTCTAATCTTTGGCCACCTCATGTGAAGAGTTGACTCATTTGAAGAGGCCCTGATGCTGGGAGGGATTTGGGACAGGAGGAAAAGGGGATGACAGAGGATGAGATGGCTGGATGGCATCACCAATTCTATGCACATGAGTTTGAGTGAACTCTGGGAGTTGTTATGGACAGGGAGGCCTGGCATGCTGCATTTCATGGGGTCGCAGAGTCCGACACTACTGAGTGACTGAACTGAACTGATAGCCCTGTTAAATGGAAGGTCCTCACATCCCTTTCTTGATGAAAGAGGATGAAAAGTTGGTGTTTATCGTTCTATTTGTTATCCAACAACCTCAGGTTTTATGTAAAAATTCAATTGTGCACTTGTAATTGCTCTGGTATTAAAGATATATACAGTCTCAATAGGTATTAATTATTAATATCCAAGACTCCAGATATATTTCTGTTTTTTTTCAATGCATGCAACTCAGTTTTCAGATGTGCCCCTTGTGTCTTTTTCAATTTTTGCTATTTGTTTTTGAACAGTCATTTTATAATCCTGATGAATTGAACATATACTTTCAGCTATCCTGAAAATATACTATATTTCCATGGTATTAGCTAAAATGAAAGATAATTTCCACCCAAACAATGTCCAAAGACCCTTTTGTTTACCCAAATTGAAGCAAAACTGCTAGACATTTTGCTCCCTTTAAAAATGTATTTATCTAAGACAACTTAATTTGCATGAGTTTTACAGATAGAGAAAAGGTTACACTCAGCTTTTTCATTCAGAGTTGCCCTGGGATATAATGCTAGGAAATCCAGTGGACTTACTCTTTAATGGAAGATGGGATTTTTCTGTGATATTTGTATCCACTGAAGGTAGAATTAATTGTAGATAGCAAGCTTGTAGTCTCATATGAAAAGGTAAAGACCCACATTTGATGATAAGATTTGATCATTATGAGAGGCTTCCAAATTTGTTAATATATAGTGATATACTGAATATGCTTTAGGTATCTGGTAATTTGGTATGCTTTATTTTGTTGTAAAAATAGTTTGAGGTTCATAATTATGTGCTCAATGGAAGTGATTTTTTATTGTGGTAAAACACACATAACCAAATTTACCATCTTAATTATTTTTAAGTGTCTAGTTGAATGGTATTAACTACATCCGTAAGGTTATGCAACTGTCACCTCCATCCTTCTCCATAGATCTTTTCACATTATGAAACTGAAATTCTATTTCCATTTAACAATAATTCTCCATTTTCCTTTTCTCTGAACCCCTGGCAACCACCATTCACTTTCTCTCTATATAAATTTGACTACTCTAAGAACTTCATATAAGTGGACTCATATAGTAGTTGTCTTTTTGTAACTAGCTTCTTTCACTTAGCATAATGTCCTCAAGTTTCAACCATGTCAGAATTTCCTCCATTTTTAAGGCTGATTAATATTTTATTGCATTTTTATACACTATGTATTGAGTTGCTTCTATGTTTTGGCTGTTGTGAATAATGCTGCTACTAACATGAGTTTATAAATATCTCTTCAGTATCTTGCTTTCAGTTCTTTGGGGTATATATCCAGAAGTGGAATTGCAGGATTGTATGTTAATTCTATTTTTAATTTTTTGAATAACTGTCATATTGTTTTCCATAGCAGCTATAGCATTTTACATTCTCACCAATAGTACACAGGGATTTTTGTCATGTTTTATAAGAGAGGCAGCTATGAAATGATAGTAAAAGTGCTATAAAAGTATGAAATATTTTTTTAAAGTATGAAATATTTATTATGATCTAATTGAATATTGAGAAAAAAAATCTGCATTTTCTTTCCTGACATGATAGATACGTACTTGAACACGCACATAGACATATACTTTTAGATAGTGTCACTGAGTATTTCTCTACAGGGCTTATTGTTTACAGTGAATACTGAGTTTCAGTAAAAGTTGAATTCAATGTCAAGGATAACAATCTCATGAAGAACTCCATTTTATACCATTAGCATATCAATAGAAAAATCTGATCTGCGTGTACCTACACTTACTAGCTAGTAGTGTACTATGTCGTACCTTTCTAATCTGAAGGACAATATTTAAGACCCAGGGAGTTGTGTACAGTCACCACGACTGACTTATGTGGGTTTAAGTAGCTTTGGCATTTAATATCTATGTGACCATGGCCAAGTTCCTATGCCTGTTAACTTCAGTTTATAAGTTTTAAAACAGAGGGAATTATAATAAATCATCATTATATACTTTCCCAAATTTTCCCCAAAATCTATGATTCTAGGGTTATGGTGTGGTTGGTCTAATATGATCTGATTGTTAGCTCCTGTCAATGTTCTTGAGTTCCGGTAACGTAATGGAGCGAGAAACAATTCATTAAGCAATATATATATGTATATTTCTTTTTAAATCTGCATCTTTCAAATGTATTTCACTACAGAATTTGTGTGTGTGTGTGTGTGTGTCTGTGTGTGTGTGTGTGTGTGAAAGAGAGAGAGAATATTTCACAGAACACAGTTTGGGAAAAAAAGAGAAATTGTGAAAGTATTAGTGCTCTGTCATAACTGACTCTTTGTAGACCCCATGGACTGTAGCCCACCAGGCTCCTCTGTCCATGGAATTCTCCAGGCAAGCATACTGGAGTGGGTAGCCATTCCCTTCTTCAGGGGATCTTCCAGACCCAAGGATCGAAAAAGAAATGCAAAAAGGCAAAATGGTTGTCTGAGGAATCCTTACAAATAACTGAGAAAAGAAGAGAAGTGAAAGGTAAAAGAGAAAAGTTAAGATATACCCATCTGAATGCAGAGTTCCAGAGAATATCAAGGAGAGATAAGAAAGCCTTTTTAAATGAACAGTGTAAAGAAATAGAGGGAAACAATAGAATGGGAAAGACTACAGATCTCTTCAAGAAAACTAGAGATACCAAGGGAACATTTCATGCAAAGATGGGCACATAAAGTACAGAAATGGTATGGACCTAATAGAAGCAGAAGATATTAAGACGAGGCGGTAAGAATACACAGAAGAACTATACAAAAAGATCTTAATGACCAGATAACCACGATGGTGTGATCACTCACCTAGAGCTAGACATCCTGGAGTGTGATGTCAAGTGGGCCTTAGGAAGCATCACTAGATACAAAGCTAGTGGGGGTGATGGAATTCCAGTTGAGCTATTTCAAATCCTAAAAATGACACCATTAAAGTGCTGCACTCAACATGCCAGCAAATTTGGAAGACTCAGCAGAGGCCACAGGACTGGAAAATGTCAGTTTTCATTCTAATCTCAAAGAAGAGCATTGCCAAAGAAAGTTCAAAGTACTGCACAGTTGTACTCATTTTACATGTTAGCAAAATAATGCTCAAAGTCCTTCAAGCTAGGCTTTAGCAATATGTGAACTGAGAACTTGCAGAAGTACAGGCTGGATTTAGGGAAGGCAGAGGAACCAGAGATCAAATTGCCAACATCCGTTGGATCATTGAAAAAGCAAGAGAGTCCCAGAAAAACATCTACTTTATTGAGAACACCAAAGCCTTTGACTGTGCAGATCACAACAAACTGTGGAAAATTCTTAAAGAGATGGGAATACAAGACCACCTGACTTGCCTCCTGTGAAACCTGTATGCAGGTCAAGAAACAATAGTTAGAAGTGGACAGGGAACAATGGTTTGGTTCCAAATTTGGAAAGCAGTATGTCAAGGCTGTTTATTTTGCTGATTTAACTTATATACAGCATACATCATGCAAAATGCTGCGCTGGATGAAGCACAAGCTACCATTAAGATTGCTGAGAGAAATGTCAATAACCTCAGATATGCAGATGATATCACCCTTATGTCAGAAAGTGAAGAGGAATTAAAGAGCCTCTTGATGAAGGTGAAAGAGAAGAGTGAAAAAGTTGGCTTAAAATTCAGCATTCAGAAATGGAGATCATGGCATCCGGTCTCATCACTTCATGGAAAATAGATGGGAAACAATGAAAACAGTGACAGACTTTATTTTCTTGGGCTCCAAAATCACTGCAGATGGTGACTGCAGCCATGAAATTGGAAGATATTTGCTCCTTGGAAGAAAAGCAATCCAAACTTAGCCTATTAAAAAACAAAGACATTACTTTGCCTGCAAAGGTCTGTACAGTCAAAGCTATAGCTTTTCCTTTAGTCATGCTTGGATGTGAGGGCTGGACAATAAAAAAGGGTGAGTGCCAAAGAACTGATGCTTTTGAACTGTGGTGCTGGAGAAGATTCTTGAGAGTCCCTTGTACAGCAAGGAGCTTGAACCAGTAAGTCCTATAGCAAATCAACCCTGAACACTCATTGGAAGGACTGATGTTGAAGCTGAAAATCTAATACTTTTGCCACCTGATCCCAGGGGCTGTTTGATTGGAAAAGACCTTGATGCTGGTAAAGATCAAGGGCAGGAGGAGAAGGGGATGACAGAGGATAAGATGGTTGGATGGCATCATTGACTCAATGGACATGAGTTTGAGAAAACTCTAGGAGATGGTGAAGGACAGGGGAGCTTGATGTACTGCAGTCAATGGCGCTGCAGAGTTAGACACGACTGAGTGACTGAACAATGACTGATATTAAAACTAGGCACACAAAGCCTGAATCCTTGTCCTTGGATTTCCATAACTGAAATTTTGGTTGGAGCTGAGTCACACTTATCTAAAAATTATATATGGTTAATATCTAATATAAGGATCAAGAGGAAAAAAGATCAAACTTACTTGTTTATCTAGCTTTGTATCTTCCCGAAAGTTGATGCATAAAAGTATGAGTCAGAAGTAGAGTTGCCTGTAACTACCAGGTATAACACATTTTTTCCAGAGAGTAAAAATAATTGGTTACCTCTTGGTTTATGAGGCAATGAAATATTCTAGCACATAAATATTGACGCTCAGACCCATGGGATGTAGGAGTGCTAAGCACATTTGCAAGACATAAAGACTGAAACTAAATGAAGTTACATCTTTTCCTATAAAATGCAAGCTGTCCCTCAATGGATTTTACCATCCTGTTGATTTTATTTCCTCCATTTTTATAATTGCCAACATCCTGCCGGCCTCTTGAAAATACCACTAGTATTTCTTCCTGAAAGTTAGCCAACCTACTGATTATTCTTAAAATTCTGACTAGGCATTTGTAGCTAAAATTAACACATCAGTGAAATGCCAGAATTTTGAGCTGGAAGCTGAGAAAAGGAAAATGGCTAAAGAAAAGCATTAAAAAAATTAATATGAATAATTTTCTGACATGAAATACATCTTTTAAAATTAAAAATGCTATACTGCATTTAACTTGCCTTTGAACAGGAAGAATCTTAATTCTACATATTGAATACAGCTTCCCTAACAGTCATTTTTCATCTGCATGGACAGGGCATCATGGTAACAAGACAGAAGTAAGCATATATTGATACAGATGCTGGTAGATGTATAGATGTTAGAATTCTCCTGTAGAAATTTGCATAAATGTAAGTGTGGGACACATTATGTTATATCCCAGGGATTGGTGGGGAAAACTATTTTTCCAATCATGCCCTGCTTTCAGCACCATAAAAGCTATCCCTGGGGAGCCATGGAACTTTAGAAATCTTACTTCAGTTGTACTTATTTTTGTTCTCCCATCAGATCATAATATCCTTGAGAATAGAGATAAGAATAATAATGAATGTATTCATTAAACAAACATTATCTCTGGGCTGCTAGATTCTAGCATTGTTCTAGGTATTCCAGTCTTGGTTCTTGTGTTAAAGGAGGTTATATTCTGTTGCTGGGGGAGAGACAAACAATAAGCAAGTGAAGGGCTGAATATATTTCAGATACTCACACATTCTGAAAAGTAAATTAAGCAGGCAGCTTGGTAAGGACTGAGTATAGTCCAGGAAGGCCTTTCTGAGAATGAAACTTTAGAGCTGGGACCCAGCATGAGGAAAGAGCCAGGCACAAGTGGGCAGACTGAAGTAAGAGAAATAAGTACAAAGACTTTAGAGTGGGGTAGCTTTAGTTTTCAAGGACAGAAAGATCAGCAGTGTGACTGGAGTAAAGGTTCTGTTGGCAGAGTGCAGCCAGATTTCACAGGACCTTGAAGGCCACTTTAGCCCTACTATTTTGCTGAGTGTTTACCTGCATGGTAAAACCACAACTGTGATTTAAATTTCAACTCTATCTTTTCCTCTAAAAATGTAAACAAGGCAATGATGGTGACTCTTACCACTTCTGCTCTACAATACGTGCAAGAGCCTAGGTATATATTAATTTGCATTTCTCAGTAGTTGTAACCTTGAAATTCCCATTTCTATTTCAATCCTGACCCTTTATCTTTAATTGTAGTATCCTCAGACAAGTAAAGCATTATTTGTATACTAACATATCCTTAATAAACAAACTATCTGCAATGGTAATAGCATTTTGTCATTCCTTTGTAACTATAATTCTCATTATCTTTTCAATTATTTGTTCTCTGTCCAAATTGCCTCAGAATCTTCTTCCTCCCCTCCCAAGTTGTGTGGACTTCTAGTGGTTTATGTCAGGATTCTCTTGGAAACTTGCTCTCTGGCCGCTAGAACTGCCTTAACAGTTCACACAGAACTGAAAGTACCTGGGAGTTCACATCCTTCTGGAGTGGCCCTTAGCCAATTATTGATTAAAGTCTAGCTCCTTTACCTCCAGCAGGGACAAACTGTGATGTATAATTTACAGTCTAGAGCTTTTAGCTCTAGCAGACTGAGGCTGATGCTCGTAGTGAAAGTGAGGCTAAGACTTCACATTGAATCATACCCTTGTATGGCGTTTTCACCTTCCCTATCCTGCTTTCCTCTCCTCATTCTCTTATTGGTTACTCCTGGGAACACTTCCTGACAAATTGCCTGAATATGACTTCTCCTCTCAATGTTTGCTTCTAGTGAACCTGATATCATTTATCAAATTTCTATCTTTAGATACACACACACACACACACATTCAGTTTTAGAACGCTATAAATGGAAAGGACTGCATATTAATTTTAAAAATTAAAGCATAGAGACATCCAGAGTAGAACAACATAAGTATCCCTATCCTAGGATAGTTAATAACAAGTCCTTATTAGAAAAAAAAACAAATTTCTTCAGGGACAGCATTGATGAAGATATAGTACCTGCAGTGGGAGGAGTCAGGCAGGGTGGTGGCTTTGGAGTTGTATTGCTGATCCTCTTCCTGATGCCAGTTGTCTTGCTGTATCTTTCTGTGTGCACTGTTCACCGAACCCATGGTAGGCAAGGTTTGAGCTAAGAGACTAGAAGAAGACGTGAGGAACCATAGGAAATGCAGACACATTTAACCTCTCCTGGCTGGCGTGGCGGCCCTAACATAGCCTCTTTCCTGGCTGGCGCAGCAGCCATTGCAGCGGACACAGCATAACACAACACAACCACACACAGCCCGTCTGGGCCTTTTCAGGTGAAGTGCATACCGGCACACTGCACAAAGTAGCTCGTGATCAAGTGAGCACCTCGTGATGCCCATAAGCAGTGCTGTGAGTGATCTCAACTGTTACACGACTGTACAAAGTCCTTGTTTACAGAAAATGGGGGCGAGAGCGTGTGAGAGTGTGCAGGGAGAGAGCCTGACTGGAGCCGTTTTGTTAATTTCCACCCAGGAGTCAAACAGATATTAATGTGACTCCTGACTATGACACTCATTAGATGTGTAACACAGTATTTCTTCACACCTTATTTTTCTTATCTCTAAACATAGTACCTACCATGTAGGAATGTTGAGATGATGAAGAATTGTGATGTGTAACAATGGCCTCTGTAGGATGTTCATTCTCCAAATTAAACCTATATTTTTAGAGATGTAGCTGTAATATTTTATTTGAAAAGAAAGATTCCTAACTCAGCAGTAGCCACAGGACAAGAAAAGGTCACTTTTCATTCCAGTCCCAAAGGAGGGCAATGCCAAAGAATGCTCAAACTACCACACAGTTGGGCTCATTTCACATGCTAGCAAGGTAATACCTAAAATCCTTCCAGCTAGACTTCACAAATACTTGAACCAAGAACTTTCAGATGTATAACCTGGATTTAGAAAAGGCAGAGGAACCAGAGATCAAATTGCCAACATCGGTTGGATCATAGATAAAGCAATGGAATTCCAGTAAAACTTCTGCTTCATTGACTATGCCAAAGCCCTTGGCTGTGTGGATCACAGTAAACTGTGGAAAATTCTTAAAGAAATAGGAATACCAGACCACCTAACCTGCCTCCTGAGAAACCTGTATGCACGACAAGAAGAAACACTTAGAACTAGACATGAAACAATAGACTGGTTCAAAATTGGGAAAGGAGTACATTACGGCTGTATATTGTCATTCTGCTTATTTAACTTATATGCAGAGTAGATCATGTTAAATGCTGGGCTGGATGACTCACAAGCCATCAGTAACCTCAGGATTGCAAATGACATCACTCTAGTGGCAGAAAGTGGAGAGGAATTAAAGAGCCTCTTGATGAAGGTGGAAGAGGAGAGTGAAAAAACTGGCTTAAAACTCAATATTCAAAAAATGAAGATCATGGCTTCTAGTCCCATCACTTCATGGAAAATAGATGGGAAAACAATGGAAACAGTGATAGACTTTTATTTTCTTGGGTACCAAAATCACTGTGAATGTGACTACAGCCATGAAATTAGAAGACACTTGCTTCTTGGAAGAAAAGCAATGACAAACCTAGACAGCATATTAAAAAGCAGAGATATTAGTTTGCCAACTAAGATCCATAGAGTCAAAGATATAGTTTTCCAGTAGGCATGTACAGATATGAGAGTTGGACCATAAAGTAAAGGCTGAGTGCCAAAGAATTGATGTTTTTGAACTGTGGTGTTGGAGAAGATTGTTGAGAGTCCTTTGGACAGCATGGAGATCAAACAAATCAATCCCACAGGGAATCAACCCTGAATACTCATTGGAAGGACTGATGCTGAAGCTGAAACGCCAATACTTTGGCCACCTGAGGCGAAGAGCCAACTCATTGGAAAAGACCTTGATGTTGGGAAAGACTGAGGGCAGGAGGAGAAGAGGGTGACAGAGTATGAGATGGTTAGATGGAATCACTGACTCAATGGACATGAGTTTGAGCAAGCTCTGGGAGATAGTGAAGGACAGGGAAATCTTCAATGTAGTTGAAGCATTCAACTACAGATGTCCTTTAGTTATTAATTAAAAGAAGGAAAGAGATTATTAATAAGATCAGAAAAGAAGCTTAGACCTTAATATCCATCTGTTCAATGTTGAATTTAGTATTATACCTATCACAGAGACTCTTGCTCTAAAATAGAATTCCATTGAATAGTGTTTAGAATTTGTTGTATAAGCTGCATGCCCAAATTAACCTTATAGAAAAATTTATGTAACTATTATTCTGTATGTGGATTCAGTCATTTCCAAAATACAGTCAAAATTAGTGCTTTTGTAGAGTATCTAATTAATGAGGTTTTTCAAATATCACTTTGTTTCAATATCTAGACTGTGGGAATATTACCAGATTATGGTAGTCAATATCCTGGAGTCTGAAATGCACACACTAGTATATCAGCAACTCGTAAACATTATCTTCAGTTCAGTTCAGTTACTCAGTCATGTCCGACTCTTTGTGACCCCATGGACTTAGCATGCCAGGACTCCCTGTCCATCACCAGCTCCTGGAGTTCACTCAAACTCATGTCCACTGAGTCAGTGATGCCATTCAACCATCTCATCCTCTTTCGTCCCCTTATCCTCCTGCCCTCAATCTTTCCCAGCATCAGGGTCTTTTCAAATGAGTCAGCTCTTCACATCAGGTGGCCAAAGTATTGAAGTTTCAGCTTCAACATCAGTCCTTCCAATGAACCCCTTGGACTGATCTCTTTTAGAATGGACTGGTTGGATCTCCTTGCAGTCCAAGGGATTCTCAAGAGTTTTCAACACCACAGTTCAAAAGCATCAATTCTTCAGTGCTCAGCTTTCTTTATAGTCCAACTCTCACATCCATACTTGACTGCTGGAAAAACCATAACCTTGACCAGACAGACCTTTGTTGACAAAGTAATGTCTCTGCTTTTTAATATGCTATCTAGGTTGGTCATAAGTTTTCTTCCAAGGAGTAAGCGTTTTTTAATTTCATGGCTGCAGTCACCATCTGCAGTGATTTTGGAGCCCAGAAAAGGAAAGTCTGTTATTGTTTCCACTGTTTCCCCATCTATTTCCTATGAAGTGATGTGACCAGATGCTATGATCTTACATGCTAGCAAATTATAAGAGATATATTTTCTTGAATCTTTGCTAATGTACTAAGCATTAAGAGAATTGCCACAGTTCCCTTTGAAACACTTTCTTCCAAAGGAGGAGGAAGATGAAGATCAAGTCATTGGGAGGAGAAGAAATGGTAATGCATGATAAAACTTGGTACAAACCATTTTTGCATTAAAATATAGGGAGTTTTTTAGTTTCTGGCCTTATGTTTAGATCTTTAATCCATTTGAGTTTATTTTTGTGAATGGTGTTAGAAAGTGTTCTAGTTTCATTTATTTACAAGTTGTTGACCAGTTTTCCAAGCACTATCTTTTCTCCATTGTACATTCTTGCCTCCTTTGTCAAAGATAAAGTGTCCATAGGTGTGTAGAATTATCTCTGGGCTTTCTATTTTGTTCCATTGATCTATATTTCTGTCTTTGTGCCAGTACCATAGTGTCTTGATGACTGTGACTTTGTAGTAGAGCCTGAAGTCAAGCAAGTTGATTCCTCCAGTTCCATTCTTCTTTTTCAAGATTGCTTTGGCTATTTGAGGTTTTTTTGTATTTCCATACAAATTGTGAAATTATTTGTTCTATTTCTGTGAAAAATACCATCGGTAGCCTGATAGGGCTTGCATTGAATCTATAGATTTCTTTGGGCAGTATACTCATTTTCACTATATTGATTCTTCTGAGCCATGATATAAAACTCCTAGAGGAAAACATAGGCAAAACACTCTCCAACATAAATCAAAGCAGGATCCTCTATGACTCACCTCCCAGAATATTGGAAAGAAAAGCAAAAATAAACAAATAGGACTTAATTAAAATTAAAAGCTTTTGCACAACAAAGGAAACTATAAGCAAGGTGAAAAGACAGCCTTCAGAATGGGAGAAAATAATAGCAAATGAAGAAACTGACAAAGAATTAATCTCAAAAATATACAAGCAACTCCTGAAGCTCAATTCCAGAAAAATAAACGACCCAATCAAAAAATGGGCCAAAGAACTAAACAGACATGTCTCCAAAGAAGACATACAGATGGCTAACAAACACATGAAAAGATGGTCAACATCATTCATTATTAGAGAAATGCAAATCAAAACCATAGTGAGGTACCATTTCATGCCAGTCAGAATGGCTGCTATCCAAAAGTTTACAAGCAATAAATGCTGGAGAGGGTGTGGAGAAAAGGGAACCCTCTTACACTGTTGGTGGGAATGCAAACTAGTACAGCCACTATGGAGAACAGTGTGGAGATTCCTTAAAAAACTGTAAATATAACTGCCATATGACCCAGCAATCCCACTGCTGGGCATACACATCAAGGAAACCAGAATTGAAAGAGATACATGTACCCCAAAGTTCATCACAGCACTGTTTATAATAGCCAGGACATGGAAGCAACCTAGATGTCCATCAGCAGATGAATGGATAAGAAAGCTGTGGTACATATTACTCAGGCATTAAAAAGAATACATTTGACTCAGTTCTAATGAGGTGGATGAAACTGGAGCCTATTTTACAGAGTGAAGTAAGCCAGAAAGAAAAACACCAATACAGTATACTAACACATATATATAGAATTTAGAAAGATGGTAATGATAACCCTGTATGCGAGACAGCAAAAGAGACACAGATGT
This sequence comes from Oryx dammah, assembly GCF_014754425.2. Classification (NCBI taxonomy): domain Eukaryota; kingdom Metazoa; phylum Chordata; class Mammalia; order Artiodactyla; family Bovidae; genus Oryx; species Oryx dammah. The sequence goes on from NW_024070209.1 coordinate 16,267,244, forward strand.
ATAGAACAGTCTTTTGGACTCTGTGGGAGAGTGAGAGGTGGGATGATTTGGGAGAATGGCATTGAAACATGTATATTATCATATGTGAAATGGATCGCCAGGCCAGGTTTGATGCATGATACAGGATGCTAGGGGCTGGTGCACTGGGATGACCCAGAAGGATGGGATGGGAAGGGAGGTGGGAGGGGGGTTCATGATGGGGAACACATGTAACCCGTGGCAGATTCATGTCAATGTATGACAAAACCAATACAATATTGTAAAGTAATCAAGCCTTCAAAAAAAAAACTGAAAAAAATAGGAATTATTAAAGTATATTTTAGATACACGCATTAGAGCAGATTCAGTTATAGAACAGGAAAAGTCTGAGTCTCATTAATCCTAAGTAAGAAAGTAGAGAATGTGCTTCTCATAATGCAATAAGAGATTAGCCATCATGCATATAATTGTGGGTATCATATGAAATTTACTTTCTTTAATTATGTGTATTTACTTCTCTTTAAGAATAAGAATTCTAAGCTTCTCCACAGACATGTATTTATACTTTGAAAGCAATTAATATAAAAATGGTCCTCTAGTAGGGTTTCAAAATATTGAGAAAATCTTGACCTGAGTCAATGAATACCAAGAAACTGCCTTTAAATTAAACATGTGAAAACTTTTGTATTTTTTGTTTTTGAAAATGCTTTTACTTGGAATGAATAATTCATCTAGCTAGACAGAAAGCATACCCCACCCTCTATTAAATTTTATTTTGAATGACATTGGGTTATTATATTTGTATACTTTCCAGACTAAAACGATTAAACTTATGGTACCATGAATTCACGTGTGTGTACTGAAATAGTATTTCTGTGAAAGTTAGTTGTTTTCTAGTTGTGGCATGAAAGCATTGATTATGCATCATAAAGAATCAGCAATAAACAAATGGATAAATATATTTTGGTTGAGGTGAAAGAGGTATATGAATCCTTAGATTTGACACTAGATTTGTGGGCAGAAAGTAAACCATAAAGTAGATATAAGATGGGCCATATTTGGCATTTCTTCAATGAACAGTGCTAAATGTTTAATAACTTTGTGATGAAATGATTTTTTCTTCTGGTTTTTGACCCATTCACATTTTCTGTCCATATATTTTCCTCTAGATGAAGATACTTCTTAACTTTAAACTGATGACTTAAAAAAGTATCAGGTGACATTTTCTCTGTGGACAGAGGTAGGTCAGTGATTAAATTTTCTTGAGTCAGTAGAGAAATTACAAAAAATAAAATCAATGCATTTTATAAAGGTAAACTTAGTTTATTAAAAACTGCCTTTTTATTCTGGGATTATATTCTATTTACTTATGTGGTTTTAAATTTACTTTTTATGAAATGGTATTTATGGTAGGTAGTCCTTGGGTTTTCATCTTTTTAACATCCTTATTTGGCAAAAAAAAAAAAAAGTTGATGCCATATATTGGTCCTCATTTAAAAGATTACCTATGTAGTAAATTCCAAGACTGGCTTATATTCAACAGCATATAGCTGTATTGGCTGTAAAAATACTGAAATAAGTTCATAACTATTATTCCCCTAAGTGCCTACCTTCCCCTCACTGGCCACTCAATCCCTTTTCTTGAGACCCCAGACATCCTTGAAAGTAAGTACCTAAAGAGTTAATACCTGTCACAGCTGGGTTTATCAGGATACTTTATAACAGCTATTAAATATTTTAAAAAGAACCTGTGGCAAAATCCAAATGCTTAGGAACCATTGGTGTAAAATGAGTGTTGTTATCTGATTCCTTTAAGAAAGCCAAAAATTGCTGTTGGCTGTCAGCCATGTAATCCCTTAAAAACTGTATTCAAGACAAGCTAGTAACTCCTAATTTAATAAATATAAGTGTTAGTTTCTCAGTCACATCTGACTCTTTGCGAGACGATGGACTATAACCTGCCAGGCTCCTTTGTCCATGGTATTCTCCAGGCAAGAATACTGGAGTGGGCTGCCATTTCCTACTCCAGTGTATCTTCCTGATCCAGGGATCAAACCTGGGTCTCCTGCATTTTAGGCAATTTCTTCACTGCCAGAGCCACCAGGAAGAGTCATTTTTCTCCATTCTTAGAGAATTTGGTATACAAGTCTCCAGAAGTAGAAACAGAGGAGGTTTGTGCTTCTTAGGTATAAATAGCTATAGGATGAGAGAGGGTGGGGAGACCTTTTAAGTGCAGATTAGCAAGGGAGAGATGTGACCCTGCATCTTTTTCTCTTTCTTCTCAGAATTCTTTCTTCAGTAAGAGAAATATGATATATGCAATGAGGAAGAAAATAGGCACTGACTGAAAAAAGGTGCAGCTTTGATAGGAGCAAAGTTTAGAACAAAAATATGAGGACAAGTATTTAAACACACCTTAAACAACATTAAAGAAAGTGATTAAAGAAGTTTAAAATCTTGTTCTGAATTTACTAGAGAACATTAAAAAATAAAATACCCCTCTCTCCTTTGTTCTGATACACTTTTCATCCAAGCAGAACATAGGAGGACCAGAATGAGTGGTTAACTTGGATTGACCTTTGAACAGCTGCCCTGTTAAACTTCAGAGAGTACATCCCTACTGTTACAATCAAGTGACTATAGTTAGTGGTATAACTAGCCCGCTCTGAACATTAAAGCTGATGAAGCACTTGAAAGAGGCAACTAACCCTTTTTAAGGATCTGAATCAACAGAATGTGTGATGCTTTTACATGAATAATATTGTCATTTGAAGTACAAATATTATTTCTCTGCCTTTTGGAAAAAGGTGAAGTTAGTCATCTTGATTTTGTTTCTCTTATTTCTTGAAGGTGTGCCAGTATTTCTTCTGAAGAAAAGAGAGGCATGTTAGTTCTCTATTACAAAGTGTATAAATAAAATATTCAGGTGCCATGTAGAACTTTAAATATTGAGATTGTGATTATACAATTATTGTCTAAGGTTTTCACATTAATTATCTTTAGAGAGAGGTCTGGGATAGAAGGGGTTAATGGGCACATTGCAATGAGTAGAGAAAATCTTACTGCAGGTGTTTGTTTAATGGGGTGTTGATGGAAAGCCAGGGTCACCTAGTAGGGAAACCAGGGAAAGAGAGAAGGTGTTGAAGTGGTTAGTATAAAACACAGGTCTGTGACTGTGTCAAGTTTTAATTCCTAAAATTGTTTTGGTTTTTCTTATTTGAGAATGCTGCTTTGTTAATTTTTGTATAAGCCCAATTGCATCCTTATAAGGACAAGGCAATTAGAATGGAGATTTCAGAAAAAGGATTATTTAATCACACATAGGAAGCTACAAATTCCTTATTTCCATATGACAGACTTATCAGGTAAAAGAATTACTTCTCTCTATCTGTTTTCTTTGTCTATTTTCTTTAACTTTATATATTAGAAAATTTATAATATAAGCATATATAATAGCAGAGAAACTAGTGTAATGAACTATTTATCCAGCCTCCAAAACTTTCAACTTCCCTGCCAACTTCCTGGCTCCTTTCATCTCCCAGAGTATTTTGCAGCAAATCTGAGACATTATGTCATATCAATTATTATTATATGTTAGTCACTCAGCCGTGTCTGATTCTTTTGACCCCATGAACTGTAGCCCTCCAGGTTCCTCTGTTCATGAAATTATCCAGGCAAGAATATTGGAGTGGGTAGCCTTTCCCTTCCTCAGGGGAGCTTCCTGACCCAGGGATCAAACCTGGGTCTCCTGCATTGCAGGCAGATTCTTTACCATCTTAGTCACCAGGTAAGCTATATATTTCAATACACATCTCTAAAACTACAACCCAATGGTCACATTAAAAAGTGCTACATCATATTTATAGTACCATAAATAAGTAATAATTATAATTTCTTAATATAGTAAAATATCCAATGTTCAAATTTTTTAATCTCATTTAATAATTTGTAAATAATGAGTCAAATAATGGACTTGAAATAATGTCTATACATTGCAGTTGATCACTATGTCTCAAGTTCCTTTTAATCTATAGTATTGCTCTTTCTGTTTTACTTCTTGCATTGTTTTTCCTGTTTTAGTTGTTGTTGTAGCAACTGACCTATTTGTTTATAGGGTAGATTTTGTTGATTATATTCATGAGGTGTTATTTACATATTTCTCTGATCTCTATTTCTCCTGTAAATTGTTGGTTAGACCTAGAAACTTGATCAAATTTAAATTTGATATATTCAGCAAGACTACTTCTAAGATGTTAGTGTTTACTTTCATAAGGATCAACCCACTCCAGTATTCTTGCCTGGAGAATCCCATGGACTGAGGAGCCTGGTGGGCTACAGTCCATGGGGTCGCAAAGAGTCAGACACGACTGAGCAACTTCACTTTTTTTTCATAAGGATGTGCAAAAATATCTAGTTGTTTCTTTTTATATATGTGATGTTAGCGTCCATTGAAGATCTTTATTTAGCTCTCTGTTTATTTCATTCCTTTTTATGAAATATTTGACGATCCTGAAATATATCCTGTTTCTCTGGATAACCTTGACTTAGACAATGGTTAAACAAAATTTATATTAATTCAGTAGAGTTTCCCTGACTGTCTATTGTTTTAGGCATTCTTTAGGTGCTGAGTATACAACAGAGAGGGAAGATAATAAGATTATTATGTGTGCTCAGTCGCTTCAGTAGAGTCCGACTCTTTGCGACCCTATGGACTGTAGCCCATCAGGCTCCTCTGTCCATGGGATTCTTCATAGTGGAGTCAGTTGCCGTGGTGTCCTCCAGGGAATCTTCCTGACCCAGGGATCATACCCATGTTTCCTGTGTTGAAGGCTAATTCTTTACCAGTGAACCACTGGTGAAGCCCAAGATTATTGACCTATGGATCTTAAATTCTTCTGTTTTCAACAAATAGTTACTTACTTAAAATGCTTTGAGTCATCACTCCTCTACTATTTATGCTTATTGGTTCAGCATTTTAGTTCCACATGGAACTTATAATTATTTTGCACAGTTAGCAAGTGTCTTGTTGTTGTTCAGTCACTCAGTTGTGTCTGACTGTTTGGGACCCTATGGACTGCAGCATGCCATGTTTCTGTGTCCTTCACCATCTCTCAGAGCTCGCTCAAACTCATGTCCACTGAGTCAGTGATGTCATCCAACTATCTCATCCTCTGTCATCCCCCTTTCCTCCTGCCTTCAATCTTTCTCAGCATAAGGGTCTTTTCCAGAGTCGACTCTTCGCATCAGGTGGGCGAAGTTTTGGAGTTTCAGATTCAGCATCAGTCCTTCCAATGAATATTCAGGACTGATTTCCTTTAGGACTGACTGGTTTGATCTCCTTGTAGTCTAAGGGACTCTCGAGAGTCTTTTCCAACACCACAGTTCAAAAGCATCAATTCCTTGACACTCAGCCTTCTTTATGTTCCAACCCTTGCATCCATATATGACTACTGGAGAAATTACAGCTTTGACTGGACGGACCTTTGTCAGCAATGCGATGTCTCTGGTTTCTAATACACTATCTAGGTTGCTCATAGCTTTTCTTCCAAGGAGCAAGAGTCTTTTACTTTCATGGCTGTAGTCACCAGCTGCAGTGACTTTGGAGCCCAAGAAAATGAAGTCTGTCACTGTTTCCATTGTTTCCCCATCTATTTGCCCTGAAGTGATGGGACCAGATGCCATGATCTTTGTTTTTTTGAATGTGAGTTTTAAGCCAGTTTTTTCACTCTCACTCTCCTCTTTAGGCTCTTTAGTTCTTCTTCACTTTTTGCCTTAAGGGTGGCGTCATCTGCATATCTGAGATATTGATATTTCTCCTGGAAATCTTCATTCCAGCTTGTGCAGGAAGTGTTTAGATTCCCTCAGTTTATTTGCTTACTCTTTCTACTCCATATCAAACCATTCTTCTGGGATAGCTTTCTGTTTCATGGATATGTAACTTCTAGAATTCCCTTCAGTAGGAATCAGTTGATAAATTATCTGACCTTTATTTAATCTGAAACTATTTTTATTTTGCCCTTCTTTTCTAAGTTTTCAATACATGTATAACTTTAGGTTAAGAATGGTGGTTTTTTTTTTTTTTTTGAAATGAAATAATACCATTTACAGCAACATAGATGCAACTGGAGATTATCATATTAAGTGAAGTGAGTCAAGAAAAGAAAGACAATTACCATATGATATCACATATGTAAAATTTAAAATATAACACAAAGGAATTTATCTATGACAGAGAAGCAGAGTCATGGAAATAGAAGACTAGTGGTTGCCATAGAGTAGGGGGTTGAGGGAGGGATGGTGTAGGAGGTTGGGGTTAGCAAATGTTGGCTTTTGTATATGGAATGGATAAGCAGCAAGGGCCTACTGTATGCAACAGAGAACTATGTTCAGTATCTTTATATATTCCTTTCCATTACACTTTATCAAAAAAAGTGTAATGGAAAGGAATATATAAAATGGAATGTATATATATATATATATGTATAACTGAATTGCATTGCTGTACAGCAGTAATTGGGATTCCCACATGGTGCTAGTTGTAAAGAACCCATCTGCCCATGCAGGAGAAGTAAGAGACACAGATTCATATTTAACCCAATATTGGAAATCAACTGTACTTCAATAAAAAATAATGTTTTCTTTCAAAATATTTAAACTATATTTCCACTGACTTTCAATTATTAGAAGTCAACTGTGTGTCTTTTCTCTGATTAGTTTTAAGACCTTCTTTTTGTCTTTGGTGTTGTACTTTGATGTCATCCTAGTCTAAATTTAGATTTCTTTATACCACTGAAATAAAATTTTATATCATGGATCTGAGGGTTTATGTTTTTCTTTTAGTTTGGAAAGAATCTGCCTGTAATGCAGGAGACCTGGGTTCAATCCCTGGGTTGGGAATATCCTCTGGAAAAGGGAAAGGCTACCCACTCCAGTATTCTGGCCTGGAGAATTCCATGGATTGTAAAGTCCATGGGGTCACAAAGAGTCAGACACAACTGAGTGACTTTCACTTTCATTTTTCACTTTAATTTGGAAAACCATCAACTTTATCATTTGAAATATTACCTCTGTCTCCTCTTCTCCTTCTGTGACTTTAATTATATCTATCCTGTACCTCATCACTTTATCTTCTCTGTGTTCTAATGTATATTTTATGTTTTATCTCTTTATCTCTCCATATTATATCCTATGCAGACTTTTTTGTCCCAAGTAGGCCAAAGCTTGAGATTTTTCAAACTTTCTGGGAAAGTATTCTTTCCCTCCATCTGAATCTAAGTTTGCACATTATTCTTTTCTTTGAGGTTGGTTTATTTTTAGCTTGGCCTATTTTTAGTTCCTGTATCTGTTTCCATATATAGCCCGTGTGTGTGTTGTGTGTGTGTGTGTGTATAACTTGTTAGATTTCCTAAAATGGATAGGCTCTACTATTTTTCTACTGTCCAAAAATCCTAGTGAGATTTAACAATAAGTGTTAGACCAAAGTGAATCAGCATGCATATCCCCTCAGGTACTTAGACATTCTACGTAGGAAACCACTGCTATAGAGAATTCAGAGTCAGTAACAAATTTTAAGTAAGTAAATGCCTTGATTCTACTGTATTAATAAATTATGAACATTATAATATTTACACAGTAATTAAAATAGCATGAAATAAAACATACAGATAAACATCTTTTCTCCCCAGTGAATCATCCTGGAAGCCTATTCAGATGTGCACACCATACTTTACACAATGGAAATTCAAAACCAATGTTTAAGCAGGAGATAGATCATGATTAAATTTGTACTTCAATGAGATCATCTTGGGTGTGACAAGGAGGAAATTGGATTAGAGCAGCACTTCTCAACTTTGTCAACTAGAATACATTGATAGATTTAGTAAAGTTTTGATATCTCAAATACTTGATTTAATAAATCTGGATTGGGAATTAGGCATCAGCATTTTTTCTAAAACAACTACATCAGTTCATTTTATTTTCAAACCATTGTTTGTCTTAGTTCTGCAGTTCTTAGAAGGAAAATAGAAGGAACTGAGGGAGTTTTTTAGAAAAAATGCTGATGCCTAGGCCCAATCCAGATTTATTAAATCAAGTATTTGAGATATCAAGACTTTATTAAAACTACCAGTGTAATTCTAATTGACAGCCAAAGTTGAGAAGTACTCTCTGGTGGCTGAGATGGTAAAGAATCTGCCTGAAATGTAGGAGACCTGGGTTCAATCCCTGGATTGAGAAGATCCCTTGGAGAAGGGAATGGCTACCCACTCCAGTATTCTTGCCTGGAGAATTCCATGGACAGAGGAGCCTTGTGGGCTACAGTCTGTGGGGTTCACAGTTGGACACGACTGAGTGACTAACACTTTCATTTTTTTCATGGAGATAAGGCAATATAAATGGAGGGAAAGGTTTAAATTTAAGAAATAATTGTAAAACAGAATTTTATGATCTAATAACCAATTGGGCATGTGATAATGAAAAATGAAAGATGAGAGTTTTAGTCTAGATGACAACACAAGCATGAGAAGTCAATTTTTGTGTTACTATATGTTAAGCTAAATGCTAGCCACGTGTTGATTTAATCTTCATAGCTGTGGCAAAGGCTAGTTATCTCTTTACCATTTCTCTTTCCTTTTGTATGTAAAGCTGGACTACATTCTTCATTTTTTAAAAAATTAGGCCATATGATTGATTTTAAGGTAAAAGAATGTGAGCAGAAGTGATACATATCATTGCAGATTTGGCCCATCAAAACAAAACCTCTTAGGAAATTAGGTCGTCTTCTCCTTTTATTTTTTGTTTGCTAAATAAGGATGATGCCCCAGGTATTTTAATATGTCACGTCTTCCTTCTTTCTTGGGTCCCTTAATGAACGTGTAGAGAAGAGCAGAGTATCGCAACTTTTACTTTCCCTGATATTGCAGTTGAGGTGACAGATAAATTTTTGTTGCCTTAAGCTACTGAGATATCTAGGCTTGTCTGTTACAGCAACTAAGGTTACCTTAATAATTCAGCAAGATAAATGCTGCCATTAGCCTTACTTTTAAGACAAATATGGCAGAGAGAGTAGGTTTCTATGGAAGAACTTTGAGATGCCTGTATTTAATTCAAATAAGGTACTTACAAAAAGAGATGTGAAACTTAGGATAGTAATCAATGTGAGAAATTATATTTGTTGAATCATCAGCATGCAGGTGATTGTTGAAGCTACAAAAGAGAAAGTGAACTCTTGAGGAGACAAAGCAGATAAAGGAAGTGGACTAAGGATAGAATTTTAGTACTTAACAATTTTTGAAAAGAAAATCTAGTGTGGGAAACCAAGAAAAAAGTTACAGAGATTAGAAAAAATGAGATGGAGTATCATCAAGAAAGTCAAGAGAAGCTATACTTTAACATGAAAGGTGTATTATAGTGACAAAAGATACAGAATTTGGTGAACTAAAAGCCAAAGAAAAGACCACTTATTCTATTAAGTGGTGAATGCTGACCTTCTAAGAAAGCCCTTTCAGGAGGTTGGTCAGATTGGAAGTTGGATTGAAATCATTTGACATATGATTAAGAAGTGAGACTTGTGGGCAGTATATGTAGTTTTCCTTTTTAAGATATTTAGCAATAAGGACACAAGTTGTCATATAGAATATCTTTGAGTCAGCTGAAGACTAGAAAAATGAGATTTTGGAGAGTAGAGAATGTGTCAGATCAGTTTCTGCTTTGAGAAGTTTCTGCATGCATGGGAAAATAAATGAATCATCATTTTCATGTATCCCAATAATACTTTTTTGTTTGTTTATTTAGTTGCTAAGTTGTGTCCAACTCTTTTGCTACCCCATGGACTACAGCCCACCAGGCTTCTCTGTTCTTGGCATTTCCCAGGCAAGAATCCTGGAGTGGACTGCCATTTCCTTCTCCAGGGAATCTTCCTGACCTGGGAATCGAACTTGTGTCTCCTGCATTGGCAGACAGATTCTTTACCACTGAGCCACCAGGGAAGCCCACAGGTAAATATTAAATGTAAATGGAACTATGTTTGAAAAAGTTAGCATCTTGAAGGCAGGACAATGTAAAATTAGGTAAAATTAGGTAAGCTGAAGTAAAGTGACACTGTAAAGGTCAAGTTTAAGAAAAAGATTAAAAAAATATGGACAGTATCATGTTGTCACAAAATAGGGAATAACTAAATACGTGTCAAAAGAATAGGAGAGAAATGAACTTGGAGATGAATCAGACATGCTAACATAGTACTGATATTGTACACATTGGGTTCATAGTTAATGAACAAGGTTTAAAATCCATGTACCTTTTTGTATTTACTAGAATACAGTCTCAGTCAGGCATATTGTGTTCATATTGAGAATGTGAAGAAATTTAAAGAGAGAGTGTTCTCCCTTTGTCTTGGGCAGGAACTTTTATTTTCCTTTGCTGACAGTAGTAAGAGATCAAACTTAGCCAGATCAAGCTTTCTTAGTGGCTGAGAAGAAGAGCAACTAAGTGGATCATTCTCTGATAGTGGAGTTGGAATAATGTGGTAGGAAAAGGACATCTTCAAGCAGGTGTGTGTGTTGCATATGGATAATCTAGTGTCTTGAATTTGGTATTGTTGAAATTACTTACTGTTATCCTCTGCTCTTTTTTTTTTTTTTCTACTGAGTTGTTTCTGTTTTTCTTTTTAAGTACATATTTTTCTATGTTATTTGGTACTGGGTATATGAACTCAGGATTATACTTCGCCTCCTAGATTAGGAACAACTTGAGGGTAGATTTATTATTTTTTTTTAATAAGAGCATAGTTATATTGAAGCATAATCAGTGCACAATAAATAAAATTGTTAGGCTTTCTAATAGTTCTCTACTGAATTTGGGAGTAAGGACACACAAGAACAAATTTCCCTGAGGAGCTGAAGCACAGGAATGCAGAAATGTGAAATTTGAAAAAAAATCTGAGTAAATATGACACAACCTCTCTATATCCTCACTCTAGTACTTGTATTTCAATTCAGTTCTAAGCTCACTGAAATAACTTTGAATATATCCTATTTCTCTCACAAAGTTTATCAAGATTAAAAGGATACATCACCTAAATCAATCTTAAATTCTCAGGATGTGGGAAAAGTTGTTTGAAAATAATTATTTGATCTTAATATATTATTTGTGGATTTCATTAATTAATTCAATAGATATTTTTAAGCATCAAATATGTGCTTAGTTATATAATAGGTTCTAAAATTATTTTGGTGAGCAAGGGCCTGATTTGTATTCTGTTAAGGCTTATTGTCAAGTATAGATTAATTAAATGCTCATGCTGTTTGAAATTATATAAAATTAAATGGAAATAAATGTTTCTAGGGGCCACATAACAATGCACAATTTAGGCTTGTGTTTGTGTGGATGGCACTCTATCTATCAGATCTAGGCCCTTAAATCTATTTCTCCTTATAATCATAAGGGACTTGATTTAGGTCATACCTGAATGGTCTAGTGGTTTTCCCTACTTTCTTCAATTTGAGTCTGAATTTGGTAATAAGGAGTTCATGATCTGAGCCACAGTCAGCTCCTGGTCTTGTTTTTGTTGACTGTATAGAGCTTCTCCATCTTTGGCTGCAAAGAATATAATCAATCTGATTTTGGTGTTGACCATCTGGTGATGTCCATGTGTAGAGTCTTGTCTTGTGTTGTTGGAAGAGGGTGTTTGCTATGACCAGTGCATTTTCTTGGCAAAACTCTATTAGTCTTTGCCCTGCTTCATTCCACATTCCAAGGCCAAATTTTCCTGTTACTCCAGGTGTTTCTTGACTTCCTACTTTGGCATTCCAGTCCCGTATAATGAAAAGGACATCTTTTTTGGATGTTAGTTCTAAAAGGTCTTGTAGGTCTTCATAAAACCATTCAACGTCAGTTTCTTCAGCATTACTGGTTGGGGCATAGACTTGGATTACTGTGATATTGAATGGTTTGCCTTGGAGACAAACAGAGATCATTCTGTCATTTTTGAGATTGCATCCAAGTACTGCATTTCAGACTCTTTTGTTGACCATGATGGCTACTCCATTTCTTCTGAGGGATTCCTGCACGCAGTAGTAGATATAATGGTCATCTGCGTTAAATTCACCCATTCCAGTCCATTTTAGTTTGCTGATTCCTAGAATGTCAACATTCACCCTTGCCATCTCTTGTTTGACCACTTCCAATTTGCCTTGATTCATGGACCTGACATTCTATGTTCCTATGCAATATTGCTCTTTACAGCATTGGATCTTGCTTCTATCACCAGTCACATCCACAGCTGGGTATTGTTTTTGCTTTGGCTCCATCCTTTCATTCTTTCTGGAGTTATTTCTCCACTGATCTCCAGTAGTGTGTTGGGCACCTACTGACCTGGGGAGTTCCTCTTTCAGTATCCTACCATTTTGCCTTTTCATACTGTTCATGGGGTTCTCAAGGCAAGAATACTGAAGTGGCTTGCCATTCCCTTCTCCAGTGGACCACATTCTGTCAGACCTCTCCGCCATGACCCACCCGTCTTTGGTTGCCCTGCAGGCATGGCTTGCTTTCATTGAGTTAGACAAGGCTGTGGTTCATGTGATTAGATTGACTAGTTTTCTGGGAGTATGGTTTTAGTGTGTCTGCCCTCTGATGCCCTCTGATGCCCTCTTGCAACACCTACTATCTTATTTGGGTTTCTCTTACCTTGGGCATGGGGTATCTCTTCACGGCTGCTCCAGCAAAGCACAGGCGCTTCTCCTTACCTTGGACGAGGGGTATCTCCTTACCAAGTTAACAATAATGTGTAATTTAGCTTTTCATAATACATTGTTTAAATACATCATTAGTTCTGTTAAACATAAGCAACATTTTCAAATCCAATACTTGAACAGTTTCCTCTATACATAGTTTAGCAGGGCTAATGAGCATAGGATGTTCTTTATTAAGAAATTAAAAGATGCTTACTCCTTGGAAGAAAAGTTATGACCAACCTAGATAGCATATTCAAAAGCAGAGACATTACTTTGCCAACTAAGGTCCGTCTAGTCAAGGCTATGGTTTTTCCTGTGGTCACGTATGGATGTGAGAGTTGGACTGTGAAGAAGGCTGAGCACCAAAGAATTGATGCTTTTGAACTGTGGTGTTGGAGAAGACTCTTGAGAGTCCCTTGGACTGCAAGGAGATCCAACCAGTCCATTCTGAAGGAGATCAGCCCTGGGATTTCTTTGGAAGGAATGATGCTAAAGCTGAAGCTCCAGTACTTTGGCCACCTCATGCGAAGAGTTGACTCATTGGAAAAGACTCTGATGCTGGAGGGGTTGGGGGCAGGAGGAGAAGGGGATGACCAAGGATAAGATGGCTGGATGGCATCACGGACTCGATGGACATGAGTCTGAGTGAACTCTGGGAGTTGGTGATGGACAGGGAGGCCTGGCGTGCTGCGATTCATGGGGTTGCAAAGAGTTGGACAGGACTGAGTGACTGAACTGAACTGAACTTGTGTGGATGAGTGGAGATGGGGATGTACAGGGAAGGCTTTTCAGAATCCCAAATCTGGGGTCTGAGGATGGCTAAGAGATCCTGGTTGTAAAGTAATATAGAAGGAGATGGAGGAAGGAAATGTTCCATGAAGAAAAAAATACAATGGTCAAAGAGCCTAGAGCCTATTGTCAGAAACAGCAAAACTGGTAGAAAATTGAGGTGGCTAAAATGAGATCAAGGGGAGGACTGATGCACAATAAAGATGAATATGGAGGCAGGGGCTAGATCACGCAGGACATTAATAAACCATAAGAAGGATTTGAATTTTTCTTAAGTATAATGAAAACCATTAAATGATTTAATATAGGCCATGATGTGATCAGATTTGGGTTTTTGCAGAAATTACTCTGACTCCATTATGTGGAAAGGGTGAAAGGGGCTGGAATGGATGCAGGAAGAAAAGGTAAGAAACTTTTGCAGTGGTCCTAATAGGAGCAATGGCAACTTGGACTGTGGTGGTGTCAGTGGAGACAGAAAAAAATGAGCAGCTTATGGTATTTTGAGGTAAAATGGACAGTATTTTGTAATGGATTACCTGTATGTAGGATGAGGGAAAAGATGATGTCAAGATGATTTCTAGTATTCTATCCTGTACAAATGGCAGGATGAAGCTAGTCACTAAAGTTGGAACAACTGTTAGAAGACTGAGTTCGAGGCGGAAGATTACAAGTTTGATAATGAACATATTGGTTATGAAATGAATCTAGCATAACCAAGTAATGTTGATATATCAAGTAAGCAGTAGGATATGCGAAGAAGGCAATGGCACCCAACCAGTACTCTTGCCTGGAAAATCCCATGGACAGAGGAGCCTGGTAGGCTGCAGTCCATAGCGTCGCAAAGAGTCGGACATGACTGAGCCACTTCCCTTTCACTTTTCACTTTCATGCATTGGAGAAGGAAATGGCAACCCACTCCAGTGTTCGTGCCTGGAGAATCCCAGGGACGGAGGAGCCTGGTGGGCTTCCGTCTATTGAGTCGTGCAAATTTGGACAGGACTGAAGCGACTTAGCAGCAGCAGCAGCAGCAGCAGCAGCAGCAACAGCAGAAGTAGGATGGGTATGTCCGAAAGCTCAAAGAATAGGTCAACCCTAAAACAGTGAATTTATTGATCTCAGAATATTTGATCGAAATTACATTTCCTTCAGTTCAGTTCAGTTGCTCAGTCCTGTCCAACTCTTTGAGACCCCATGAATCACACCACGCCAGGCCTCCCTTTCCATAACCAATTCCTGGAGTTCACTCAGACTCACGTCCATCGAGTCCGTGATGCCATCCAGCCATCTCATCCTCTGTTGTCCCCTTCTCCTCCTGCTCCCAATCCCTCCCAGCATCAGAGTCTTTTCCAATGAGTCAGCTCTTCGCATGAGGTGGCCAAAGTACTGGAGCTTCAGCTTTAGTATCATTCCTTCCAAAGAAATGCCAGGGTTGATCTTCAGAATGGACTGGTTGGATCTCCTTGCAGCCCAAGGGACTCTCAAGAGTCTTCTCCAACACCACAGTTCAAAAGCAACAATTCTTCGGTGCTCAGCTTTCTTCACAGTCCAACTCTCACATACATACATGACTACTGGAAAAACCATAGCCTTGACTAGATGGACCTTTGTTGGCAAAGTAATGTCTCTGCTTTTCAATATGCTATCTAGGTTGGTCAGAACTTTTCTTCCAAGGAGTAAGCGTCTTTTAATTTCATGGCTGCAATCACCATCTGCAGTGATTTTGGAGCCCAAAAAAGTAAAGTCTGACACTGTTTCCCCATCTATTTCCCAAGAAGTGATGGGACCACATGCCATGATCTTCATTTTTTGAATGTTGAGCTTTAAGCCAACTTTTTCACTCTCCACTTGTACTTTCATCAAGAGGCTTTTTAGTTCCTCTTCACCTTCTGCCATAAGGGTGGCGTCATCTGTACATCTGAGGTTATTGGTATTTCTCCCGGCAATCTTGATTCCAGCTTGTGCTTCTTCCATCCCAGCGTTTCTCATGATGTATTCTCCATATAAGTTAAATAAGCAAGGTGACAATATACAGCCTTGACATACTCCTTTTCCTATTTGGAACCAGTCTGTTGTTCCATGTCCAGTTCTAACTATTGCTTCCTGACCTGCATATAGATTTATCAAGAGGCAGGTCAGGTGGTTTGGTATTCCCATCTCTTTCAGAATTTTCCACAGTTTATTGTGATTGACACAGTCAAAGGCTTTGGCATCATCAATAAAGCAGAAATAGATGTTTTTCTGGAATTCTCTTGCTTTTTCCATGATCCAGCGGATGTTGGCAATTTGATCTCTGGTTCCTCTGCCTTTTCTAAAACCAGCTTGAACATCCGGAAGTTCACGCTTCACATATTGCTGAAGCCTGGCTTGGAGAATTTTGAGCATTACTTTACTAGCCTGTGAGATGAGTGCAATTGGCGGTAGTTTGAGCATTTTTTGGCATTGCCTTTCTTTGGGATTGGAATGAAAACTGACCTTTTCCAGTCCTGTGGCCACTGCTGAGTTTTCCAAATTTGCTGGCATATTGAGTGCAGCACTTTCACAGCATCATCTTTCAGGATTTGAAATAGCTCCACTGGAATTCCATCACCTCCACTAGCTTTGTTTGTAGTGATGCTTTCTAAGGCCCACTTGACTTCACATTCCAGGATGTCTGGCTCTAGATGAGTGATCACACCATCATGATTATCTTGGTCATGAAGATATTTTTTGTACAGTTCTCCTGTGTATTCTTGCTACCTCTTCTTAATATCTTCTGCTTCTGTTAGGTCCAGACCATTCCTGTCCTTTATTGTGCCCATCTTTTCATCAAATGTCCCCTTCGTATCTCTAATTTTCTTGAAGAGATCTTTAGTCTTTCCCATTCTATTCTTTTCCTCTATTTCTTTGCATTGATCACTGAGGAAGGCTTTCTTATCTCTTCTTGCTAATCTTTAGAACTCTGCATTCAGATGCTTATATCTTTCCTTGTCTCCTTTGTTTTTCACCTCTCTTCTTTTCACAGCTATTTGTAAGGCCTCCCCAGACAGCCATTTTGCTTTTTTGCATTTCTTTTCCATGGAGATGATCTTGATCCCTGTCTCCTCTACAATGTCATGAACCTCTGTCCATAGTTCATCAGGCACTCTATCTATCAGATCTAGGCCCTTAAATCTATTTCTCACTTCCACTGTATAATCATAAGGGATTTGATTTAGCTCATACCTGAATGGTCTAGCGGTTTTCCCTACTTTCTTCAATTTAAATCTGAATTTAGCAATAAGGAGTTTATGATCTGACCCACAGTCAGCTCCTGGTCTTGTTTTTGTTGACTGTATAGAGCTTCTCCATCTTTGGCTGCAAAGAATATAATCAATCTGATTTCGGCATTGACCATCTGGTGATGTCCATGTGTAGAGTCTTCTCTTGTGTTGTTGGAAGAGGGTGTTTGCTATGACCAGTGCATTTTCTTGGCAAAACTCTATTAGTCTTTGCCTTGCTTCATTCCATATCCCAAGGCCAAATTTGCCTGTTACTCCAGGTGTTTCTTGACATTTCCTAGAAGAACATGAAAAGAGAACATGTTGGTATAAACCTTAAGAAATCAACCCTTTTAATGATTGTTAGAAAAGGATGAATCTTTGAGATGTAGGGAGAAAACACCAGGTGAATATTTTTTGTACAAGCCAAAAAAGGGCAGTGTTTCTAGAGTGAGACACTGGCCAACATTGTCAAATGCAAAGAAGTTCAGTCATATGAGCAATAAAACCAACAACTGATTTTAGTAATATGGAGCTCACTGGTGACTCAAGCGAAAGATGTTTTAGTCTGGTGACTCAAAAGGAGTGAACTGGGAAATGAGTGAAATGGCAAAACCAATAGAATATTGTAAACAAAAAAAAAAAAAAAAAAAAAGAAGAAGAAGAAAGAAAGAAAAGAAAAGCACCAAACCAAAACAAAAAACAAGCACAGTCAGCTCTTTAAAGACACTTGGCTATACAGGGAAGAATAGACCTAAGGGAGCAGAGTAGACGTGACAAAATATGGTGCAGTGGAACATGTGTTTGAACGTCCATTGGAATCTCCTGTGTAACCACTGATTCAGAAATTCAAGCTTTTTAGATAAGACTTGAAGAATAACTTTAGAATTAAATAATAAAAAATTTACAGTTACAGTGTAATTTGTTCTATGACATATTGCTGGTAATAGCTATTATTTATTTATGTCATTGTTTTTCCATTAATACTTTTTTCTTTTTTTTTTAAACATGAGAACATACAAGTTACTTCACAATGAAGTCATTGGCTTTATGAAACCATTTCCAGTAAACAGAGGGTGATGAAAAGCAAGTATTGCCTGTTCCTTGCTGTTTCCTTGTATTGCAGTAAGAAAATTTTGTGCATTTGAACTGATTGTGTTTATATCCTACTGAAATGGACAGTGCTGGTACAGGCACACGGATAAGAGAAATAAACATAAGTGACTGTGAAATGCAAGGAGTTGCCTGAGAAGAGTATTCTTTTATGCTCCACAATGGTAGCTAAGATGTGGCAGTGGAAGTAAGATAAATTTTATTTGGGGGCTGCTCTGGAAGTGCCTGCTTGTAGAAATTCACCTTTTCTACTAGTTGTAAGATGCCAGAAAAATTGCTCAGCCACTTTTGGTCTGCTTTCTTATTCACAAAATTGGGTTACTAATTCAGTGTTTTCTGACTGTTCTTGTACACTTGAGTTGTGAAATACCAGGCACATTTCATTTATGACGGTTAATCAAGACTATGTTATTTACTGAGGAGGAGCAGGAATGGAAGGTACAAAACTCATGACAGATATTTATTTAAATAACATTATGTACATATTACTGGCTAAAATACAATCTCAAAAATTAAAATTTATTTATTAAATTGAAGAATTATAAACCATGCCTATAAGAAAGGTAGTAGGACATTGAAGGGTTTCCCTGGTGGCTCAGTGATAAAGAGTCCACCTGCCAGTGCAGATGTGGGTTTGATCCCTGCATCAGGAAGATCCCCTGGAGAAGGAAATGGCAACCCACTCCAATATTCTTATCTGGGAAATCCTACGGATAGAGGAGCCTGGAGGGATATAGTCCATGGGGTTGCAAAAGAATTGGATATATCACAAGGACATTAAAACATGGTGAAGATCATAGACTTTTAAATAAGTTAGCTAGTGGTAGTGTGTGCTCAGTTGTGTCCTACTTTTTGGGCAAATTTTTACATGTTTGAGCCTCAGTTTCCTTATCTGTCATAGAGTATATTAGTAATAGTAAATAATAGCATATTCCTCATAGAGTAGTTGTAAGAATTGACTGAGGTGATGATTTTACTGTAGCAAGCACCAGCTCATATTAGCCATTATTATGAGGGCTTTTTTTTTTTTTTTGGATAGTCCATTTTATTTATTTATTAAAAATTAAAAAAATATATTACTGAAGATTTTAAAATCTCTTTAAAATCTTAAGCTCAGTTTCTCAAATTGATACAACTGGGAGTAGGTGAAGGTGTACCAGAGGGTACTAGGAATTACAAAACAAATGTAAGATATCTTCCTGAAGTGAACATTTTGTTGATACTGTACTTTTTAATATTGGAGTGGCAAATCGCAATGCAATCCAGTATTCTTGCCAGGTTAATCCCAAGGACAGAGGAGCCTGGTAGGCTATAGTCCATGGGGTCACAAAGAGTCAGACATGACTGAGTGAGCACACACACACATTTTAATATTCTTATATGGAATATAAAAACATTTTAAAAATTTTTTAGATAAAAAGAATGCTTCAAAGAAATATTTTGCCCTTGGAGGATGGAGTCAGTGTTCAGACTGTAGCTCTGGAGCCCGGTAATATGCATACCTTCATTTCTGCAGCCAGGGGTTCTTCAGTGGCAGTAGTTAAGAATTATTAGTCAAAAGACTTAGCTATTGTTAAAAGATGCAGAAGTAAAGGCACTTCTTGTTCAACCACTGATTTCAGTAGATTAAAAATCAAGAGGATTATATGGATTTGTCTTTGCAAATCCTAAAGTGATTTTCTTGATTTGGGAAGAATCTTGACATGTTTTAACTTTGCACTTCACTGAGAGATGTTCCCAGCATCTTGCTGTTTTACATAATTGAAAACACTGTCAATTCAGATTGGCTCTGAAAAAGGCAAACTAAGATGTTTTCAGAGACACTAAAATATGATATCTCATGTATATTTTGGTAAATATCTTGATTTCCTTATTTACTATGCAAAAAAGAATCTGGTAGATTTTCAATTCTAGAATACATCATTTCTTAGAGAATAGACTGATAGCTTACGGTGAACGGTGTTGGATTCTTATCTCTGAAAAAGATTTAGTTTCGGGACCAGGGACCAGACTTGATCACTTAAGAACTTTTGTGTAGCAGTTTTATTAAAGTAAGAAAAGGGTCAGAGAAAGCTTCTGACAGACATCAGAAGGGGGACAGAGAATGCCCCCTTCGCTAGTGTTAGCAAGGGAGTTATATACTTTTTAAATTAGTTATTACAATAAATCAAAAGAATATCCCAAGATTGTAAAGATCTTACTAAACCCACTCCCATAATTTACATTTTAAAACAACAGGATTAGCCAGAAGGTTTTCAGGAAGGAGAAACTGTCCTCAAGCAGGATACATTGTTGTTATATAATCCTTAGTACAGAGTTTAAACTGAGTTGCTTCTTGTATAATCATCAGTTCTGGGCTTAAAGAAAAAAAAAAAAAAAACAAAACTACAACATTGTATGTGACTAAGAGTAAGGAATGTAGAGAAAAAAAGATGTTTGTTCTTTCCTTCTCCTTAAGAATTCCAGACCTCTATCTCTTTGGGGACCCCCAGACTTCTTATCAACCTGTCTAGGAATTGACTTTCTCAATACTATGTATTTTTTCCTAAATTTATAGAAATGCTAAAACCTAAAACTATTTTCCCTTATTAACATTTGAGTGTTACTTTAAAAGAAAAGCTGGACTTGATTAAAACATAGGCAGAAAGATTATATATATAAACAGAACAGATTTTATGTCATCTTTCACATGGGTAGCTTCTGTTTTGGGAGATTTAAAGGTTTAACTTTTTTGTTCTTTAAAGAGGAAATTGTTCTGTGTGTGCTTAGTCACTCAGGGGTGTCCAGCTGTTTGTAACCCCATGGACTGAAGACCACCAGACTCCTCTGTCAATGGAATTTTCCAGGCAAGCATACTGGAATGGGTTGCCATTTCCTATTCCAGGCAATCTTTCTGACTCAGCAATCAAACATGGGTCTTTTTTGTCTCCCACATTGGCAGGCAGATTCTTTACCACTACTCAACCTGGGAAGCCTAAGAGGAAGTTGTTCCGTCACTCAGTCATGTCCAGCTCTTTGTGACCCCATGGCCTGAAGCATGCAAGGCTTCTCTGTCCTTCACCATCTCCCAGAGCTTGCTCAAACTCATGTCCATTGAGTCAGTGCTGCCATCTCATCCTCTGTCGTCCCCTTCTCCTATCTTCATCTTTCCCAGCATCAGGGTCTTTTCAAATGAGTCAGTTCTTTGCATCAGTTGGCCAAAGTATTGGAGCTTCAGCTTCAACATCAGTCCTTCCAATAAACATTCAGGACTGATTTCCTTTAGAATTGACTGGTTTGATCTCTTTGCAGTCCAAGGGACTCTCAAGAGTCTTCTCCAACACCACAGTTCAAAAGCAACAGTTCTTCAGCGTTAAGCCTTCTCTATGGTCCAACTCTCACTTCCATACATGACTACTGGATAAACCATGGCTTTGATTATAAGGACCTTTGTCAGCAAAGTAATGTCTCTGCTTTTTAATATGCTGTCTAGGTTTTTCTTCCAAGAGGCAAGTGTCTTTTAATTTCATGGTTGTAGTCACCATCTGCAGTGGTTTTGGAGAAAATTAGGGGCCATAAATTGGAGGAGGAGTTGTGAGTCTTGTCTTGGGTTTTGGACATTTCTTTCTGTTATTTGGGGCTGCGCTTTACATTTTGGGTTAATTCAAAGCCCACTTTGCCATTGCTTCCACTGTGAAGCCTCTCAAATCATCCTCCCATCAGAATTGATTATATCTTCACTGAATTTTTTCATGGCCTAATAGCTTTTTGAATTTTTACTCGATACTTGAAAGAAAGCATAGTCTTCCTGTCTTTATTTTCTTCTTTTATTGTGTTTCTCTTTCTTTCTTGAATATTCACTAGTTTTTATTTGTGAATATCAATAGTTTTTAATAATACATAGGTATTCATATTATTATAGATTTATTGAGAATTATAACCTTTACTATTTTAAAACTTTATTCTTTTTTCACTGTGTATTATGCTTTTCACCATTTATTTAATCAGTATGATACTGAGATCACAGATTCTGACTTGTTTTTATAGTAAGAAAGCAATTTATCATTTCATTTTTAAATTTTCTAAATTAATATTTATGATTGATTTACATTTACAGTGTATAGTGGGTTTTGCTTTGTGATAAAATATAGAAGACTTTTTCTTTTAATAAATGAATACATATGTTTTATTCTTACTGAAATAATAAATATGTTTAGTCTTAGATTTGTCGCATTATTTTAGGTTTTATACAGAGAAAGGGAGAGAGAGTCAGTCTTTCTTTTGGTGATTGGACCTGTAAATAAGGTCTATAGCCAGGTCTGTAGCCAATAAATGGGAAAAACAGAGATTAAAAAAAAATTAATGAGGCAGAAGCACAGAGAGATGGAGAACTAAACTAGGAGGAAGTCTTTCTAGGTTCCCTATAGATTCTAGTTTACACTTCCAGTTTGTTCCTGATATCTGCTTCTCTTGTTTCCATGAAACATCTTTATAACCTTTTAATAAATTCACCTATTTTATTGAAATAGGTTTCTTTTTTTTTTGCAACTATAATAAGCCAATTCACACCTGTATGTAATCACAGATCACAGTCCATCCAGCTAAAAAAAGAGTAAGAAAAATCAGATTAGAGTATTCTTTCTGCAGGATTTTTTTAACTCTAGAGTCACCATGTGAATTCAAACAGATTCTTTATTAACTAGCTCAATTACCCACTTAGATCTGGTTTAACTACGAGGAACTTATTGCTGGTCACTATAATACAATAGTGCAAAATTAAAAGCAACTGAGAGGTTCACTCATTTGAATGTGTAGTGGCTCATTGTCAGGCACATGAGCTGCAGGCAGGTACATCTGAATTTATATAGCTTGCTGCTCTTTCTCTTCAGTTTGCCTATGGTTATCTCTACTTGCAGCCCAGCTATTAGCTTATCTTCTTAAAAGCAGTCTGATCAAAAACATACCTAAGACTTCCCTGGTGGTTCAGTGATAAAGAATCTGCCTGCCGAGGCAGGGGACAGGGGTTTGATCCCTGGGGTCCAGGAAGATTCCCACATGCCAAGGAACAACTAAACCCATGCACCAGAACTACTGAGCCTGTGCTTTAGAGCCTGGGAGCCACAGCAACTGAGCCCATGTGCCACAACTACTGAATCCCATGTGCCCTAGAGCCCATGCTCTGCAACAAAAGTCACCGCAATGAGAAGCCTGTGCATAGCAGTTAGAGAGTGACCCCTGCTCGTCACAACTAGAGAAAAAGCCCACACAGCAATGAAGACCCAGCACGGCCAAAAATAAGTGAATACAATTATATATATTTGAAAAAACACACACCTCACCAAATAGAGCTATTTCTATAGTGCTCGTAGTCTATAATTCAAGGCTGAGCAGCAGGGTCAAAGTAGCACCAGGCAATGAGTTTTCTCTTGGTACCTTGAAGAACGACCTGAACTTAAACTCTCCTAAGTTTTTGTAGCCCTAGAAATCATCCCAGTGCCAGGCATCTTTGTAATTTGTAGGCCTGCTCAAAATACATACAAAAAAGGAAAGCTTAATTAGTTTTTAGCTTAGAACTTGGTCAAAAACTTCATTTAGTCTTTTTATTTCTTTTCTGTTATTGAGACATCAGATATTTCATTAAATAGTTAGAAAATAAAGGAAAATGAAACAAACAAACAAAAGTCACTCAGAGTCCTACCAACCAAAGAAAAAACACTGTTAATTCTATTTTGTATTTTGGTATTTTTTCTTTCTAGAGTTTGTTTTTAACTTTTCATAATATTTATTCCTTCATTTACTTGATATAATGTTATGTATTTACAATTCTGTATCTCCTTTTTTAATCCATGATTTTCTGTATTATTATAAACTCAATGTAAATATTTCCAAGGGCTTCAAAATATTCTGTGAAATGGATATTACATAGCTAATTAAACATCATTTGGGGATATTAATGTTTCTAATTATGGGATATTTTAGATATTGCAATAAATATCCTTTGCATAAAACTTTTTATATGTGTAGAATGATTTTGTAGGTTAGATCTTTAGACATTTATGCTCTGAGTTTGAAAATTTTAACCTTGGCACTGCATTGGCCCAGTTTCCCTTTATGGTTTCAGGCATTAGACCTAGGTCTGTTAACTGAAGGAGGCCCACAGCAAGTCTGGGAACACTGAATGTGAACTGCTCATTTGAATGAATCTGAAATCCAGGTTGATCCCTTTGTTTTCACCTCACTGCATCCCAAAGATGAGAACTGGCTGAGAATGTGCGTGGATTTGGCTCTGCCAGCTGGCAAAACATCCCCAAATAATAGGAGATTATTAGAATCCTGCCCTTTTCCAGCATGCTTTTATCCACATTCATTTCTGTGTTGGCCAATTAGGGATGGTACAGTGGTTTTCTTTGTATGCATCCTGGCAGTCCCATCCACATAGGTTTGGGAGGAAAATCTCACAGAATGTGAGATCCTTTTAGATGAAAGAGGCTTTGTTAATTTTAACCAAAAGACACCTGTGATGGCAGTGGGGCTGTGAGTGTTGGTTGTAGGTAAGGGTTCAGCTGCTAAGCTGCTTGTGTGGAACTTTGCAGATGCTCCATTTCTTTCATGGCTGCAGTCTTATTGAGGTCAGCAATTGATGCGAAACCAAAAAGGGAAACAGAGACAGGGCTTCTAGAGGACATGCCATCATGGTCTAGTCGTTGCTTTGGATAATATGGCTCTGCTTAGGCCCTTTCTGTAGAACCAGGAGTGGTAGTGGACATTGCCCCTTGTCAGTTAGCAACCTGACACTTGTAGTATTAGTGATTGAAGAGATATTGATGAATTTTGGGAAGAGATTAACTGCTTTCCCTCTGGTTATTATCATCAGTGGGCAGGGGGACATGCTCAAGTGTTCAGGTAGTATGTGGGAGCTGAAATTCCACATAAGAAACAATTGTCTTCATCTCAGATAGCACCTCTCTCTCCATCCTTGAGCCTGGGATAGCAGGTTATTTCTCTGTTGTTGCTCAGAAGAGAGATACTGATATATTCCATGGTGTGTGTGTGTGTGTGTGTATGTGTGAGTGTGTGTAATTAATAAACTATTGCAATATAATGTTAGCTTTTTTTTTTTTTGGCCAGAGGGAAGCTTATAGTATTTTATAAAATGCTAGAATTTTAGAGCCAGAAGATACCATACATATCCATTAATCTATGGGTTAACCACCATATTTTTTCTTTCACTTTTATTGAGATACATATAATTAATATAGAGAACTCTGTCAGTTTGGGGATTCCCCAGTGGTTCAGCAGTAAAATAATCTGCCTGCAATGCAGTAGCCGCAGGAGACATGGGTTTGACCCCTGGGTCGGGAAGATTCCCCTGGAGGAGGGGATGGCAACATACTCCAGTATCCTTGCCTGGAGAATCCAATGGACAGAGAAACCTGGCAGGCTATAGTCCATAGAGTTGCAAAGAGTTGGACACGACTGAAGTGATTTAGCATGCACTCACACACATACACTATCAGTTTAAGGTGTACAGCTAATGATTTGACTTATATATGTCATAAAATCATTACCACAATAAGTTTAGTCAACATTCATCATCTCACATAGTTACAAAGTTAAAGAAATAGAAAAAAAAATTTATGATGAGAACTCTTAGGATTTACCTTCTTAACTTTCAGATATAGTATGTTGTTGTTTAATTGCTAAGTTATATACATGGCTTCTGAGACTCTAGGACTGTAACCTGCAAGGTTCCTCTGTCCATGGGATTTCTCAGGCAAGAATACTACGGTGGGTTGCCACTTCCTTTTCCACAGTATCTTCCCCACCCAGGAATCAAACCTGAATCTCCTGCATTGGCAGGCAGGTTCCTTACCACTGAGCCACCAGGGAAATCCTTCAGAAACAGCACGTGTTTGTGCCTGCTCAGTTGCTCAGTCATGTCCAATTTTGTGCAACCCCATGAACTGTAGCCTGTCAGGATCCTCTGTCCATGGAATTTTCCAGGCAAGAATACTGGAGTTGGTTTACCATTTCCATCTCCAGGGGATCTTCCTGACCCAGGGATCAAACCTGTGTCTCTTGTGTCTCCTGCATTCAGGTGGATTCTTTACAGCTGAGCCATCAGGGAAGCCTCAGATATGGCATATGGCAGTGTTAAGTATATTTATCATGTTGTATATTACATCCCTAGTACTTATTTATTTTATATCTGGCAATTTGTATCTTTTGATTGCCCTTATCCAATTCCCCATACCCCTATCCCTCTGTCTCTCCTATGGACAAATGTGATCTCTTTCTCTATGAGTTTGTTTTTGAAGTGTAATTGACATGCAACACCATGTTAATTCCTCAGATTAACATGAAAAAAACCTCAGAAAGAACTGCAGAACAGTTTTAGGAATTTTTCCAAAGTAATAAAGGTATTGACCCAGCCCAGTCTACAACCTGGGTGTTCAGGCCTCAGCCAAATGGTCTTTTCATTACACAATGCCTATTTTCATAGCAAGAGAAAAACAATTTCTGTAGTTTTCTTTTAGAACAAAAATACTTTGCTGAGACAAGAGAAAGAATAACACAAAAAAGATTCATCATTATTATTACTGTTACTATGTAGCACACTACTTTATAGTTGCTAATTTAAAAAAAACACTTTACTGATGTGTTATTAGCTTTCAGAATGCTTTATATAATGCGTTTGGAGATAAGACTACATCTGTGAAACCGTCACCACAACCTATGCCATAACATGTCCATTACCTTCAAAAGATTCCCCCCTTCTTTATTAATATTACTTTTATGAGAATATAAGTTCTATATTCTGCAAAATTTTTAATATAAAATACAATGAGTCATTAGGGAAGCCCTATTGTTAACTGTTGTTGTTTAGTCGCTAAGTCGTGTCTGACTCTTTGTGACCCCATGGAGAATAGTACACCAGGCTCCTCTGTCCATGGGATGTCCAGGCAAGATACTGGAGTGGGTTGCCATTCCCTTCTCCAGTTCTTAACTATAGGTACTGCTAACTATTGTCTGTATAGATCTCTTCAGATGTTTATCTTGCTTAACTGAAACTTTGTAACCTTTGGCCTCCTGGCTTGCCCCTCCCCCTAATACCTGGCAACCACCATTCTGCTCTCTGCTTCTATGAGTCTGGCTATTACAGAGCCCTCATGTAAATAGGATCATATAGTATTTATCCTTCTGTGTATGGCATATTTCACTTAGCATAATGTCTTCCAGGTTCATTCATATTGCAAAGAGCATGATTTGTTCTATTGTCAGCCTTCTTTTTGTGTGTTTAGCACATTTTCTTTGTCCATGTGTCTATTAATGGACAGTTGGCTTCCATGCCTTGGCTATTCCTAATAATGCTGGAAAATAACATGGGAAAGCAGGTATCTCTTTAAGATCTTAAATTCCTTTGAATATATACCTAAAAGTGAGATTTCTGGTTCATATGGTAGTTCTCTTTTTAAGGAACCTCTGTACTATTTTCTACAGTTACTACCCCAGTGTACATTCTCACCAGTAGTATATGAGAGTCCCTTTTCTTCATATCTTCACAAACACTTACTCTTTGTTTTGTTGACAGTCTCCATCTTTAGTGTGAAAAATATCATCTCATTATGGGTTTCACTTGCATTTCCCGGATGATTAATGATAATGAGTGTTGACGAGCACCTTTTCATAACCTGGTGGCCATCGGTATATCTTCTTTGGAGACATGTCTGTTCAGGTCCTTTGCCCTTTTCTTAGATTGATTTAATTAATCAACAATTTTTTTTTTTTAAACTTTTGAGTTGTAAGAGTTCCTTACAAATTTTGGATAATAATCCTTTATTATATACATTCCTTTATTAGGTGTATTTTCCAATATGGAATGTTCAATGTGGTCTTATTTTATATTAGAACTACAAAAGAAACACTGTCTCCTCTAATATGGATACCAGTTTGAGGGATTTTTAAAAATCCCTTAAACAGTTTGTTAGATACTGGTTTCATTAAAGATATTTAATAAATTTTGATATACTCATTTATTCTATATGTCATATCTTATAGATATAGTTCCAAATACTCATGTATTGCAAATATTTTCTCCCATTCCATAGGTTACCTATTAGTTTGTTGATTTTATTGCTATTCAGAAGCTTTTCACTTTGATGCAATCCCACTTGTCTATTGTTGCTATTGTTGCCTGTGCTTTTGGTGTTATATCCAAGAATTCATTGCCAAGACCAATCTCAAGAAGTTTTTTCCTTATGTTTTCTTTCAGGAGTTTTATGGTTTCAAATCTGATGTTTAAGTCTTTAATCCGGTTTGAGGTGATTTTTAATAATAAAGTTATCAGTGGAAAAACTATCTATATAGTGATAATTTTGTCTATGTTGAATGGATACATTAATCTCTGCTTTGAATATATATCATGTCTGTCTTGTTAAGTGCAAAGATGAATACAAAAGAGGACTACAAAAGACTTGATGCATCCTCCTGGAAACAAGTAGATTATAATAATTTATCCTTATTAATGTTTTTTATTCTTAGTTTTCTGTCATGTAATATTTTTCTTATTTATTTTCTTTTCATGTGTGGAGTTCAAAGACTGGTGAAAATGTTTACATAGCTTTGGAGTTCTGCCAAATTTCTATTAATAAATTCAGTGTAGAGCAGGAGCTTTGAGATTTCTCTTTTGAGTTTGGGCAGGTAATTCCATCTGTCTGGGGACTTTCCTCCCCTTAGGTATAAAATAAGTCATTGTACTAAAGATGCATGTACTTCCTCATAACTCAAAATTTTTATGTCTGGCTTTATAATAAATATATATTGCTATGAGAGCTTGGTGTAGGGCACTTTGCCTGGGCTTTAGAAATAGTTGTCTGATCAAGCTTCGGTCATAATTGAATGATGAAAATCAATGAGCATTTATTTATTTATTTATTTATTTTGAGCATTTATTTAATAAGCTATTTATCCTCTGCCACTTCTCCCATCCTTTCAAAGTGGACAGGTATTTTTAAGTGGGTACACAGGAGTCAGATTAATTCAATTCGGTATTTTGTTGATTCAAAACTGAATGGTCGAGAGTCTGGCAAACGAGTTTGAATACAAATTCTACTTTTCATTCATGTAAATTACTTAATTCCTTTGAAGGTTAGTAGTTTCCTTGTCTGTTTAGAGACAATTTAATCCCTCCCTTGGATCATTAAGAAAATTAAATGATGCAGTGTATAAAGTGCCTGGCATAGAGTATCAATAAATCTCTATTGATTTTCTGCTTTTTGAATTTCAGATTTGCCCTTGAATAGCTATAGAAATCATACTACATGTAGGTGGTAGTTGACAGCCATCTTTGGTGTGTCTTAGCTTGTAGCTGCATTACTCTGGTTTCTGCCTCCATTTCACATATCCTTCTTTTCTGCATATCTGTGTCCTAATTTCCTTCATCTTATAAGGTTGACAGTCGTTGAATGAGAACTCACCCTAATCCAGTTTGACCTTATCCTAACTTGATTACATCTGCAAAGGCCTTATTTCCAAAAAGGTCACATTCACAGGTACTGGGTTTTATTTCTTCCTTCCAATCTGCATTCATTTTGTTTCTTTTTCTTGCCTTGTGATAGTAAATTGAACTTTAAGTACAATGTGTAAAAGAAGTGTTGAAAGTGGTCATACTTGTATTTTTCCTGATATTTGGAAGAGTCTATTTTAACATCACTAAGTATATTAGCTCTAAGTTTTTGATAGATGCCCTTTATTTAGATTCAGAAAGTTGCCTTATATTGCAATTTGACTGAGAGTTTCTTTTTTTTTAAATCAGGAGTGGGTGTTAGATTTTAGTAAATGATTTTTTACATCTATTAAGATAATTATGTGTATTTTTGTTAAGATAATAAATTTTATTGATTCTAAAAAATTTTATATTGATTCACTTTTTTGATTGTGAAACTCAACTTTTATCTCTAGGCTAAACCCCATTTGGTCATGATATATTTTCTTTCTTTTTTTTTTTTAAATTTATTTATTTATTTTTAATTTTTACTTTACAATTCTGTATTGGTTTTGGCATAGATTGACATGAATCCACCACAGGTGTACATGCGTTGTATTCCATTACTTAAAATTTTATTTAGAGTATTTGATTAATATTCATGAGGGGCATTAGTCATCAGTTTTCTTTTTTGTAATGACTTCGTTATGTTTTGGTATCAGACTAACAGTGGCCTCACAGCATGAAGTGGAATGTTTTCCCTGTTCTTCAATTTTATGGAAGGGTGTTTATTGAATTGATATTATTTCTTTCTTAAAAATTTGGTAGAAATAACCACTGAAGTCATCTGAACCTGGAGTTTATTTTGTTGAAAGTTATTAACTACAAATCTGGTCTGTTTAATAGATATAGAAATACTAGGGATACTGGTTTCTTTTTGTGTGATATTTAGAAGGTTGTGTGTTTCAAATCATAAAATTTTTCATATTTCCTTATTGTTCTTTAATCTGTAGAATTGTTATGTCTTTCATTCCTGATGCTGCTAATTTGTCTTTTTTTCTCTAGTATGTTTGACTAGAGGTCTGTCAATTTAAATGACCTCAAAGAACCAACTTTTGGTTCAATTTCATTTTTCTATTTGTTTCCTTTTTTTCTATTTCATTAATTTTTACTTTGATACTTATACTTTCTTTCTAATTACTTTGAGATTAATTAATTTGAGTTCTTATTTTTCTAGATGCTTAGTCATTGATTTAAGTCCATCTTTTCTAAAATAAGGATTTAGTACCATAAATTTGCTACTAATCAATGTACCACAAAATTTGAGATGTTGATATGTTGTGTTTTTATTTTGACCCAGTTTAAAATACTTTCTAATATCCTCTTTGATTTTTGTTTTTTGATCCATAGGATGTTTAGAAATATCTTTAAAAAATCTTTCTGTAATTATTGATATGTTTTGATTTAAACTGATCACTTTGCTACTTGATTTTTGTTTGTCTCATCCATTATTTATTTATTTATTTGTTTAAAATTTTATTTTTGCTTTATTTTACTTTACAATACTGTATTTATTTTTGCTATACATTGACATGAATCCGCCACGGTTGTACATGAGTTCCCAATCATGAACCCCCCTCCCACCTTCCACCCCATATCATCTCTCTGGATCATCCCCGTGTACCAGCCCCAAGCATCCTGTATCCTGTATCAAACATAGACTGGCGATTCGTTTCTTACATGATAGTATACATGTTTTAAAAATTCCTTATTTCCCCTGTTATCATCCTTCTGTTGGATTGACTTAATATATTTATGATTCTGTTTTATCTGAATTGTTAATTGGGTAGATATAACTCTTTACTATAGTATTTGCTTTAGGTTTTATATTATACATCTTTAACTTATCATGTTATAGCTTCAGGTAAAATTATACCACTTAATGAACATTGCATGAATTTTTCAGTAGTATACATTGTTTTCTCCTCATCCAACTTTTGTGGTTTTTCTTCATGACCAGTTTTACAACTGCTTTAAACCATGTTTAATCTTATTATTATTTGTGTTTAAACATTTAATTGTCTTTTAAAATATATTAAAAATAAAAGAATAATATATTTTTTCATTTTATTGCCATTTTAGTGCTCTTTACTCCTTGTGTCTATCTTTATTTCCATTTGGTATCATTTTCTTTCTGCCTGAATATAATATCAATGTAATACTTGCAATAATGTTATGAAGTAGGTATTGTTATTACTTCCATTTACTAAAGGAAAATCCAGTTTAGGGAGTTTAAGTAGCTTTCCCAAAGTTGCTGGGTTTTGAGGTCAACATCAGGTCTGTTTGACTTCTAAGTTCTTAATCACTGTTCTGCATGGTTTTCTGTTTTCTCTTTTGTCTCTGTTTTTGGAAAGGATGGAGCTACAAATTCTACTTAATACAAATTTATCATTATTTCACTTAATCAAAGGGTGCTATAGACTTAATGATTTTGTTCCCTCAAGTACATTTGTTGAAATCTAATCCCCAATGTGATGGTACTTAGAAGTGGGGCTTTGGGGAGGTGATTAAGCCATGAGGAGAGAGCTCTCATAAATGGAATTAATACCCTTAAAAAGAGGTACTTATCCCATCCATCATGTGAGGACACATTAGGAAGATGGTTGTCTATGAACCAAGAAATGGGCTCCATTAGACACCAAAACTGCTGGCAACCTGATCTTGGACTTCCCAACTTCTAGAGTTATGAGAAATGTTCATTGTTTAAGCCACCTAGATTATGGTATTTTATATTTTGTGATAGCAGCTCAAATAGATCTAAGACCACTGTAGAATATGTTAAAGTTCAGTTCAGTGCAATTCAGTTGCTCTGTCATGTCTGACTCTTTGCAACCCCATGAATCACAGCACGCCAGGCCTCCCTGTCCACCACCAACTCCTGGAGTTCACACAGACTCGTGTCCATCGAATCAGTGATGCCATCCAGCCATCTCATCCTTGGTCGTCCCCTTCTCCTCCTGCCCCCAATCCCTCCCAGCATCAAAGTCTTTTCCAATGAGTCAACTCTTCACATGAGGTGGCCAAAGTACTGGAGTTTCAGCTTTAGCATCATTCCTTCCAAAGAAATCCCAGGGCTGATCTCCTTCAGAATGGACTGGTTGGATCTCCTTGCAGTCCAAGGGACTCTCAAGAGTCTTCTCCAACACCAAAATTCAAAAGTATCAGTTCCTCAGTGTTCAGCCTTTTTCACAGTCCAACTCTCACATCCATACATGACTACTGGAAAAAACATAGCCTTGACTAGATGGACCTTAGTCGGCAAAGTAATGTCTCTGCTTTTGAATATACTATCTAGGTTGGTCATAACTTTTCTTCCAAGGAGTAAGCATCTTTTAATTTCATGGCTGCAATCACCATCTGCAGTAATTTTGGAACCCACAAAAATAAAGTCTGACACTGTTTCCACTGTTAGCCCATCTATTTCCCATGAAGTGATGGGACTGGATGCCATGATCTTCATTTTCTGAATGTTGAGCTTGAAGCCAACTTTTTCACTCTCCTCTTTCACTTTCATCAAGAGACTTTTTAGTTCCTCTTCACTCTCTGCCATAAGGGTGATGTCATCTGCATATCTGAGGTGATTGATATTTCTCCTGGCATTCCTGATTCCAGCTTGTGTTTCTTCCAGTCCAGCATTTCTTATGATGTACTCTGCATAGAAGTTAAATAAGCAGGGTGACAATATACAGCCTTGACGTACCCCTTTTCCTATTTGGAACCAGTCTGTTGTTCCATGTCCAGTTCTAACTGTTGCTTCCTGACCTGCATACAGATTTCTCAAGAGGCAGGTCAGGTGGTCTAGTATTCCCATCTCTCTCAGAATTTTCCACAGTTTATTGTGATCCACACAGTCAAAGGCTTTGGCATAGTCAATAAAGCAGAAATAGATGTTTTTCTGGAACTCTCTTGCTTTTTCCATGATCCAGCAGATGTTGGCAATTTGATCTCTGGTTCCTCTGCATTTTCTAAAACCAGCTTGAACATCAGGAAGTTAACGGTTCATGTATTGCTGAAGCCTGGCTTGGAGAATTTTGAGCATTACTTTACTAGCATGTGAGATGAGTGTAATTGTGCAGTAGTTTGAGCCTTCTTTGCCATTGCCTTTCTTTGGGATTGGAATGAAAACTGACCTTTTCCAGTCCTGTGGCCACTGCTGAGTTTTCCAAATTTGTTGGCATATTGAGTGCAGCACTTTCACAGCATCATCTTTCAAGATTTGAAATAGCTCAACTGGAATGCCATTACCTCCACTAGCTTTGCTCGTAGTGATGCTTTCTAAGGACAACTTGACTTCACATTCCAGGATGTCTGGCTCTAGATGAATGATCACACCATCATGATTATCTGAGTCGTGAAGATCTTTTTTTGTACAGTTCTTCTGTGTATTCTTGCCACCTCTTCTTAATATCTTCTGCTTCTGCCATAGCGTTTCTGTCCTTTATCAAGCCCATCTTTGCATGAAATGTTCCCTTGGTATCTCTAATTTTCTTGAAGAGATCTCTAGTCTTTCCCATTCTGTTCTTTTCCTCTATTTCTTTGCATTGATTGCTGAAGAAGGCTTTCTTATCTCTTCTTGCTATTCTTTGGAACTCTGCATTCAGATGCTTATATCTTTCCTTTTCTCCTTTGCTTTTCGCCTCTCTTCTTTTCACAGCTATTTGTAAGGCTTCCCCAGACAGCTGTTTTGCTTTTTTTTTGCATTTCTTTTCCATGGGGATGGTCTTGATCCCTGTCTCCTGTACAATGTCGCGAACCTCATTCCATAGTTCATCAGGCACTCTATCAGATCTAGGCCCTTAAATCTATTTCTCACTTCCACTGTATAATCATAAGGGATTTGCTTTAGGTCATACCTGAATGGTCTAGTGGTTTTCCCTGCTTTCTTCAATTTCAGTCTGAATTTGGTAATAAGGAGTTCATAATCTGAGCCACAGTCAGCTCCTAGTCTTGTTTTTGTTTACTGTATAGAGCTTCTCTATCTTTGGCTGCAGAAAATATAATCAATCAGATTTCGGTGTTGACCATCCGGTGATGTCCATGTGTAGAGTCTTCTCTTGTGTTGCTGGAAGAGGGTGTTTGCTATGACCAGTACATTTTCTTGGCAAAATGGTATTAGTCTTTGCCCTGCTTCATTCCACACTCCAAGGCCAAATTTGCCTGTTACTCCAGGTGTTTCTTGACTTCCTACTTTTGCATTCCAGTCCCCTATTATGAAAAGGACATCTTTTTTGGATGTTACTTCTAAAAGGTCTTGTAGGTCTTCATAGAACCATTCAACTTCAGCTTCTTCAGCATTACTGGTTGAGACATAGACTTGGATTACTGTGATATTGAATGGTTTGCCTTAGAGACAAAGAGAGATCATTCTGTCGTTTTTGAGATTGCATCCAAGTACTGCATTTTGGACTCTTTTGTTGACCATGATGGCTACTCCATTTCTTCTGAGGGATTCCTGCCCGCAGTAGTAGATATAATG
Organism: Oryx dammah; assembly: GCF_014754425.2. Lineage (NCBI taxonomy): Eukaryota > Metazoa > Chordata > Mammalia > Artiodactyla > Bovidae > Oryx > Oryx dammah. The sequence continues at coordinate 16,302,089 of NW_024070209.1, forward strand.
GTCATCTGAGTGAAATTCAACCATTCCAGTCCATTTTAGTTCGCTGATTCCTAGAATGTTGATGTTCACTCTTGCCATCTCCTGTTTGACCACTTCGAATTTGCCTTGATTCATGGTCCTGACATTCCAGGTTCCTATGCAATGTTGCTCTTTACAGCATCGGACCTTGCTTCTATCACCAGTTACATCTACAGCTGGGTATTGTTTTTGCTTTGACTCCATCCCTTCATTCTTTCTGGTGTTATTTCTCCACTGATCTCCAGTAACATATTGGGCACCTACTGACCTGGGGAGTACCTCTTTCAGTATCCTACCATTTTGCCTTTTCATACTGTTCATGGGGTTCTCAAGGCAAGAATACTGAAGTGGTTTGCCATTCCCTTCTCCAGTGGATGACATTCTGTCAGACCTCTCCACCATGACCCGCCTGTCTTGGGTTGCCCTGTGGGCGTGGCTTAGTTTCATTGAGTTAGACAAGGCTGTGGTCCTAGTGTGATTAGAATGACTAGTTTTCTGTGAGTATGGTTTCAGTGTGTCTTCCCTCTGATGCCCCCTTGTAACACCTACCATCTTACTGGGGTTTCTCTTACCTTGGGTGTGGGGTATCTCTTCACGGCTGCTCCAGCAAAGCACAGCCGCTGCTCTTTACCTTGGATGAGGGGTATCTCCTCCTGCCACCCTTCCTGACCTTCAATGTGGAATGGCTCCCCCAGGCCCTCCTGTGCTGGCACAGCCACCACTCCTTGGGCTTAGGGTTGCTCCTCTCGGCCACGGCCCCTGGCCTCGGAGGCGGGGCAGCTCTGCTGCTGCCTGTGCTTAGTGTGCTTGCCTGCCACCACCGCCTGCAGAATTCATCAAAAGGCCCTGCCTTCTTTGTACTTAAAGATTTGCTTGAATCAGGAGTCTTTTTTTCCATTATGTGATTCTAAAAAATATACTTCAGGATAAAATGGCACTGTCTACCCATGAAAATGTGTGTCTACCATAAAACACAATAGCTTTTCTATATTTTTGCTACTGTAATATTCACATTAATTTTACTTTTGTTGGAACCTGATGCAAACCAAACATTCATGGTTTATAGGGAGAGAGTCTCTCTGGAGGTTTTGTTCTGATGGGTGGGGCTGTGTTCAGTAAATCTTTAATCCAATTTTCTGTTGATGGGTGGGGCTGTGTTCCCTCCCTGTTGCTTGACCTGAGGCCAAACTAGAGGTAATGAAAATAATGGCAACCTCCTTCAAAAGTTCCCATGCTGCAGTCAGTGCCCCCAACCATGGATCAGGCCACGGCTGAATCACGCCTCTGCCGGAAACTCCTGAACACTCATGTCTGGGTCAGTCTCTTGTGGGGTCACTGCTCCTTTCTCCTGGGTCCTGGTGCACACAAGGTTTTGTTTGTGCCCTCCAAGAGTCTGTTTTCCAGTCCTGTGTAAGTTCTGGCACTTCTATGGTGGAGTTAATGATGACCTCCTCCAAGAGGGCTTATGACATACCCAGGTCTGCTGCTCCCAGAGCCCCTGCCTCTGCGGCAGGCCATTGCCTCCACAGGAGACACTCAGACACAGTTCTGGCTCAGTCTCTGTGAGTTGGGTGTGCATTTTGCACCCTTTCCAGGACTGCAAGGAGATCCCAACCAGTCCATCCTAAAGGAAATCAGTCCTGAATATTCACTGGAAGTACTGATGCTAAAGCTGAAACTCCAATACTTTGGCCACCTGATGCAAAGAACCGACTCATTGGAAAAGACCCTGATGCTGGGAAAGATTGAAGGCAGGAGGAGAAGAGATGAGATGGTTGGATGGCATCACTGACACGATGGACATGAGTTTGAGTAGGCTTTGGGAGTTGGTGATGGACAGGCATGCTGCAGCCCATGGGGTTGCAAAGAGTCAGCCACCACTGAGTGACTGAACTAAACTGAACTTCTCTGGAGGTTATGGGCATTTCCTCACAATGACTGATGGGGGCAGCAGAGGGCTTTCCAATGAGCATGGCTGAGGCGAGATGAGGAAAGCTTTTCTTGGGTGTGTTGGATGTAGGAATACAGAAAAGGGTAAGTAGTTGGTGGGAAGGGTTATCAGAAATCAAGAAAGAAGAAAAAGGAATTGAACAATGGATGTAGGTAGGCCAGGTATGAGATAGTCAGATAAATTGCCAATTTGAGTTGAAGATAACAGCCAGTTAAATTAGACAAAATCCCATCTGCAAATGCAGGGCTTTCTGTTTAGTCCTATTCAATTTCAAGCTATGAGGAGATATAATTATAGATTTTTAAAATCTTAGGTGGTACCAGTCACAATCTTATATACTTTATAATTTTTATTACATTTATTGATTATTTTATTAATTTTTTGTTATTATATTTGTTACATTTATATTTATTATTTAATTCTTATAAAAATCCTACAAATTCTTATAAAAATCCTATGGTGGGTATTATCCAAATATTACAAAAAAGAAACTAGGCAAGTTCAGAAGATTTGGAGTTAGAACTCAGGGCCAATCTTAAATCAAACAGGATTTTTCCCTTAAATTCTCAGCAATAAGACAGTTTTCCCCTAGTAAAAGATTAATTCCTCAACCAGGAAATTTGAAGAAAATCAATGCAGTGTTATTTTTAAAGTCCCAAATTCCCTTCATGAATTTATTGTTGTTTAAGCAATATTCTTTAGAATGTACTTATTGGAATGAAAACCCTTAGACATTTGAATTTCTTTGGGATACCATTCAAATAATTTAATTATCAAATTATATGAGGGTAATAAGAGAATAGTAGGGATCAGACTAGAAGTCCCTCAGTTGCAGAGGTATATATGACCTTGAGGGCTCAGTTACTCATAGAATTGTCATTTCCTCTCAGAAGCTGTTTTATTACCATATAAGCTTGATTTATGCTAAACTGAGATTAAAAAAAAAGAAAGCCAGGTGTGCTCAGATTGTGCTCAACTTGTTATGAGGCTGAAATACTCTAAATACATTGGCTGGTATTTAAAAATTCTAAGATGATTTAGAAATTAAAATTTAGAAGTTTGTTTTCTAGTGTAGTTCTAGAGGTGGAGTCAGTATTGTGGAACCAGTATTCTCTCAGGGTTTGATTAAAATCGAAATCAGCAGACTTCTACAAAACCAAAAGGAGATCCTAGAGTTGATATAACAGAATGCCCTTCAGGATGCTGTACCTCATCTCAAAATAGCCTGCAAGAAAATGAAAAATACATAAATAAAATGAATTTGTTAAATAACTGTCTCTTAATTATTTTGGTTGTATATAGGACAGCCAATAACAGAATTTTGTTTTCTCTAATTTTTCCCAGATGTGTCTGTTTTATGCACATATTGTAGAACTATGCTTAAGCTAGTACATTTTGCTTCCATGTAAAATTACTGGATAAAATCTTTAAATGATAAGACTCTAAGATGGCCTTCATAATTCCTGCTGGGCTTCCCTGATGATTCAGATAGCAAAGCATCTGCCTGCAATGCAGGAGACCTGGGTCCAGTCCCTGGGTTGGGAAGATCTCCTGGACAAGGGCATGGCAACCCACTCCAGTAGGACAGAGGAGCCTGGCAGGCTACAGTTCACTGGGTCTCAAAGAGTCAGACACAACTGAACAACTAAGCACACAGCACAATATTCATTGTCCATTCCCCTGCTCTATGTGTGGGTGGATTGTGACTTGCATCTAACCAGCAGTGTATGGTAAAGGGAATGGATCATGACTTGCATGATATTTAAGAATCTTTTGCTAGAGAATTTCCTTATTGACTTGATGAAATAAGTAGCCATACTGGGAGGTCCATGTGGCTAGGAACTTAGGGCAGCTTCCCTTCAAAGACTAGCAGTGCTACAGTTGAAAATAAGCAACCTGGATAAGGCTGAGAGTGGATTCTTCCTCACTGAAGCCTATATGAGAATATAGTCCTGCTGACACTTGCTTGGTACCTCAGAAGACCCTAAGAAGAGGACCCAGATAAGCCATGCCAGACTTCTAGTCCACAAAAACTGAGAAAATAAATGTGTTTTTTTAAGCTGCCAAATTTATGGTAATTTGTTATGCAATAATATATAGCTAATAGACACCATCTAGGTACTATTACCCTTCTTTCTTTTCTTTTCTTTTATTTATTTATTTATTTTAATTAATTAATTAATTATTTTACTTTACAATTCTGTATTGGTTTTGGCATACTCTTATTTCTAATTACTCTCTCATACCACTTTATTTAAATCTTCTTTAAAAATTTAAATAATAATTGTAAATAACTTTTAATGATCTATCTCTCTTCCCTTGACTCTCTTAGTAATTTTGTAAAAAGCTAAGCTCATGGCATCCACTCCCACCACTTCATGGCAAATAGATGGGGACATAGTGGAAACAGTGGCTGACTTTATTTTGTGGGGCTCCAAAATCACTGCATATGGTGATTGCAGCCATGAAATTAAAAGACGCTTACTCCTTGGAAGGAAAGTTATGACCAACCTGGACAGCATATTGAAAAGCAGAGACATTATTTTGCCAACAAAGATCCATCTAGTCAAAACTAGGGAGAAGGCAATGGCAACCCACTCCAGTACTCTTGCCTCGAGAATCCCATGGACGGAGGAGCCTGGTAGGCTGCAGTCCATGGATTTGCAAAGAGTTGGACATGACTGAAGTGACTTAGCAGTAGCAGCAGCAGTGAAAACTATGGTTTTTCTAGTAGTCATGTATGGATGTGAGAGTTGGACTATAAAGAAAGCTGAGCACCAAAGAATTGATGCTTTTGAACTGTGGTGTTGGAGAAGACTCTTGAGAGTCCCTTGAACTGCAAAGAGATTCAACCAGTCCATTCTAAACAAGATCAGTCCTGGGTGTTCTTCGGAAGGACTGATGTTGAAGCTGAAACTCCAATACTTTGGCCACCTGATGTGAAGAGCTGACTCATTTGAAAAGACCTTGATGCTGGGAAAGATTGAGGGCAGGAGGAGAAGGGGACGACAGAGGATGAAATGGCTGGATGGCATCACTGACTCAATGGACATGAGTTTGGGTAGACTCCGGGAGTTGGTGATGAACCGGGAGGCCTGGCATGCTGCAGTTCATGGGGTCACAAAGAGTCGGACACGACTGAGCGACTGAACTGAACTGAACCTTTGAAAAGTAACTTGAGTTCCCCAAAGCTCAATTTCTTTATCTATGAACTGAGTTTAATCATATCTATGCCCCCAAGATTGTAAGCATTAGCTAGCTGCTGCTGCTAAGTCACTTCAGTCATGTCCTACTCTGTGCAACCCCATAGACGGCAGCCCTCCAGCACCCCCGTCCCTGGGATTCTCCAGGCAAGAACACTGGAGTGTTCCATTTCCTTCTCCAATGCATGAAAGTGAAGTTGCTCAGTCGTGTCTGACTCCTAGTGACCCCATGGACTGCAGCCCACCAGGCTCCTTCATCCGTGGGATTTTCCAGGCAAGAGTATTCGAGTGGGGTGCCACTGCCTTCTCCAAGGGTTAACTAGACTGGTCTATAAAAGAAGCCTTGTATGTCATGTTTACTCCTGTCTTTTCAGACTCCACCTACATAGCATTAACTTCCATCATGACTCATGCTGTATCCCCTAGATTTAGATGTATATCAGGCCCTAAAATCTTGGCTTACTCCCTGGATTTTTGTCTTCTTGTCTACCTGTCTCTCCAAGTGGACAGTGATGCTTGTTTATTTCTGACTTGCTTGTTGTACCTCATAAGCTGAGCTTATTACAAAAGAAGGGTGGTGGTGGCCAACAGTCTACAAAAAATGAGAATTTTAAAGGTGTTTAAAAAAAAAAATACTTTGGTGCTCTTGGAATTGGGTGGTCAAAACCAGGCCAATTCCACTGCCTTCTTCCTACTAGATAAACAAAATGTTCAGTTACCCTTCCTGTAGCATTGTGTCCAGGGAAAAGCAGGAACATATTGTGCTCTTAGTTAGCTGGAGAATTAATTGTGAGCCTGGGCTATTTAAAAGAGTAGGGAGAAAATTCTCAACACCTGCAAAATGGTAACAAGTTTCCTGGATAATTGTGGTGGCCTATCTGAACATGAGTTCCTTAGAGTCCCCCAAAACTTCCAATACCTCAGGACCTCCGTAAATAAGTGAGTAGTTTATAAGTTTGTATCTGATATAAATCTCATGCTTTGTTCCCCTAGCTCTTTGAATGGAATGTCACAGAATTATATAAACATGATAGAGAAAGAAACTAAGCAACAATCTAATAACAATAATGATTGAATATGTCCTTATTTTTGAATGTGTACTCTTTGCTGTGCAGAGTGCTTGATACACAGTCTCGTTTGGGTCTCAGTGTGTCTCATTTAATGTGACCCAAATCACTCATTTTACAGATGGAAAAATCTAAACAACTTGATTAATTGTCAACTTTTATTTATAGTATGGGCTGTACTTTATCATAGTGCTTATATACAAACAATTGAGTACATGAATTACATTTACGTGATGGTTTCTGGGTTGGCAGTGTAATATAATGGTTAGCATCCCTGGACTTTGGATGGTACAGATCAGGGTTTGAATCCTGGTATAATCTGTCTACTCTGTGATATTAGAGGAGTTACTTAACCTCTCTGAACCACTATTTCTCCATCTGTAACATGGAGCTTATAATGCTACATTGGCTTGTAGTCAATCAGATAAAATTAGTAATGTGAATGTAAAATTAAAGATCTAGGTGATGTGCAGTAAAGTTTGCAGTAAATGATAGCTATTATTATAAAGTACTTTCATATTGATTAAATTTCATGGAATTTTCATAACCTACATTTTATCTTTTAATATTATCTTATTATTTTACACACTTTTCCAAGTAGAAAGTGAAGTCATAGAAAAGAGAGGTAAATGCTGGTCAGGTGTTCTGTGATATTAAGGAAGGGCTGAGACTCAGATTGAGATGTGCAGACTTCAGCTCTCAAGCTGTTTCCTATTCTGCAATGCTATTTCTTTATAGTAAGTGCTCTTTCCCTTAAGCCTAGAAATTATCTCCCTGCTTAGGCTGTAACTGCTTGAGGGTAGCAGTTTTGCATGTCCTGGGAAACCAACACATAGGCCTTCAATAGATATGTTTAGTTTATAATAGCAAATTGACACACAGTTATAAGCAATATGAACCCTTACAAGTCATCTGTCCCTCAAGTTGAATCTCAAAGGTAAAAGAAAGGGAGGTATCACAGAAGGATAGAGTGTAGCATGAACTACCCAGAGATCCAAAAAAGGGCATCACTGCTGAATATTACTTTGTGGAGGTAATTATATAGGCCATATGCATATATTAGCCTCTAGTGGAGGAGGAAATGGCAACCCACTCCAGCATTCTTGCCTGGGAAATCCCATGGACAGAGGCGCCTGATGGGCTATAGTCTATGGCGTCTCAAAGAATCAGACACTACTGAGTAGCAGCCATATGTGCATGTGTGTGTGTGTGTGTGTGTGTGTGTACGAAGATGGGCTCAATAAAGGACAGATATGGTAGGGATCTAACAGAAGCAGAAGATATTAAGAAGAGGTGGCAAGAATATACAGAAGAACTGTACAAAAAAAGAGCTTCACGACCCAGATAATGATGATGGTGTGATCACTCACCTAGAGCCAGACACCCTGGAATGTGAAGTGAAGTGGGCATTAGAAAGCATCACTACAAGCAAAGCTAGTGGAGGTGATGGAATTCCAGTTGAGCTGTTTCAAATCCTGAAAGATGATACTGTGAAAGTGCTGCACTCAATATGCCATCGAATTTGGAAAACTCAGCAGTGGCCACAGGACTGGAAAAGGTCAGTTTTCATTCCAGTCCCAAGGAAATGCCAGAGAATGCTCAAACTACCACACAATTGCACCCATCTCACACGCTAGTAAAGTAATAGTTAAAATTCTCCAAGTCAGGTTATAGCAATATGTGAACCATGAACTTCCAGATGTTCAAGCTGGATTTAGAAAAGGCAGAGGAAATAGAGATCAAATTGCCAACATCTGCTGGATCATGGAAAAAACAAGAGAGTTCCAGAAAAACATCTATTTCTGCTTTATGGACTATGCCAAAGCCTTTGAATGTGTGGATTACAATAAACTGTGGAAAATTCTGAAAGAGATGGGAATACCAGACCACCTGACCTGCCTCTTGAGAAATCTGTATGCAGGCCAGGAAGCAACAGTTAGAACTGGACATGGATCAACACACTGGCTCCAAATTGGAAAAGGAGTGCATCAAGGTGGTATATTGTCACCTTGCTTATTTAACTTCTGTGCAGAGTACATTATGAGAAATGCTGGGCTGGAGGAAGCAGAAGCTGGAATCAAGATTGCCTGGAGAAATATCAATAACCTCAGATATGCAGATGACAGCACCCTTATGGTAGAAAGTGAAGAACTAAAGAGCCTCTTGATGAAAGTGAAAGAGAAGAGTGAAAAAGCTGGCTTAAAACTCAACATTCAGAAAACTAAGATCATGGCATCTAGTCCAATCACTTCATGGGAAATAGATGGGGAAAGAATGGAAAGTGGCTGACTTTATTTTGGGGGGCTCCAAAATCACTGCAGATGTTGACTGCAGCCATGAAATTAAAAGATGCTTACTCTTTGGAAGGAAACTTATGACCAACCTAGATAGCATATTGAAAAGCAGAGACATTACTTTGCTGACAAAGGTCAAGGCTATGGTTTTTCTACTGGTCATGTATGAATGTGAGAGTTGGACTATAAAGAAAGCTGAGTGCCAAAGAATTGATGCTCTTGAACTGTGGTGGTGGAGAAGACTTTTGAGTCTTGGACTGCAAGAGTCCCTTGGACTGCAAGGAGATCCAACCAGCTTATTCTAAAAGAGATAAGTCCTGGGTGTTCATTGGAAGGACTGATGTTGAAGCTGAAGCTCCAATACTTTGGCCACCTGATGCAAAGAGCTGACTCATTTGAAAAGACCCTGATGCTGGGAAAAATTGAGTGCAGGAGGAGAAGGGGACGACAGAGGATGAATGGTGGATGGCATCACCGACTTGATGAACATTGGTTTGGGTAGACTCCAGGAGTTGGTGATGGACAGGGAGGCCTGGTGTGCTGTGGTTCATGGGGTCGCAAAGAGTCAGACAAGACTGAGTGACTGAACTGAACTGAACTGATGAATATAGTGGATTCTTTATCTGCTCAGCCATCGGTGAAGCCCCCATATATATGCCATATTTTTGCTCCTTTCTGCCTCCCTGAGTACAGTTTCTAAATTTGGTGGTCATAAGAATATAGGGCTTTATTGATTAATTATTTAATGGGTATTATTGAGCTTTTAATATGTGTCAGGCATTGTATTAGACTCTGAGTATACAAATATCAGTAAAACTGAATCTTCCCATATAAAACTCATAGTAGGTAAGAAAGATGAAATGCCAAGTAGAAAAACAGTTATAATAAGTCACCAGTGAGACTGTGGTAAGTGCAAGTTGTTCTTAGAACATACAGCAGGGAGATTCTGATCAGGACTGGGAGCATCCCAGAAGACTTCCTGGAAGGGACAGTTAGTGAGCCAAGTCTCAGAGGAATTGACCTGATTAGGAAGGAAAGGTGTCTATTCAATACCACGCTGAAAGACATAGAGAACTGAGTGATCAGGGCAGTTCTGGGAAATATAGGTAATTCAGAGCATGACTCAGATGCAGAAGGTCAAGGCAATAAATATAATGGTGAAGTAATCATGGGCAGATCTTGAAGACCTTATAAAGCACCTGAAGGATTTTGACAATAAACTACAGCATTTAGAAACTATTCAAGTTTTAAGCAAGGGAGTGACATAATTGTAGTTAGAAAGATGACCCTAATCATCTGAGCAGAATAAGACTCATGGGCTAATGCTGGTGGCAGGAGTACCTTTAGGAGGCTCTTATAGTAAATAAACTGAGAAATCATAGCAAAGACCTGGTAACCAAAATACAGGGTAGAAGGAGGAAAGGAGAAAGCTATGGATGACTCCCACATTTTCATTTGCATGACTGGAGAATGTGGTACAATTCACCAGGGAGTAATGGGTCACAAGGAGAACTTGGTTGTATGGATGTGAAAAGAAGGGAAAGGAAAAGAAATGAGAAGGATATTGGAGGGAAGCAGTGATAGCACTGGGGCCGAAGCTGGAGTATTTAGGGAATGATGTAATTAGGGAATGATTTATTGCAGCGAGAGAGAGAAAGAGAGAATGAGAGAGAGAGAGATGGAAGAGAAGGTAAAATAAGGACTGAAAAGTGTTAACTGAATTTAACAAACATCACTCACTAATGACCATGGTAACAACAGTTTCAGATAAGAGCAGGAAGCCAAGAAAAGACAGTTATTTTTATTTGGAGGGAAGAAAGCCTAAGGATGGCATCCAAGTCATACTGAATTTTTTTCCATTTGGGAGCATGGTAGAATTTCACTTTTTCACATCCTTTGAAGTTAGGGTGACGGTATTGCTAATGAAATGTAAGCAGATGTGACATTGTCACTTTGGGGTGGAAATTAGAGCCAGTGTGCAATTTTCTACCTTTTCTTTCCATATCTCAGTGATCTGGAAACCATGTGTCGAGATAAATCTCCCATTAGCCTGTGTGCTTGAAAGACCACAATGAACACAGCATCCTAGGTGGCCCACATTGTATGTGCAACATGAGCCAAAGCTCAGTAACTGTTGATTTCTCTACCTCTTGCATTTTGCATTACAGTTCATCTTTGTAGCCACCAATTTCCTTATATCTCTTCAGAATTATTTACTCTTATAACATAGAAAGTGTACTAGATGGCCACCATGTTCAAGTATCCAGAACAGATTGGCCAGAGGCTCTGTCTTCCTGTTCTAAAATTCCATGAGAAAGCATCCGACTGGCTAAGCTTGAGTCAGATGATCACTTCTAGTTCCAATAAACTTCACCACAATATGGAAGGGGAAGAGCTATATCATGATACCTAAGTTGTGAGGTGAGCACAACTCATTTCACAAGAAGAGGTTTAGTGGAATAGATAGTATCTCTGACATCTCTAGGACGGTTGGAAACTTCAGTGACTGTATCTTCTGGAAGTAAAGGCACTGCCTCACTTCAAATAGAGTAGACACAGTCTATGACCCTGTCTAACCAAGGGTAAGAGATGAAGTTCCCAGATTTTCAGTACCAATTTTCAATGCCCAGTATTTTGGGTGGGATGTGGGTAGGAGCTGGAGGAAGCTATAAATCTCTGTCATATGCAAAATCATCAGGTTAGAGGGCCAATGGTTCCAACAAGAAACAAGGGTGCAACTCATTAGTAGGTGGCTCCAGAACAGCAGAAAGCAAGTTGCTTGCACATAAGAGGAAACATATCAGAAAAGATCATCAGTCTCAGCAGAGGGCAAATTATTGACTGATTGAGAAAGATGTATTCAGTGGATGGCAGATCCCCAGATCAGAAGATCTTTAACCCAAGGAGCTGTGATTGATGCTGGGCTAGCTTGTTGTAAGGTCACTGGTAACTTTAAACCAGTATGATTTCTCGATTTCACAATATTGAATTTCTTGCTTGGTTAAAAAGTTCAGTGAAACAGATCTTTTCAGAAAACTTCCCTTTAGTGTATTGTGGCCAACAAGTTTGCAAGTAGGCAGTTTGTGAAAGATGATGGGGTTTCCAATGGAGAGATTTTCTGAGATTCCAAGTGTGATCTTGGACCAACAGAAATATGATGAACTTGAAAAGTAACTAGAATCCTTAATTCTCTAAGTATTTCTGATGCTAGAGTTTTGTTGCCATTTGTACAAATGGACAACTTCTTATTTGCCTTAAGAAGGTTACACCATGAAGGGAAAAAAATGTGAAACCCTCACCAGTGTTGTGAAACTCTGGTGGGAACTCTCACCTGATGTGAAATCCTAGCTTCTTTTTCCAAGCCCGTCAGGAGCAGAATTAATTTGCCTTTGACATTCTTGTGGCCATAATCAGCGCTGCAGGCTTAGGATAAAAGCGAAATGGGCAGGAGGCCATTTTCCCTCCTCAGAGCTCCATCTTCACATGATGGAACTCAGCTCTATTTCTGGCCGTTCAGCCTTGATTCCTGAACTCGTGGCTTCTGTTCAGTCCCCTTAGCAGGGTATATGCTCAATGGCTTGTTAGATTAATAGTAGAGGGGAGTAAATGTCTTTCTAAGTTTGTGGTAATGATTGCCTTCTACTGGGCAGGACCTGCTTCTGACCTAGACCTAGAGTATATGCCCAGTGGTATCTTGCTGTTGTCCAGGCATGATACCTGAGGTTACAGTCTGGTTTAGTTTTCCATTTTTTTAAAAATAAGATCTAATCAATATAATATATTTGGAGGTTGACAAGGGCTACAAAAGTTAATGGAAAGATTTTAAGCTTCAGACAGTTGAAAATGCCAGGTAAACCCAAGCTTCGACTTGACTAGACTGATTGGGAGTTAGCACCAGCTGAGTGTTTCCTTGGAAAGCAATACATGTAAAGCAGATCAACCATGTAGACACCGTAATTGAAGAAGTCCTAAACTATCTCCCAGGAATGCTTTTAGTGTTATATTTTGCCATTTTAGTTATTGTTTTTCTGAACTAGCATATATATATATGCTAGTATATAGCTTGGAATCCCAGAAAATCTCTCATATATATATATACATGATATATATATAGTCATATAAAAGTGAACCTTTTCTTTCCATCAAAGATGCAACCTCCTAGAGGGAAAGGAACATGGTTTTTCTTTCTAGGATCATTCAACAATGCCTAGTAGAGTGTCAAAGATGCCTGTGAGAGATTCTCTGAGGCAGACTTTTACTTGGTTTCAAAGTGCTGTTGTTTTCATCTGTATTTTTTTCTGATTATTTAATTGGTTCCAGTTCATTGTTCTGCTTTGGTCTCTAAATAGTGCCGAGTGTATGACTTTGTTTATACGGCGTTCATAGACTTGTAATATCTAAATGAGACAATTTCATTTTAGAAATACAAAAATTGAGACCAAGAGTAAAGTGAAATCAAAACCCAAGTTTCCTCACTCTCATGGTTGTTTTCCTTTTCCATGCCCATCTGAGCCCATTGCCTTGTCCTGAGTTCATTTCTGGACATTATATGTCCAGCTTTGATCTTGACTCAGTCTTCACTGAGGATAGAATCCCTGACCCTCCCTTGACTTTTGTCTTTTGAACTTGGCCTTTACCTTTGTTCACCTTTTCCAGATTTCTAGCTGCTTTCTTCCTCTGCTGTGCCCTGAGTTTAGTCTGACACTGGGGACCTGCATATATTCCCTGAGCTGTTATCTTCTAAACACACACACCCCAAGGCTTTAACACAGGGAGAATCAGAAGGCTGCTGGGAAAATTTAGATATGTCTTTTACCTGAGCTGGCAGAATGGCGACCAGCAGGCCTACAAATCACTAGAGTGCACCTTGCCCTAGGGCCTCTGAGGAGAGTTATAACTTAGAAAAGCATTAGAAGCCCTGAGGCCAGCTGTCTGTTCTTACAGCACTCCAGGGATGCTTTTAGTATGTTAGAAGAAGGGAGAATTTTCTAAGCGGGAATGTTTGCCACTCACACATGGAAACAATTCCCTAAACCAAACCCTGGGAAAAAACTGGTGATTTATCAGCTTAGTAGCAGCTTCTTTTTATGAGCAGAATTCTGAAAGGCTGAATGATACTGTCTCCTAGTTTAGGGAATATGTACAATGGTTAGTTCTAGTGAAATTAAAAAAAAAAATGGAGTTATGTATTATCATTATTGGGCTTCTCAAGTGGCACCAATGGTAAAGAAACTGCCAGCCAATGCAGGAGACACAAGAGACTTGGGTTTAATCCCTGAGTCAGGAAGATCCCTTGGAGGAGGGCATGGTAACCCACTCCAGTATCCTTGCCTGGAGAATCTCATGGACAGAGGAGCCTGATGGGCTATAGTCCATAGGTTTACAAAGAGTCAGACATGACTGAAGCGACTTAGGACTCACACATTATCATTATTATTGTTATTATTTATTGAAAAGCATTTAAAGAATAGTTATCTACTATGAGAGTCATGTGAAAGTCTTCCCAACTTTCACTGAGAAGAGACCCAAGTAATTTTAATATCCAAACCCAGGCTACTTTTAGCATCCCTTTTCCAAAAGGCTAAACAGCAACCTTCCTAAAAAGCATTCATCTCTGTCAGATTAGTTTATCCAATTAGCTGATCAAGAGCTCATCTGGCCTACTTCCTGCTGCTCCAGCTGCCTGGAAGCAAAATTGAGACTAGTAGAGGACTAGATCAGAGAAGACAATGGCAACCCCCTCCAGCACTCTTGCCTGGAGAATCCCAGGGACAGGGGAGCCTGGTGGGCTGCCGTCTATGGGGTCGCACAGAGTCGGACACGACTGAAGCGACTTAGCAGCAGCAGCAGCAGTAGAGAACTAGATGAACTTGATTAAAGATGAGTTTATTAGTTTCTTTGTGATGAAGGGGAGAAAGTCGTCTCTAAAAGAAAAAGTGGGGTCCAGGGTACTGAATTAATTTGACCAGTTTGATTAATTCAATGAAAAGAAATGCTCAGATTGGTCAAACAGATTGTAAAAAACCCAGAAATATAGGGACCCGATGGGGCTTTGGCTTGTGGAACCCTTGGGGCAGAGCCCCTGTGGACAGTCTGGGCTTCCAGACAACCCAAGGGTGAGTCGAAGCTGATGGGAGCCGAGTCTCCTCGGGACCCACGGCGGCTTCAGCTTTGGGACCCTGTGGCTCCAGTTCACAATGACAGGATCCTGGTCTCCTCAGGACCTGCTGGGAGCTGGAGCTGCTGAAGGAAAAGTGGGTCATCCAGAGCACCCAAGACATGCTGGCTACTAACGGACTCTTCCCACAGTGCTTCTTCATGCCATGTGGACTCCTGCAAGGACAGTGAGCACCACAGCTTCCCTTGAACTTGATCTGGATGGGCCTGGTAGTCTATGTGAGCCTACTTCTGCTGACTCCAAAAACCTGAGTCTGCCATTTCATCCTCAAGATAATGCCTTCCTGTCATAGGCTCACTCCTACACTGCATTCCACAACTGGTGTAACTGATGGGTCTGCGGAGTGCTCCCCTCTTCATCCGTGGAAGGCTTCCCATGGTGGGCATCTCCACTTCAAGGAAACGACTTTCTCCAAGTCTGTGAATACCTTTGACAGCAACAATCATATGTATGCCTCTTCTTAATCTGATGACATCTAATAATCCTAAAATGGACTGGTGCAACACTTTGTACCTTAACTGTGGACATAATGTGAGTTTTAACTGCTGATTGTTCTGTTTTTGCTGTTTGCTCCCTGCATCTGTAACTGTGTGACTGGATTTGTTTATAGCCACATAAAGGCTTTTAAGTTACAAAAGGTTGCTCAAACTCCTGCCACTGCAGCAGCTGCCTCCAACTACTACTTGGGGCCCCTGGATCAGAGACCCTCAGAATAAGGGTTAGGAGAATATGTTGCCTCACCAATTTAGGGACAATGCACCTTATCAGTTCAGAAGCAGTTACAGAATGAAAATGATGCCCCTTTCCCTAGGCAACATAATTCTTCTAAAAGAAAAGGGGAGAATGAGAGGGTAACGGGAAGGAAGGCTAAGGGTCTCCAAATGGAGGAAATAGGCTGCAAGTATCAGACATTTTTTATCTCACTCTTAAGCGGCAGGAGGAAACAAACTATAAGTGTCAGAATTTTGGTTTCCCTGATAGCTCAGTTGGTAAAGAATCCTCCTGCAATGCAGGAGACCCTGGTTCAATTCCTGGGTTGGGAAGATCTCCTGGAGAAGGGATAGGCTATCCACTCCAATATTCTTTGGCTTCCCTTATGGCTCAGCTGGTGAAGAATATGCCTGCAATGTGGGAGACCTGGGTTTGATCCCTGGGTTGGGAAGATCCCCTGGAGAAGGAAAAGGCTACCCATTCCAGTATTCTGGCCTAGAGAATTCAATGGACTGTATAGTCCATTGGTTGCAAAGAGTTGGACACGACTGAGCAATTTTAAAATGTAAAAAAATGTACAGGGAAAATAGTTTAAAAATTGAGCTTGTTAGCAGAGAAGGCAATGGCACCTCACTCCAGCACTCTTGCCTGGAAAATCCCATGGACGGAGGAGCCTGGTGGGCTACAGTCCATGGGGTCACTAAGAGTTGGGCATGACTGAGCAACTTCATTTTCACTTTTCACTTTCATGCATTGGAGAAGGAAATGGCAACTCACTCCAGTGTTCTTGCTTGGAGAATCCCAGGGACAGGGGAGCCTGGTGGGCTGCCGTCTGTGGGGTTGCACAGAGTCAGACACAACTGAAGCGACTTAGCAGCAGTAGCAGCAGCATTGTCTGGAACACCTGATCTTGAAATCTGAGTCTATCAAAATAACAAAATGTAACTCATAGAGTTATAAATGGGACTCACTGAAATAAATTCATTTGTCCTCTGCCAGTTATTTCTTGTTTACCATTTATGTGTGGGGAGGGGAAGAAGCATTAACTTGCAACTGTAAAAATCACACTAGAATTTCAAAAAGCCATGACTTTTAAATTCTCTCCATCTTCTCTTTCATTAACTCCTTATCATCTTAATTTCATGGATCAGATGTTAGGATGAGCCTGTATTGCAGGTACTACCGAGAAGAAAATGGCTAAATGAATATATATATATTTATATTTAATATTATTGAATCCATCTATTTCTAATTACAATATTGTGTCTCATCTCCTACACGATTGCTTTTGCATGTGGAGTGAGATGAATTAAATACTGTCATTATTATCAGGGACTTCTTATAGTTATCACTGTTGAGTTAAAATCTTAGCAAACTACCGCACACATAAATTTGAAGTAAAATGAGCACCCAGTGACAATGTACTTTTCCCCTTGGTTGAAAAAGCTCCCTGTGAAATTCAGTGTTATCCATAGCATATACCTTCATTTGCTGCTAAACAGATGGACACACAAAGGTATAATATGTCACATTTTAATGGCAGAAATGTGAAATCTTACACCATGCACCATGTTTTCTGTGTGTGTGTGTGTGTGCATATACTATATTAACACCCAATACTACACATATTATTTTGAGTCGATTTTTACTGGTAAATTGGGAGGGAAGAGTAAGAGGGATAGAGTAGGTGTGTGTAGCAAGCACTCAACAAAAGTTTGCTGAGTTGAGTCAAATACTCTGTTGCCTGAGACAGAGTCACAGGGTGATGGCCTGAGTTCCAAGGGCTGGGCTCTCTTGAGAAGTTGCAGAGAGGTTGGTGGGTTCCTTCTCAGTTCTCACATCCCTAATCTTTCACACTAGGGTAGTTATGGCCTTCTTAATTCTCTGATCAAGTCTTTAATGCTGTTCTTGGTCTGCTGACAACTTAAGAAAGTCCCCTGCAGAAGGAGAGAGAATCACTAATGGGGACAGAGATAAATTTTCCAAGAGGAAAAGGTGGACAAAGAGAATAGGAAACGTGAATAAATAAGATATCGGTTTTCTCCTAATGCACAGGCACAGAGGAAATTTTAGCTGTAAAAGGCTTTTCAGTTTTGAAGAAGACTTTAATAATTGCTTTCTAGACCAATAAAGACATATATATTTCCTTTACAAGAAACTACCAGAATCCTGATAGAATACATACATACATACATACATAGTTGAAAGTGAATTGCTCCTTTTGGATAAATACATTAATTGAATGTATTTAATGCCGTGTAGCCCACTCATTTGTTGAAAAAAAAATGGCACCTATAATTCATTTTTGGCACTTTGTTGTGATGCCCATTGAGTTTAGGTGATCAACCATTCTGAGGGAGCTTGCTTTGTGCTGTTTTCTAGTGGATTTCAACTTAGTAAGTCCTGGCATGACTTTAACCTCTGAGCCTTCCTTGTGATCAGGTATGTGGTTGTGGAAGCAAAGGGGTTGGGTAGGAGTGGTGGAGGGAACTTGAATTTGGGTTGAAAAGCAAGGAATCATATGCAGCACTGAGGAGTAGGTAGACTCTGAAAATATGAAGTTAGTAGTACAGACAGCTAGAAAAACAACTTATCTCAGGTGTCAGAAATTTGTGTGTGGCTTCCACGTCCATCCTTAGCATGCTGAGTTGGCTTTTTCAGAGAAAGTTTCTGAGCCTCAGTTTCTCTATCGGTAAAATGTTTGTTGTAAACAGGTCAGTAGTTGTTAACACCTGTGGTGGATTCATGTCAATCTATGCCAAAACCAATACAGAATTGTAAAGTAAAAATTAAAAATAAATAAATAAATTTAAAAAAAAAAAAAAAGAACTGGAACATGTCTTCCCCTCTTGAGCTCTATCCACATGCCCTCAATAATTCAAAAGAAAACACTACAGAAATAAGAAAGCTGGAGGTCTTAAATGGACAAGTAGTTATGGAAGGCCTAATTCTTTGATATTCAGAGACAGCCATTCTCTTTGGGAGTGATTTAATTATTTGACAATTATGTAATAATTGTGCTCTCACACCTGACAGCAGATTAAGATTAAGTATTTTGGACTAGAGAAGCAGAACGTTTGTACAATATGTTTGCAATTACTAGGGGTGCAGACTGGGGTAAACAGGTACCTGGAGCATTAAATTAAAAAAAAAAAATCTTTGAGACAGAGATTGTTTTAGCTAGATAATCTGACTCTGTCAGCCTGCTTTTAGATGATCATAGTTGGATAATTTTTCTATATACCTGGAATGTTGTTTATTCGTATTATACAAACTGGGATTATAGTAGTCCTGAGAACATCATTGCCTTATATAAATATTTTCTATCTTATTTATGATAAATTGGCAAGTTTCTGCATCTGTCCAATTAGTGAGTAGAATGTTTGTGGGTAACACCATTATAAAGTTATGAGGTAGGCCTTTTAAACAGGGTTGTGGCCCCTTGAACAATCATGTAATTGCCATTACAAGGAATACAACTCCATCTATGAGGGGAGAACATAGGTCCCTAAATTTATTTAAATGCTTTCTTTTTCTTTTTCTTCTCATTTAATATGACATTTGGTCTTGATTCCTTCAGACTTGAAGTTTGAACTCCCACTCACCAAAAAGGTATGATGTCTTCAAGAAACAGGGTTTAGGAGGCTGCCCTAGACTGTTTCAGATTGTGCCTTGCCTTAGAATTTGTTTGGTGGGAGATTGTTCCTTTAAATTCTTTGCTGTCCTATTTGAAATTAACATACTGCCACTCTTGTTAATATGACTGGACCTTCTGTGATTTTAATTTGAATCATGGTGGTATTTAAAAGATAATAGAGAATAGCTTTCATCCCTTTGGTGGTGTGCTAAGATTAAATACTTACTTTCTTGAACTTTAGCAGGCAGTATAAGTGGGGACACTGCAGAGGAGATGATGAACAGACCCCAGAAGCTGGAAACAACTACGACACCCCTGAAGGTGAAATTCAGCAAGCTCCTGCTGTTACAGTTTCTAAAAGTAAATATAGGATTTGGCATTGCTGAGACTTACCACTGCCCAAAGAACTCAAAAGATTTGAGGGGAAGGGGAAGGTAGGGAGTTAGAACAGATGCCAAGGCAGCTGGAGACAGAAATATATATTGGTGCTCTATTTAGTTACTGAACATGGGAGTGCTTCTATGTACCATGTTTTTAAAGGAGTATTAGACTTTTTATTGTTACTAAGCCTGAAATAAACAAGTGATTTGATTATTTTGTCTAAATTAATTGGTAGTGAATCAATTAGCAACCACTAAATTCAATCACCTACTTACTGATGGGTTTATAAATCCACCACTCCAGTAAAAGGGCTATGTCTACACATGGCTTTGAAAACTCAATGTTTCAGAAAAAGGGATTTTCAAACATGTTTGTCTTTTAGCTGCACATGCTTATGACTCATACGTCTGGGATCTTTTATATCTTGTTCACTGTTGGAAAAGTGGATTGAATTACTAAGGCTTTTAATGCAGAGGTCCTCCTTTTAATGCAGAGGACCATTCCCAGGAAGAAAAAGTTACAGATATATAAGGAAGTGCCATGTTCCTGTAGTTCTTGAGCTTGCAACAGTGTAAGCAGGTTTAAAGCTGGCATTTACCTTCTTCCTTTAAAAAAAAAAAAGATGTACCAAGTCTCATTCTGTATTTCTGTGCATTTGAAGAATGATCCATCCAACAACTTAGGTCTTCTGCCTAATTCTGTGCCACACAGTGTCTAGAGATCACTACCATAGATGTAAGTACAAGTCGGGAATTGGCTGGGAAATTCCCTTGCAGCTCAAGAATGAGACATAAGGCCTAGAGCATGAGCTTAACAGGTTACATATCTTTTCTACAACCTCTAAGGCTATGGTTATTCAGTAGCCTGCACAGAAGAGTCTATCTTATATCCTTGCTAAGTTTAGCAAGTGCTGAAACATTTAGCAGAAAAAAAATGCCCCAAAGTATCTGTGCTTTTGGTTTTATCAGGAAGCATATTTAAACAGTGGAATATTAAAAGCTTCTGATTAAATTCAGATCAGCTTTCAAGAATGCTTACAATATTAGGATAGGTTAGTGTTCTGGGGCTCTCTGGTGGCTCAAACAGTCAAGAATCTGCTGGCAGTGCAGGAGACCTGGCTTTGATCCCTGGGTCAGGAAGATCCCCTGGAGAATGGCAACCCACACAAGTATTCTTGCATGAAGAATTCTATGGACAGAGAAGCCTGGAGGGCTACAGTATATAGGGTTGCAAAGAGTCAGACACGACTGAGCAACTTTCACCTTCAGGCTGTCATGCAGGAACGAATAAATCCTGATATCCCAGTGACTTAATGTGTAACATTTATTCCTTGCTCAAGAAAAATCTGCTGCAGGCTCAGCAGTTTCTTCACATACTTTTCCAAGGAGTGACTCGGGACTCCTGACATCCTCATCTTACTGCATCTCTGTAGTTTAATATAGGGCTTCCTGGTTGCTATAGCCATGGAAGAGGATTTAGAGGATAGTTCATAGACTTTTCACTGTTTCAGCTCTAAAATGATAGGTGTCGTGTCCCAGCATAGCTTAATAGCCGAAACAAGTCACTTGGCCTCACCTAACTGCCAGGGTCCTGTTAAACAAGATTTGTTTCAGGCCTTGGGTACAGAAGAAAACCAGATGTTAGTGAGCACTGTTAATGTCAGCCCCACCTACAGTGTGTGCCCACTTTGCTAAGTGGTAAGGATAACAAAGATGAGTGTGATGGAGTTTTCCAGTTAAAGAAACTTGTAATCCATTGGTTCAAAGATATGCTTATTAAATTTTAGTATAGCATCCATATTAATGAAATAAGATGTCTGGTTTCAATTATATAGAAATATAAATGGCAACCCACTCCAGTATTCTTGTCTGGAAAATTCCATGGACAGGGGAGGCTGGCGGGCTCTAGTCCAAGGGGTCGCAAAGAGTCAGACGTGACTGGGCAACTAACACTAACACTAGGTATAATCAGAATCAATCATTCAAAAACAAATATGATAGTATAAATAGTGGCCTTTAGAGTCCAAAGCTTAATGTGAAATTAAACATTTATTAAGTCTTTCACTTCATCATATATTGACGAGCTGTAAAACTTTGGCTTCATGCAGTTTAGTGGAACTGGAAAAGTTAAATGAAGGCAAATACAAATAAAATACCTTATTAGTTTGTATTGAACAGCTTCTGATTCTAAGGAGAAGGCAACTCAGTATATAGAAGAACTGCGCAGGATTTGAGAGACCAAACAAACTTATTCCTAGCAGTGGCCATGCAGAAAGAGAGACCCAAGAAGAAATGAAGGATCCTTACAGGTAGAGGGCTGTCACTAACTGACAGAGGTCAGTTTTACGTCATTTTGCTAGCTGAATAAATTTTATTTGTCAACTCTTTCCCCTTTTGAATTATGTGTTATTCAGAGCTATGTGTCCCTCAGGGACTGTTTTCTTTCTTACCCTTTTTAGAGTTGTTTTTTCCTGAAGTTAAAACTTGCACATTAAAGAAAATTTAGAAAGTACAGGAAAGGCTTTAAAAAAGAAAATAATCAACATTTTGGTATACTTTTAGACTTTATATTTATTTTATTTTATACCATTGAAGTCATACCTTATTGGCAGTTTGATATCGTGCTTTGTTGATATAGACTGTCTCCTGCTTACATTTTTTAAACATATTTTTAAAATGTGAGATACCAGTTTATTTTGTGAAAATTATAAATATTACTTAAGCATTGTCCTAACAGTAGTCACATTGATTGCTTCTAAATTTAGACTCTTAGGATAGTTCTGTGATGAATCCAGTGATTGGTTGCTAAGACCTTGACCTCAATCCTGGACTAGACTCCTTTTTGTTGATGGAAGTGTTTCATGGAACATCCTCCAAAAGATAAAACCTAATACCATATTTGTTTGCAGGGATGATGAGGAAAGGAGATAATAAAATTACCTCCCACATGTTACAGGAACATGCTTTTAAACAAGTAGATTTTGAGCTAATTTGGAAAAACATGTTAGGGATGGGAGCACATTTTAAGTTAATGAAGACATGGAAAGCAAATATAGGAGTTAGCTTTAGCCACAGTATGACTACATATCAAATGACCAAAAAGTAAAAGCCACATACAAAGTAAGCATTTATTTAGCTTGTCCATCTTCAGATTGCTTTCCTAGGCAGCTCTGCTTCAGGTCCCAGGAGATGAGAGGATCCAACTGCAGGTCTGTGGGTGGGCTGAGTCTGCTCTACTCAATGTGTCTCTCATCCTCCTTGGGCTAGAAAGATAATCAAGACAATTTTATCATGTCCCTGGTAGATTAATGAAGTCCCATTTCTCAAGCACATGCCAAACCTTACCATGACTTGCTTGCTCACATTCCACTGGCAGAGTCATGTGGCTAGGGCTGAAGGCAAGATTAGGAAAAGTGCTTTCAGGCTATGGAGATATTGGAGAGAAGTGAATACCTCTGAACAATAATCTACTTCACAGCAAGGGCAAGGAATCCTATAGAGTCTACATCTTTTATTAAGGACCCCTGCTTACTGGAAATAGGCAAAGAAGACCTCTTGAGAACTCCTTGCTTCTTTCTTTTCTGAATATCTAATTATGGATAATCTAAACGTTCTGTGAACAAATTATTGAGATACAGGGCCCATACTTGAACATAAAATCCCCTAAGCTAGAATATTTTAATAAGTACAATGTCTTCACTGATTCTCTGTTCTTTAAGGAATGATCTTTCATAGAAGAATCTGCTGCATTTGATAACTCAGTGTCAGGGAACACTAACCTTATTTCCCCTCCAGGGCAGTGATTCTCAGTCCTGACTGTATATTTGACTCATTTAGGGAGATTTTTGAAAACCACGTGCTGTCTGAGCCCACCGAATCAATTAACTCATAGTCTGGGGGCTGAGGTCCCAGCATAAAGTGGTTTAGGTGCCTAGTGATATCGCTGTATATTCATCGTTGGGAACCACTGTTCTGGCACAACCATTTTCCCCTTTGTTGTTCTGCTTTCTGTTTTCCTAGGCCCAATGCTTTATCCATAGCCATGTCTAATTCCACTCTCACCTATTAGAGAATACTGAAAGCCTGCACAACCTCAGCTGACATTTTATTAACATTTCTCAGGGGAACAGCTTAGAAAACCTATACATTCTTCCACATTAAGAAATTGATTAGCTGTGTTGTACCTCAGCCAGTATAGACTCAATTCTGGCTGCACATTAGAATTACTTGGGGGAGCTTTTAAAAAATCAGAAACAAAATAAAACACCTCTGCTCACCACCAACCCCTGGAGATTCTGATTCAACTATTATGGAGTTATTTTTAAAGTGGTATTGTTTTTAAAAGCTCTCTGGTAGTATGTAGCCAGATTTGAGAACCATAGAACCTTGATAGGGTGAGAAAATCAGCAGCCATGGAAACACATAACCCTAAGGCACAAAAGATGAGTAGCCAGATCTTCCCTAGTCCTAATATTTCTTTGAACAATGAGAAGTCTTTCTTTGGGTATAGCAGAATAGGAAATTAGACACAAACAATGAGAGCAGAAATGAATGGTTTTCTTGGCTATGCCAAAGGATGTGCATGTGGGAATAACAGGAAATAAGATTTGTGAGGAAGAGAAGTGGACTCACAGGGTCAGGTAGTATAGTCTCAACTCTAAGGCCAAGGCCTGGAAATGAGATTTACTAGACAGTTGGGAGCTTTCATAAGTCCATGGGCAGTATAATTCTCAGACATCTAGTGCCTCTTAAATTGTTTTCTGCTTCTAAATCACCTCTTCTAAGCACACATTGTATGTCTATGTGAGTGTGCCATTCTACTGTTGCTTATGTGTGCATAGTATCTTTTGTATATTAAACCACCATGCCTCTTGGGTTATAACCATTAAGCAACTATATATTTATTCCTCTGTCCCTTTAAAAATATTTGTTTAAGCTAGTTCTTTCCTTGCCTCTGGATGAAAATCTAAGTGGTCCATGACTACCCTAGTAAGTTCTACATAATGGTGACTCTCAAAAGCTGGCTCTGTCCTCTAGATCTGACAGGTGTTTAAAACTAACCCTTCCTTTCATGGGATGCTCAAATATTCTTTAGTGGAAACCTTCTTCTGCTTCCCCCAAGTTACTGCAGATCTTGTACCTGTAGCTCCCTTGATAATAGCAAATATTTCTTTATTTCGACTGATAACTTAGTCCTGACACAGGCACTAAAAATCAGGTGTTGCCTACAATTTCTTTCTGCTCAAGTCTGTTACCCACTCAGACAGGAGTTAATAACATTCAGGCTCTCTCTCTCTCTCTCTCTCTCGTACCTGGCATATATCTGGTCCACAGGAAATGTTTATATATATTTTGTGCCAACAAATTCTGGGAGTTTGGACTGAACCCTCTCATCCTCCATTCGTTTGACTTGTAGCCAGTGGCTAAGCAGCTTGCCTTTGGACCATTACATTTGCAACAGAGTGGCAGACACCAGGTCCCAAGGCCTTGTAATTGGGGAATCAGTGCTCCTAAGTGTTCTCTTGAAGCCTTTTTCATTAGTGTGAGGTGAGAGGGCCAGAAGTTCTTTACTCTGACTTGGGGTGGAGGGTGGGATTCTCTCCACCCAGATGAGTCTTTCCAAAAATGCCTCCTCAGAACTGCTGAAGAAATTAATCACAATTAACTAAGTCAGTCACCGATGCTACTTAGCTTGAACTGTTCTACTTAGAGTTACCCAGGTGAGAAGTGGCTAGATTGGAAACCACACTTGCCTTTGTGATGATCAATTTGGGACTCATATTTAAAACTACTGATTGTTTTCTCTGTCCTTGGCATATGAATGCATCTTCATAGTTATGGCTCATTACTCCCTTTCGCAGTCTTATGGGCCTCTCATTTCACGTCTGTTTCAACTTCTCTGATAAATGACTGCCTGCCTGCCCCCTAGAGGACCCCAAAGCAAATTTCAGGTATGCTCCATAGCCTATATTTAAAATCATGTTGCTCAAAATATACTCTCCAAATTTCACAAAAATCTGTCAAGCTGAATTTGCTTGATGCAGTAACAGAGATATGTTAAAACATATACAAATGTGTTTTTATTTTTATAGCTATATATAGATGCAGTTAAAAATCAATAAATATTAGATAATCAATTCAACTGGCTAAGCAAAAGAGTATTTTGATTATGTTGTTGGAATGGATGGGAATTTGAATGGTATTGTTTCTCAATCCTGCTGGAGGCTGGGGAATAGTAAATTTTCTCAAATACCATTTAAGTCTCTGTGCTCCTTGCTATTTGTCTTGCTGGGGATATCATAGGTCTTGATGGATTTGTTATGTGCAGTCATGCTTGGCTGATTGTTCTACCTCTTTGATTGTCCCACTAGGAATTCCATTATGGGGCTGTCCTTTGGAAATCTGCTTTTAGCCTGAGCCTGCTATGTTGCCATATGTCCTGCAGCTTTAGTCTGATAAACAGTTCTTTCTGTTCGTTTACTCTGCTAGGTGCTTACAACACAGATTCAAGTTAGTATAAAAGGTTTAGTTTTGATCTTCCCAAATTGCTAAATATAATTGGATATTTTTTATGCATCTTTACTATATTAGAGGCATTGCTGAACAGATTCAATCCTTTTAGAAGGGAAATGAGTTATTTGGCTTCTTTGGAAGTTGTAGATTCATTTTCATTGTTGCTTTAGTAGCTATTTGTTTGTTTGAAAATTTATCTTGCAGTTTATTAAAGTGAGCTCTCTGTATTTTGCTGGAGAACTTTGGTCTTCCTGACAAAAATGATTGGGAGTTTCATTTTTATTTATTTTGCTATTATTTTAAAAATATTTAGTGAATCGTCAGCAGATTATAAAGCTTACCAAGAGATTTCAGAGTTTATTTTGCTTAAGCTGTGGGTTATTAGCAAGATGTGATTTCTAAAATTGAGATTGCATTACAGGTACAGTTGAGAGTTGTGTTAAATTCAGTAGGAGAAAAAAACACAGAGCAAACATGTATATTTATCTATGTTTAATGTAAGTAATTTATATGTAAAATTAAAGAAGTCTCCCCTAGGTGATTTTTGAATAAAATAATAATTATTCCTGTTCTGGGTTGAAATTCAGTGTGATCTGGTTCCTTTATTCTTCCCATTTTATTCTTTCCTGCTGATTAGAATCCTTATAGCTTTCCTTTCAGTGCGTATGCTATATGATGATATATATGTTCTGTTCTCTTTCCTCCACTCTGGAAAGTTTCAAGATATTCTAGATGAAGCTCCTATCATGGCTTTATATTTTTGCCATGTTCAGTTCAGTTCAGTTCAGTTCAGTCGCTAAGTCGTGTCTGACTATTTGTGACCCCATGAATCGAAGCACGCCAAGCCTCCCTGTCCATCACCAATTCCCGGAGTTTACTCAAACTCATGTCCATCGAGTCCGTGATGCCATCCAGCCATCTCATCCTCTGTAGTCCCCTTCTCCTCCTGTCCCCAATCCCTCCCAGCATCAGAGTCTTTTCCAATGAGTCAACTCTTTGCATGAGGTGGCCAAAGTATTGGAGTTTCATCTTCAGCATCAGTCCTTCCAATGAACACCCAGGGCTGATCTCCTTTAGAATGGACTGGTTGGATCTCCTTGCAGTCCAAGGGACTCTCAAGAGTCTTCTCCAACACCACAGTTCAAAAGCATCAATTCTTCGGCACTCAGCTTTTTTTCACAGTCCAACTCACATCCATACATGACCACTGGAGAAATTATAGCCTTGACTAGACGGACCTTTGTTGGCAAGTAATGTCTCTGCTTTTTAATATGCTGTTTAGGTTGGTCATAACTTTCCTTCCAAGGAGTAAGCATCTTTTAACTTCATGGCTGCAATCACCATCTGCAATGATTTTGGAGCCCCCCAAAATAAAGTCTGACACTGCTTCCACTGTTTCCCCATCTACTTCCCATGAAGTGATGGGACCAGATGCCATGATCTTAGTTTTCTGAATGTTGAGCTTTAAGCCAACTTTTTCACTCTCCTCTTTCACTTTCCTCAAGAGGCTTTTTAGCTCCTCTTCACTTTTTGCCATAAGGGTGGTGTCATCTGCATATCTGAGGTTATTGATAAGGTACATATACAATTGTTATCTTTGACATAGATGAAATTCAGTGCCCTCATGTCACTATTTATTTATTTTTTAATACAACCTTCCTCCTCTTTTTTCTTCTGTTTCTCCCAGCACATTTTAGGCTGGCTCAAAGGCTTTCCATTTGCTACAAAATAACTTCTTTACCACTTACTTCCTCTAGAAATACATTGTTCATTTCCTAAAGATATGTATAAATCTTTTAGGTGCAGTATTTAAATCACAAAAACTGTATCCTTGGTGCTTTCAGAGTAAATTAACTATTAAAACTTTAAATAGACCTTTAAAAAGACCTACTCATCTCATTCGCTAGTAAAGTAATGCTGAAAATTCTCCAAGCCAGGCTTCAGCAATACGTGAACTTCCAGATGTTCAAGCTGGTTTTAGAAAAAGCAGAGGAACCAGAGATCAAATTGCCAACATCTGCCAGATAATTGGAAAAGCAAGAGAGTTCCAGAAAAATATTTATTTCTCCTTTATTGACTATGCCAAAGTCTTTGGCTGTGTAGATCACAATAAACTGTGGAAAATTCTTCAAGAGATGGGAATACCAGACCACCTGACCTGCCTCTTGAGAAACCTGTATGCAGGTCAAGAAGGAACTGAAGGAACTGGACATGGAACAACAGATTGGTTCCAAATAGGAAAAGGAGGACGTCAAGGCTGTATATTGTCACCCTACTTATTTAACTTATATGCAGAGTACATTATGAGAAATGCTGGGCTGGATGAAGCACAAGCTTGAATCAAGATTGCCAGAAGAAATATCAATAACGTCAGATATGCAGATGACACCACCCTTATGGCAGAAAGTGAAGAGGAACTAAAGCGCCTCGTGATGAAAGTGAAAGAGGAGAGTGAAAAAGTTGCCTTAAAACTCAACATTCAGAAAACGAAGATCATGGCATCCGGTCCCATCACTTCATGGGAAATAGATGGGGAAACAGTGGAAACAGTGTCAGACTTTATTTTTTGGGCTCCAAAATCACTGCGATGGCGGTCACAGCCAGGAAATTAAAAGATGCTTACTTCATGGAAGGGAAGTTATGACTAACCTATACAGCATATTCAAAAGCAGAGACATTACTTTGCTGACAAAGGTCCATCTAGTCAAGGCTATGGTTTTCCAATAGTCAAGTATGGATGTGAAAGTTGGACTATAAAGAATGCTGAATGCCAAAGAATTGATGCTTTTGAAATGTGGTGTTGGAGAAGACTCTTGAGAGCCCCTTGGACTTCAGGGAGATCCAACCAGTCCATCCTAAAGGATAGCAGTCCTGAGTGTTCATTGGAAGGACTGATGTTGAAGCTGAAACTCCAATACTTTGGCCACCTGATGCAAAGTGCTGACTCATTTGAAAAGACCGTGATGCTGGGAAAGATTGAAGGCAGGAGGAGAAGGGGATGACAGAGGATGAGATGATTGGATGGCATCACTGACTCAATGGGCATGAGTTTGGGTAGACTTGGAGTTGGTGATCAGGGAGGCCTGGTGTGCTGTGGTCCATAGGATTGCAAAGAGCTGGACACAACTGAGTGACTTACTGAACTGATGCATGTTTGTGTGTATGCAAATAGTGGATTGCAGTCAGAATATAATTGTCATCAACCATACTGATAATTGAAGATTCCACAGATGGCATGTCATTTCCCTTCTCCCTTTGCCAAGCACTCTTCCTCGGTTCCTCTTAAGTCCCTTCCCTTTTTTGCATTCATCATTTTAGGATCTGTTTGAAGAGGCAAAGATGATGTCAGCAGAATATTCCACATGTGCTAAAAGGAGCATATTTTCTTCCTGCTGTTTTGCTTCCTTCCTTTTCCTATTTCTCAACTATGCATACCATTTAATATCTCTACCTGTTAATAATCCACAGTAACCCATTAATACTCATAAGGTAGGCATGTAGGAGAAAATTTAATTGACACCATTCTACAGTTGCATACTGAGAACAGGAATGGGTTTAAATCACTCTAAACGAGGAACCAGAATCTTATGGCCATTGACTCAGGGCTGTTTCTCTCTCTTTCCCTGCAATAGCACCCAAAGTGCACCACAGCAGAGATTTCCAGAAATAAATAGAATACTTAAAATAGAGCTGTGATCTGTCTTTGGTAATAAACCAATAATTAAATACTGACTAGAAATTCACCTAATTACTGAATATATATGAAATTTCCTCTATGCTGCTTGGATCTGAAGGGACAAATTACTTTAGACTTGGGTCCTGTCCATTTAGTTTGAATTATGTTCATCTGTAGTTCATCCCAACACTATAGATATATAAATAACTGAATATCTCAGAATGATTGTTGTTTTTTTAATTTCCAATTAAAAAGTTTCTAGCCTTTGATTTCATAGAATTTGGTTGGAATTGATATAGTAGTCAAAGCTTCTCATTGTTATTCTATAGTTTCCTTGCTTTCAATCAACACAACTTAGGGCCTGTATGTCATATACTGTTCTAGGTGCTGCAAGAATTACTTATTCATTGAGTGACTGTGTTTGTAATTTAGCAGTTCAGTCATATTTGGAAAACAGTTCTAAAAGAAATGAAGGTAAATAAGGTTAGAATAAAGTCATAGATATAATATCTCTCCATTGCAAATTACAGTCATTCTTTTGTATTGTTGTTTTAATAAATTATAGAATTTGGGGGATTCATGGAACCAATCCTAATATCTTGCTATGTAGAGTAGAGAAACTGATTCTGGGCAGATTAAGGGATATGCTCAGGATCATAGAGCAAATTACTGGCAGCTGGATCCAACCCGAGAGTGTTGAGGTTAAGATTCTAAGGACCACGTGCATTTTAGCAAGACCTGGCAAACCTCTTTGTGAAGTCACTGATAACTTTGAATCCAAAAGTATGCCTTATACCTTCTTGGCAAAAGAAAAAAATCTCATATCATTGTCAGGGTGCTAGCTTTCAGTTTGGTTAATGGATTCATTGGTGCTGATTTCCCTGTTAAATATAACCCCCCCAAAAATTACTTTTGTAAAATAGAAGTTAAGGAGATGATATTTTTGGAAGATTTTTCCATCTGAGACAAAACTGACTTCTTCTTATGTGGCCCTTAGGTTCCTCTTGTCACTACCAAACAGAGGTGGCCTGAACATCACAGACATTGAAAGCTGGATGAAACATTAGAGGCCATAATTTAACCTTTTCATTTTATAGTTGAGATAACAGAGGCTAAATAAAGAAAGTGACTTGCACAGATAGCTAGAGGCAGAGGAAGACATTGTGATTCCTAGTTCTAAATTATTCTGCCTCCTTCTTTCATGTTCTGACATAATATGGGAGAATATCAGAACCTTGTTTCATAGGCAATAGTTAAAGGGTTTATCCTTATATTGAAAGCAAACTTCCTGCTAGCACTAGAAGATGATTCTGGGTCTCTGTGTATCCGCTCCTGACTTTCTGGGGTTTTTTCTTCCATCATTCTGAGGCATAATAGTCTGTGGTTTTGCAGAGAGTGACCAAATTTCAATAAAAGTTGTTACGGATGGGCCTTGGTTTTATTCAAGTTCCTAAAAAGGTGATTATTGGACTGATAATTTTCTATAACAGAAAAACAAACTATTTTAAGGAAGTTCCCATGCTACTGACAGTTTCCTTTTCTTTCCAGATTTGGTTCATTCTCTTAGGCATCTTATTTTAGAATTATATGAGGGATGTATTATATACATCTGGAAAGTTTTACAGACCTTTAAAGAGAAGAAGCATGAAAATTCTCTTGATAGCAACTCCCTCAAATAAATACCCTTTAAAAAACAAAGCAATCTACAGATTCAATGCAATCCCTATCAAGCTACCAACGGTATTTTTCACAGAACTAGAACAAATAATTTCAAGATTTGTATGGAAATACAAAAACATCGAATAGCCAAAGCAATCTTGAGAAAGAAGAATGGAACTGGAGGAATCAACCTGCCTGACTTCAGGCTCTACTACAAAGCCACAGTCATTAAGACAGTATGGTACTGGCACAAAGACAGAAATATAGATCAATGGAACAAAATAGAAAGCCCAGAGATAAATCCACACACCTATGGACACCTTATCTTTGACAAAGGAGGCAAGAATATACAATGGAGTAAAGACAATCTCTTCAACAAGTGGTGCTGGGAAAACTGGTCAACCAGTTGTAAAAGAATGAAACTAGATCACTTTCTAACACCACACACGAAAATAAACTCCAAATGGATTAAAGATCTAAACGTAAGACCAGAAACTATAAAACTCCTAGAGGAGAACATAGGCAAAACACTCTCTGACATAAATCACAGCAGGATCCTCTATGATCCACCTCCCAGAATTCTGGAAATAAAAGCAAAAATAAACAAATGGGATCTAATTAAAATTAAAAGCTTCTGCACAACAAAGGAAACTATAAGTAAGGTGAAAAGACAACCTTCTGAATGGGAGAAAACAATAGCAAATGAAGCAACTGACAAACAACTAATCTCAAAAATATACAAGCAACTTATGCAGCTCAACTCCAGAAAAATAAACGACCTAATCAAAAAATGGGCCAAAGAACTAAACAGACATTTCTCCAAAGAAGACATATGGATGGCTAACAAACACATGAAAAGATGCTCAACATCACTCATTATCAGAGAAATGCAAATCAAGACCACAGTGAGGTACCATTTCACATCAGTCAGAATGGCTGCGATCCAAAAGTCTACAAGCAATAAATACTGGAGAGGGTGTGGAGAAAAGGGAAACTTCTTACAGTGTTGGTGGGAATGCAAACTAGTACAGCCACTATGGAAAACAGTGTGGAGATTCCTTAAAAAATTGCAAATAGAACTGCCTTATGACCCAGCAATCCCACTGCTGGGCATATACACCAAGGAAACCAGAATTGAAAGAGACACATGTACCCCAATGTTCATTGCAGCACTGTTTATAATAGCCAGGACATGGAAAGAACCTAGATGTCCATCAGCAGATGAATGGATAAGAAAGCTGTGGTACATATACATAATGGAGTATTACTCAGCCATTAAAAAGAATACATTTGAATCAATTCTAATGAGACGGATGAAACTGGAGCCGATTATACAGAGTGAAGTAAGCCAGAAAGAAAAACACCAATACAGTATACTGACACATATATATGGAATTTAGAAAGATGGTAATGATGACCCTTTATGCAAGACAGCAAAAGAGACACAAATGTATAGAATGGACTTTTGGACTCTGAGGGAGAGGGAGAGGGTGGGATGATTTGGGAGAATGGCTTTGAAACATGTATACTATCATGTAAGAAACGAAGTGCCAGTCTATGTTCGATACAGGATACAGGATGCTTGGGGCTGGTGCATGGGGATGATCCAGAGAGATGATATGGGGTGGGAGATGGGAGGGGGATTCATGATTGGGAGCTTGTATATACCCGTGGTGGATTCATGTCAATGTATGGCAAAATCAATACAGTATTGTGAAGTAAAATAAAGTAAAAATAAAATTTAAAAAAAAAGTTATGACTGATTAATAGCCATGGCTTTCATTGTCTCCAATGAACATCCATTAGGAATCTTGGGCACAAGATTGATGGATTATTGCTAGCAAGTAGCAGGACATTCTTAGTAGTCATCCTCAAAGCCTCAAAAGTTTATTCAAAAGTTCAATCTGAGGAGAAAGAAGGTCTCTGTGAAGCCCTTTCTATAGCTGATGGAAGTTTAGAGATAGGCCACTGCTGATAGGCTAGGGATGACAAGAAAAATTTGCTTATATTATCTACACTTTTACTCATTTGCTCTCACACCTTTACTTCTCAAGCCAAAATTGCCTAAGTCCTTGTTTTGGATAAGCCATCAAATTCATGGAAAGAAAGCTGCATGCCTATTAATCTGTGTTGCTGTTGTTCAGTCACTAAGTTATGTCTGATTCTTTGCAACCCCATGAACTGCAGCATGCCAGACTTCCCTGTCCTTCACTAATTGCCCTGAGTTTGCTTAAACTCATGTCCATTGATTCAGTGATGCTATCCAACCATCTCATCCTCTGTCACCCTCTACTCTTGCTGTCAATTTTCCCCAGCATCAGGGTCTTTTCCAATAAGTTTTCTCTTTGCATCAGGTGGCCAAAATGTTGGAGCTTCAGTATCAGTCCTTTCAATGAATATTCAAGGTTGATTTCCTTTAGGATTGACTGGTTTGATCTCCTTGCAGTCCAAGGGACTCTTAAAAGTCTTCTCTGGCACCACAGTTTGAAAGCATCAATTCTTTGGCTCTCAGCCTTTATGGTTCAACTCTTACATTTATAAATGATTACTGAAAAATCATAGCTTTGACTATTCAGACCTTTGTCAGCAAAGTGGTGTTTCTACTTTTTAATATACTGTCTGGGTTTGTCATAGCTTTTCTTCCAAGAAGCAAGTGTCTTTTAATTTTCTGGCTGCAGTCACCATCCGCAGTGATTTTGGAGCCCAAGAAAGTAAAATCTGTCATTGTTTTCACTTTTTCTCCATCTATTTGCCATGAAGTGATGGGAATGGTTGCCATGATCTTAGTTATTTGAATGTTGAGTTTTAAACCAGTGTTTTCAGTCTTCTCTTTCACCTTCATCAAGAAGCTCTTTAGTTCCTCTTTGCTTTCTGCCATTAGAGTGGTATCAGCTGCATATCTGAGGTTGTTGATATTTCTCCTGGAAATCTTGATTCCAGCTTATGCTTCATCCAGTCCGGCATTTCATATGATGTACTTTGCATATAAGTTAACTAAGCAGGATGACAATATACAGCCATAATGTACTCCTTTCCCAGCTTTGAACCAGTCCATTTTTCCATGTCTGGTTCTAAATGTTGCTTCTTGTCCTTCATATAGGTTTCTCAGGAGACAGGTAATCTGGTATTCCCATTTCTTTAAATTTTCCACAGTTTGTTTTGATCCACATAATCAAAGGCTTTAGGTGTACTCAGTGAAACTAGTATTTTCTTGGAATTCCCTTGGTTTTCCTATGATCAAGTGGTTTTTGGCAATTTGATTTATGGTTCCTCTGC
Source organism: Oryx dammah (assembly GCF_014754425.2). Classification (NCBI taxonomy): domain Eukaryota; kingdom Metazoa; phylum Chordata; class Mammalia; order Artiodactyla; family Bovidae; genus Oryx; species Oryx dammah. The sequence continues at coordinate 16,336,652 of NW_024070209.1, forward strand.
CTCTTCTAAACACAGAACTTCTATGGAAGTTCTTGGTTCACATAGTGCTAAAGCCTATCTTATACTAGATAACAAAACTATGGTTCCAATCAAAGAAAAGAAGTTAAATGTTATTGAATTTCCTTATTGTTCAGACTCCTTTTATATATATAAAATTATAAATATTTATATAATTTTACTTTATAATCTTATATGTCATATTACATGTGCTTGCGTACTGACCCTCATCCTTATACTCTCTTATACCTGTTATATAGAAACCTAACTCATACCTTTTGCCCTTTTGGTATCACCCAGAGAGAATTTATCTGGCCCCTGCACCCCAGTCTTCATGACATCTTGATTCTCAGCATGAGGAAAACCTGAGAGTCACCAGTGATTGATTTAGAAAATCTTTTTTCCCACATGTTTGCTGATAAAAACAGAATTACTCAGAGGAGCAGGAAGATTTTTGTGGTTCTATTACTCCCACTGCCTTGGAGTTGTGTAGATTTCTAGCTTTCTGTACTCTAAGAGTTAATTGATACAAATTTTCTATCATGTTTTCAGGTGAAGAAATTGAATCTCAAAAAATAAAAGTGACGGTAAGTTACCAAGTCACTTGGTGATGAAAATAAGACTGGAGGACAGATCTAATTTTGGGTACATAACTTTTTCCTAAGGCATTCCAGACCTCTACATTTTCTTATATAAAGATTCAAAGTTTGTTTCCATATAAGTGTCCATAAAATCCTCAGCCTATGAGCCAAGTAAGAGTTTAATATAAGGCCTATGTATCTGACATGTGACTGTTTCTGCTAATATAGCTTATAAAGATTGTCACTGATAAGGTAAATGATTGAGTAAATGCCAGAAAATACCAGGCCATGTATATATTTTCTATCCAGGGCCTGAGTTTCTGTCAGGAAAGCAAGGGGAGGCAATGGACATTTATTGAGTGTCTCATTAGGTACAAATTCTGGGAGTTAGACATTTTCTGCACTTTCAAAATGAATGGTATGAGGTTCTGAGAAAGAATCAAGATTATGCAGAAGACCATGCAAGTAGAAAGCTAGGTGGATGCATTGTAGTGAAGCAGACTCTTATTCCTTCCATAAAACCCAACTCTTCATCAGAGCAAATACACTCTAGAAAGAGCCAGATGTTCTGCACTAGAGCAGTTGAGCTATTATAACAGGCCAGGTTTCAAATTTTAATTTAATAAATTGTATTATATTATTATTGTCATCAAACTCAATATATTGCAATGTTTCTAGCTGTCTTTATCCTTGAAAAAAATACCTTTTTTTCTTTTAAACTGGTATTCTCTTTCAGTCATGGAATCTTTAATCACATCATGTGGTATTACACTCATACTTTACATATTTTAGTACCCAGGGGAGTCCTGGAAATTTTAAGCTAAAGGTAAGATGAATTTTGAAATAGAGACTAATACTTATGCCTCTAGACATTCTCTGGAGACTTCCAAGTGGTAAAAACCCATTTTCAAAGCTTCCAAACACATCTAAGAAGTGAAATTCTGTTGACAAACCCTTCAGCTAAATGCCATGAACTAAAGCTTTGGTAACAAATTACATTGAAGTTTTATTGGACAAAAAAAAAAAAGCAATTTCATCAAAACAAGAATAACAACTGAATCAATTCCAGATCAGTGCTAAAGACTATGCTTAGGAGAGATGGTTCTGTTCATTTAATTTTTTTTAGTGAAACTGTGTGCCTAATGAAATGAAATTTCCTCTACTCTTGGCAGTGAAATGTCTCCACAGATACACTTGTCAACATAAAAACTGGCAGAATTTTTCTTTTATCCAACGAGATAAAATTTGCAATCACTGATGAGATCTGGAAAGATCTACTAGATGAGTGGTTAGCCAAACAAGGTCCTGAGGGTAAAGGCTTTTCTAGATGTACTGATGGAGCACAGTCACCAAATGCTGGTTTATTCAGTTCTCCAATTAACATTTATTAAGTTTCTGGATGCAGCAGTTTAAAGGTAGGAATTACTCCAAAGTAGTTTTGCAGTTATAAAGCTCTATCAGGTTGAGAAGCTGGTATAATCATTTTCCTGATTTTTTATTTTTTTCTTGTCATCTAAGGCTGTGCTTAGGAGATCATCCTTATGGGAAGGATTAAGTGATATTTGAGGATAGTGTCATCACAGTGACAATTCATAATTCTTTCTGGGAATGAACTGATTCACAGAGTCCAGATTTTAAATGAGTGCTTCAAGTATCTTGACGAGCATAATAGCAGTCATTTTGCTTCAAAATATTCCTTAAAACTGTCAGTTTGCAGATGACATGATATTATATGTAGAAGACCTTAAAGATGCTACCAAAAAACGCCTACATCTCAACAATAAGTTTGGTAAAGTTTCAGGATACAAAATTTTAATATAAAGAAATCTGTTTCATTTCTATGCAATAACTACAAAATATTGGAAACAGAAATTAAGTAAATAATTCCATTTACCATTACATCAAAAGAGACAAAATACCTAGGAATAAATCTACTTAAGGAGGCAAAAGACCTATATTTCAAAAATTATATGATGCTGAGAAAGAAATTGAAGAACGCACAAATGAAAAGATATGCTGTGTTCTTGGATTGGAAGTATCAGTATTGTTAAAATGACCATAGTACCCAAGGCAATCTACAGATTCAGTTCAATCACTATCAAATGACCAAGGACATTTTTCACAGAACTGAAACAAGAAATTAAAAACTTGTATGGAAACACAAAAGACCTGCCAAATAATCAAAGCAATCTTGAGAAAGAAAAACAGAGCTGGAGGAATCATGCTCCCTGCCTTCAGACTTTCCTACAAAGCTATTGTAATCAAAACAGTATGGTGCTGGCACAAAAACAGACATATAGATAAGCTGAACAGGATGGAGAGCCTAGAAATAAAACCATACATTATGGTCAATTAATCTATGACAAAGGAGGCAAAAATATATAATGAAGAAAAAATAGTCTCTTCAATAAGTGGTGCTGGGAAAACTGGACAGCTGCATGTAAAAGAATGAAATTAGGACATTCAGTTCAGTTCAGTTCAGTCACTCAGTCGTGTCCGACTCTTTGCGACCCCATGAATTGCAGCACACCAGGCCTCCCTGTCCATCACCAACTCCCGGAGTTCACTCAAACTCACGTCCATTAAATCAGTGATGCCATCCAGCCATCTCATCCTCTGTCCTCCCCTTCTCCTGCCCCCAGTCCCTCCCAGCATCAGAGTCTTTTCCAATGAGTCAACTCTTCGCTAATACCAATCAAAATTAAACTCAAAATGGATTAAGGACCTAAATAGATACTAAAGACCAGATACTATAAAACTCCTAGAGGAAGACATAGGTAATACACTCTTTGACATACATTGCAGCAGTATTTATTTTCTTTGGATTTGTCTCCTAAGTAATGGAAACTAAAACAAAAATAAATAAGTGGGACTTAATTAAACTTAAAAACTTGCATAACAAAGGTAAGCACAAAATTAAGACAACTTATGGAACAGAAGGAAATATTTGCATGTGATACTGTTAACCAAGGGATTAATCTCTGAAATAATCTTATACAGCTCAATTTAAAAAAATGTGCAAATCTAAACAGACATTTCTCCAAAGAACATATACAGATGGTCAACAAACACATGAAAAGAAAAAGCACGTGAAAAGATGCTAAACACTTTTGTTTCACCCAGTTTTCTCAAGAGGCTACAAAATTTATATTATGCCTGGTCAGAAGGGAACTGAAGCCTAGATATTTTTAACTTACCCAATATTTGCCATTGCTAGTTAACAATGGCAAAGCTAATATTGGATCCCAGTTTCTCTGACTCCAAAGTTCTTCATCCTTTTGCCAGACCATGCTATGTCCAGTGCTGACCTGCTAGGGTTTTATTTATTTATTTTTTGATTGTCAAAGTATCCTAGATGATGGTTACACTAGCAGATTGAACCCTGTTTCTATCCAAAGAGCAATACTCTGATAACAAAGTAATTTTTTTTAAAGGCACAAATGCAGAGGAACAATGAGAATACAATAGGGAACCTTTAGAATACAAGAAAGCAAACAGGCAAATAGTGGCTGCACTAATCACTCAAAGAGATTTGAGTCTAAGAGATCATAAAAGGGGCTGGAAGTCAGCTGTAAGTCAGCCTGAAGTCAGAGGCTGAAGCCAGTAAGCCCAGCCTCTGCCTAAAGGACCACCTTGAGAGTTCATACCAATCACCAGAAGAATGAAGTCCTGGAATTTTCAGAGCAGCTCAGGCTCTCAACAAGTAGGCAAGAATTTAAACTATAAATTGTGAATTTTGACTGCATTAGAATTTCCCATTTCTATTTTCAGCTATGGAATAAAAGAAGAAACAAAGAACTAAAATTTCCTGTTGTATAGATGCTAACAACCAGGTTGATTTTGGGTGTGTCATTATCCCTCAAGGTCTCAGTATCCTGAAATAGGAAAAGGCTACACTATGATCCCACTAGTGCAAACATTCTGTGATCATGAAGAAGTGATCTGTTTTATAGATCTGCATTTATGTCAAGGGAAAAGGCATTGTAAGTTTTTTATCATCACAGCAAAACCATTGAAGTAGCAGATGGAACAGTACCTTTGTATATTGCCATGTAACTGGTCATCCCTCTTTTATACAAATCTTATTGAAGAAATGAGAGTAAAAGCCTCTCCATATTCAAGTATAAAATAATCTATAAAATTGCATTCAATGGTTAGCAGCTTGTGTCTGAGTTTTAATAGAGTTATAATTCTTTTCTGCATTCAAGGAAGGCTTTTCCATTTAAATATAAGAGATGGGGTACTTGATTTGGTTAAATTTATTAATGCAGCTCATGACTTACCCCCTTTATTTTCATTCAGTTCAATTTAGTAGCTTAGTCATCTGCATCTTTGTGACCCCATGGACTGCAGCATGCCAGGCCTCCCTATGCAACACCAATTCCTGGAGTCTACTCAAAATCATGTGCATTGAGTCATGATGCCATCCAACCATCTCATCCTCTGACGTCCCCTTCTCCTCCTGCCTTCAATCTTTCCCAACATCAGGGTCTTTTCAAATGAGTCAGCTCTTTGCATCAGGAGGCTAAAGTATTGCAGTCTCAGCTTCGAAATCAGTCCTTCTGATGAACACCCAGGACTGATTTCCTTTAGGATGGACTGGTTGGATCTCTTTGAAGTCCAAGGGACTCTCAAGAGTCTGCTCCAACACCACAGTTCAAAAGCATCAATTCTTCAAAACTCAGCTTTCTTTATAGTCCAATTCTGACATCCATAAATGACCACTGGAAAAACCATAGCCTTGACTAGATGGACCTTTGTTGGCAAAGTAACGTCTCTGCTTTTTAATATGCTATTTAGGTTGGTCATAACTTTCCTTCCAAGGAGTAAGTGTCCTTTCATTTCATGGCTACAGTCACCATCTGCAGTGATTTTGGAGCCCCCAAAATAAATTCATCCACTGTTTCCATTGTTTCTCCATCTATTTGCCATGAAGTGATGGGACTGGATGCCATGATAATAGTTTTCTGAATGTGGAGTTTTAAGCCAACTTTTTCACTCTCCTCTTTCACTTTCATCAAGAGGCTTTTTAGTTCATCTTCACTTTCTGCCATAAGGGTGGTATCATCTGCATATCCGAGGTTATTGATATTTCTCCTGGCAATCTTGATTCCAGCTTGTGTTTCTTCCAGTCCAGCGTTTTTCATAAGGTACTCTGCATATAAGTTGAATAAGCAGGGTGACAGTATACAGCCTTGAAGTACTTCTTTTCCTATTTGGAACCAGTCTGTTGTTCCATGTCCAGTTCTAACGGTTGCTTCCTGACCTGCATACAGATTTCTCAAGAGGCAGGTCAATGGTCTAGTATTCCCATCTCTTTCAGAATTTTCCACAGTTTATTGTGATCCACACAGTCAAAGGCTTTGGCATAATCAATAAAGCAGAAATAGATGTTTTTCTGGAATTTTCTTGCCTTTTCGATGATCCAGCAGATGTTGGCAATTTGATCTCTGGTTCCTCTGTCTTTTCTAAAACCAGCTTGAACGTCTGGAAGTTCACGGTTCGCATATTATAGAAGCCTGGGTTGGAGAATTTTGAGCATTACTTTACTAATGTGTGAGATGAGTGCAATTGTGTGGTAGTTTGAGCATTCTTTGGCATTGCCTTTCTTTGGGATTGGAACGAAAACTGACCTTTTCCAATCCCGTGGCCACTGCTGGTTTTCTAAATTTACTGGCATATTGAGTGCAGCACTTTCACAGCATCATCTTTTAGGATTTGAAATAGCTCAACTGGAATTCTATCACCTTCACTAGCTTTATTCATAGTGATGCTTCCTAAGGCATATGGGACTTGACTTCATAAGGCACTTGACTTCACATTCCAGGATGTTTGGCTCTAGGTGAGTGATCACACCATCATTATTGTCTGGATCATGAAGATCTTCTTTGTATAGTTCTTCTGTATATTCTTGCCACCTATTCTCAGTATCTCTGCTATTGAGATCTATACCATTTCTGTCCTTTATTGAGCCCATCTTTACATGAAATGTTCGCTTGGTATCTCTTATTTTCCTGAAGAGATCTCCAGTCTTTCCCATTCTATTGTTTTCCTCTATTTCTTTCGACTGATCACTGAGGAAGGCTTTCTTATCTCTCCTTAACTCCCTTTGGAACTCTGTATTCAAATGGGTATATCTTTCCTTTTCTCCTTTGTTTTTTGCTTCTTTTCTTTCACAGCTATTTGTAAGGCTTCCTCAGAGAGCCATTTTGCTTTTTTGCATTTCTTTTTCTTGGGGATGATTTTGATCCCTGTCTCCTGTATGATGTCACTAACCTCCGTCCATAGTTCATCAGGCACTCTATCAGATCTAGTCCCTTAGATCTAGTCTATCAGATCTAGTGCGATCTATTTCTCACTTCCACTGTGTAATGGTAAGGAATTTGATTCAGCTCTGTAGCTCAGACTGTAAAGCGTCTGCCTACAATGCAGGAGACCTGGGTTTGATCCCTGGGTCAGGAAGATCCTCTGGAGAAGGAAATGGCAACCCAGTCCAGTACTCTTACCTGGAAAATCGCATGGATGGAGAAGCGTGGTAGGCTATAGTCCAAGGGGTTGGAAAGAGTTGAACACGACTGAGCAACTTCACTTTCACTTTATACCTGAATAGTCTTTTGGCAAAACTCTATTAGCATTTGCCCTGCTTCATTCTGTACTCCAAGGCCAAATTTGCCTGTTACTCCAGGTGTTTCTTGACTTCCTACTTTTGCATTCCAGTCCCCTATAATGAAAAGGACATCTTTTTTGGGTGCTAGTTCTAAAAGGTCTTGTAGGTCTTCATAGAACCATTCAACTTCAGCTTCTTCAGCATTACTCATTGGGGCATAGGCTTGGATTACCGTGATATTGAATGGTTTGGCTTGGAAATGAACAAAGATCATTCTGCCTTTTTGAGATTGCAGCCAAGTACTGCATTTCGGACTCTTTTGTTGACCATGATGGCTACTCCATTTCTTCTGAGGGATTGCTGCCCACAGTAGTAGATATAATGGTCATCTGCATTAAATTCAACCATTCTAGTCCATTTTAGTTCACTGATTCTTAGAATGTCGACGTTCACTCTTGCCATTTCCTGTTTGACCACTTCCAATTTGCCTTGATTCATGGACCTGACATTCCAGGTTCCTATGCAATATTGCTTTTTACAGCTTCAGACCTTGCTTCTATCATGAGTCACATCGACAACTGGGTATTGTTTTTGCTTTGGCTCTATCCCTCTCTTCTTTCTGGAGTTATTTCTCCACTGATGTCCAGTAGCATATTGGGCACCTACCGAACTGGGGAGTTCCCCTTTCAGTATCCTATCATTTTGCCTTGATGGTGTGATCACTCACCTAGAGCTAGACATCCTGGACTGTAAAGTCAAGTGGGCCTTAGAAAGCATCACTACGAACAAAGCTAGTGGAAGTGATGGAATTTCAGTGGAGCTATTTCAAATCCTGAAAGATGATGCTGTGAACGTGCTGCACTCAATATGCCAGCAAATTTGGAAAACTCAGCAGTGGCCACAGGACTGGAAAAGGTCAGTTTTCAGTCCAATCCCAAAGAAAGGCAATGCCAAAGAATGCTCAAACTACTGCACAATTGCACTCATCTTACACGCTAGCAAAGTAATGCTCAAAATTCTCTAAGCTAGGCTTCAGCAATACATGAACCATGAACTTCCAGTTGTTCAAGCTGGTTTTAGAAAAGAGAAAAAACAGAGATCAAATAGCCAATATCTGCTGGATCACTGAAAAAGTAAGAGAGTTCCAGAAAAACATCTATTTCCCCTTTATTGACTATGGCAAAGCATTTGATTGTGTGGATCATAATAAACTGTGGAAATTCTTCAAGAGATTGGAATACTAGACCACCTGACATGCCTCTTGAGAAACCTATATGCACCTCAGGAAGCAACCGTTAGAACTGGACATGGAACAACAGACTGGTTCCAAATAGGAAAAGGAGTGCATCAGGGCTGTATGTTGTCACCCTGCTTATTTAACTCATATGCAGAGTACATCATGAGAAACGCTGGGCTGGAGGAAGCACAAGCTGGAATCAAGATTGCCGGGAGAAACAGCAATAACCTCAGATATGCAGATTACACCTCCTGTATGGCAGAAAGTGAAGAACTAAAAGGCCTCTTGATGAAAGTGAAAGAAGAGAGTGAAAAAGTTGGCTTAAAGCTTAACATTCAGAAAATTACTATCATGCCATCCGGTCCCGTCACTTAGTGACAAATAGATGGGGGGAAAGTGGAAACAGTGGCTAAGTTTATTTTTCTGGGTTCAAAAATCACAGTTGACTCATTTGAAAAGACCCTGATGCTGGGAAAGATTGAGAGTAGGAGGTGATGGGGAGACAGAGGATGAGATAGTTGGATGGCATCACTGATTCAATGGACATGGGTTTGGGTGGACTCCAGCAGTTGGTGATGGACAGGGAGGCCTGGCGTGCTGTGGTTCATGGGGTCGCAAAGAGTCAGACGTGACTGAGCTACTAAACTGAACTGATAATGAGGTAGGGATGAGATTACAGATTTATCCCATATAAAAGAAAATCTGACATATGAAAACCTGCATTTAAAAGAGATATATCAATATGAAATGTTCACATTCCCCAAATTATTTATTATTTATTAGTAGATGGTAGTAATTGCTTTAGATTTGGAGACAATGCAAAATGAGGGGACAAATACAAAGAAAAGAAAGGTAGAAAGTTTAGAATAGAGTAAAAAAAAAAAGAACAAACATATTTCCATGTAAACTTGAACTGAACTGAAGAAATAAGAAAAAGTACTGAATGGACTGAGAAAAGTAAATACAAACTCCAAATGATGGTCCAAGATTGGAATTTAGGGTTAAGTTCCCGCTTCCATGTGTCTTTCATTTACATATTCTCTCTCTCTCTTCTTCTCTCTCCACACACACGCACGTGCACACACACACACACACACACACACAAAGTTAGGAACACTAGATTAATTCATATTTTGTTTCTCATATTGAAAAAACTAAGATTTGGAAATTAGTCATTTTAAGATTTTGCTATACTACAGATTGAAATAGGATTGTTCAATTAATGATACTGAATTCCCTGTATGATACTGAATTCCCTTAATCATGAGCTATGTTTCTAAGCAAATGAATTACGAATATTGAACATTTTTTTTGTGTGGGGGCAAGAGGACTCCAAAGATGTAAAGAAAAAATCTGATATTTATTTGACACATACTGTGAACTAAAACACTGTGTTAGTCAATTTGTGTGCAAATCTGTTAATATTACCTGTATTTCACTGAATCAGATATTAAGGCCTGAAGAGAACCTCTGGCAAGTATAGCAGCTGGCCTCATACCCAACCATCAGATTTAATACAGCAACCCGTGTACCATGCTAATTCCCTAACATATAGCCCTAGTCTCAGTTCAGTTCAGTTCAATTAGTTCAGTCACTCAGTCATGTCCGACTCCTTCCGATCCCATGAATCGCAGCATGCCAGGCCTCCGTGTCCATCACCATCTCCCAGAGTTCACTCAGATTCACGTCCATCGAGTCTGTGATGACATCCAGCCATCTCATCCTCTGCCGTGCCCTTCTCCTCCTGCCCCCAATCCCTCCCAGCATCAGAGTCTTTTCCAGTGAGTCAACTCTTCACATGAGGTGGCCAAAGTACTGGAGTTTCAGCTTTAGCATCAGTCCTTCCAAAGAAATCCCAGGGTTGATCTCCTTCAGAATGGACTGGTTGGATCTCCTTGCAGTCCAAGGGACTCTCAAGAGTCTTTTCCAACACCACAGTTCAAAAGTATCAATTCTTCGGCACTCAGCCTTCTTCACAGTCCAACTCTTACATCCATACGTGACCACTGTAAAAACCATAGCCTTGACTAGACGGACATTAGTCAGACCTTAGTCGGCAAAGTAATGTCTCTGCTTTTGAATATGCTATCTAGGTTGGTCAGAACTTTTCTTCCAAGGAGTAAGCACCTTTTAATTTCATGGCTGCAGCCACCATCTGCAGTGATTTTGGAGCCCCCAAAATAAAGTCTGACACTGCTTCCACTGTTTCCCCATCTATTTCCCATGAAGTGATGGGACCAGATGCCATGATCTTCGTTTTCTGAATGTTGAGCTTTAAGCCAACTTTTTCACTCTCCTCTTTCACTTTCTTCAAGAGGCTTTTTAGTTCCTCTTCACTTTCTGCCATAAGGGTGGTATCATCTGCATATCTGAGGTTATTGCTATTTCTCCTGGCAATCTTGATTCCAGCTTGTGTTTCTTCCAGCCCAGTGTTTCTCATGATGTACTCTGCATATAAGTTAAATAAGCAGGGTGACAATATACAGCCTTGACACAGTCCTTTTCCTATTTGAAACCAGTCTGTTGTTCCATGTCCAGTTCTAACGGTTGCTTTCTGACCTGCATACAGATTTCTCAAGAGGCAGGTCAGGTGGTCTGGTATTCCCATCTCTTTCAGAATTTTCCACAGTTTATTGTGGTCCACACAGTCAAAGGCTTTGGCATAGTCAATAAAGCAGAAGTAGATATTTTTCTGGAACTCTCTTGCTTTTTCGATGATCCAGCAGATGTTGGCAATTTGATCTCTGGTTCCCCTGCCTTTTCTAAAACCAGCTTGAACATCAGGAAGTTCACGGTTCACATATTGCTGAAGCCTGTCTTGGAGAATAAGTTGCTTATCAGTCATTGCCCTCTCAAAATAGTAGACAAAGGAATATTATACCCATGGAGAATATTAATTGACAGAAGCAAAATAGAAATGTAGTTGGAGGAGATCAGAGTACGGGAAGAGAATATTTACTTAGTGGAGCAACAGAAACCCTTCATGTGAAAGACAATTACAGGTTGGTTCCTAAGTGATGAGAAAATTTTGACAGTTGGAGATGGGGATGGGAATATTCCAGAAGAAAAGAACTCAGCTATAAAGTTACTTATGCAAGAAAGTACAGAGATAATCCTGGAAAAGAAAATTAGCCAGTTTTATGGGAGTCTTTAAGTTAAAAGCCAAGGAGTCCTTAAATGTCAAGAGACTGAGAGTACAGACCTCAATTAGGAGGAAAACATAATAGACTAAATGGATCTTGGTCTTGGCAACAATTGGACATTGTAGTGTTAGAGAGGGAGAAGACTGCATTATTCAAAAAGATTAGGATCACAATGCTATCATCATCATTATTGTTATTATTGCTAATGGAAAATAACAGAAAAGTAAAAATCTTCCTCCATGAATATATTCATATTGTTTTTCTTTTGAATCCTGTTCTCCTTTACATATCCCAAGAATAAAACTAACAAACATAATTTCTAGCCTTCTATGCCATATATGGACAGATATGATCCCTCAAACAGAGCTGCAGTCAGTCAGTCAGTTCAGTCGCTCAGTTGTGTCCAACTCTTTGAGACCTCATGGACTGCAGTGTGCCAGACTTCCCTGTCCATCACCAACTCCCGGAGTTCACTCAAACTCATGTCCATCGAGTCAGTGATGACATCCAGCCATCTCATCCTCTGTTGTCCCCTTCTCCTCCTGCCCCCAATCCCTCCCAGCATCAGAGTCTTTTCCAATGAGTCAACTCTTTACATGAAATGGCCAAAGTACTGGAGTTTCAGCTTCAACATCAGTCCTTCCAAAGAACACCCAGGACTGCTCTCCTTTAGCATGGACTGGTTGGACCTCCTTGCAGTCCAAGGGACTCTCAAGAGTCTTCTCCAACACCACAGTTCAAAAGCATCAATTCTTTGGCACTCAGCTTTCTTCACAGTCCAGCTCTCATATCCATATGGGACCACTGGAAAAACCATAGCCTTGACTAGACGGACCTTTGTTGGCAAAGTAATGTCTGCTTTTAAAATATGCTATCTGGGTTAGTCATAACTTTCCTTCCAAGGAGTAAGCATCTTTTAATTTCATGGCTGCAGTCACCATCTGCAGTGATTTTGGAGCCCCAGAAAATAAAGTCTGACACTATTTCCACTATTTCCCCATCTATTTTCCATGAAGTGATGGGACCAGATGTCATGATCTTAATTTTCTGAATGTTGAGCTTTAAGCCAACCTTTTCACTCTCCTTTTTCACTTTCATCAAAAGGCTTTTTAGTTCCTCTTCACTTTCTGCCATAAGGGTCGTGTCATCTGCATATCTGAGATTATTGTTGTTTCTCCTGGCAATCTTGATTCCAGCTTGTGCTTCCTCCAGCCCAGTGTTTCTCATGATGTACTCTGCATATAAATTAAATAAGCAAGGTGACAATATACAGCCTTGACATCCTCTTTTTCCTGTTTGGAACCAGTCTGTTGTTCCATGTCCAGTTCTAACTGTTGCTTCCTGAGCTGCATATAGGTTTCTCAAGAGGCAGGTCAGGTGTTCTGGTATTTCCATCTCTTGAAGAATTTTCCGCAGTTTATTGTGATCAGTCAAAGGCTTTGGCATAGTCAATAAAGCAGAAATAGATGTGTTTCTGGAACTCTCTTGCTTTTTCGATGATCCAGCAGATGTTGGCAATCTGAATCTCTGGTTCCCCTGCCTTTTCTAAAACCAGCTTGAACATCAGGAAATTCACGGTTCACGTATTGCTGAAGCCTGGCTTGGAGAATTTTGGGCATTACTTTACTAGCATGTGAGATGAGTGCAATTGTGCGGTAGTTTGAATATTCTTTGGAATTGATATTAGGGGCTCCAAAATAGAGATTGGGCTTCCCTTGTGGTTCAGTTAGTAAAGAATCCTGCAATGTGGGAGACCTGGGTTCGATCCCTGCATTGGGAAAAAATGCCCTGGAGGAGGGCATGGCAACCCACTCCAGTATTCTTGCCTGGAGAATCCCCATAGATAGAGGAACCTGCCAGGCAACAGTCCATGGGATCGCAAAGAGACAGACACGACTGAGTGACTAAGCACAAAATAGAGATAACTGTTTTAGATGGGAAATATAAGGAAGACAATGAAGGCAGTGCCTTTAAACTGAACCTAAAAGACTCGGCAGGATTTCATAAAATATTTTATTTTGAAGTGTTGGGGGCAATAAATCAAAGGAAAATGCATTAGCAAAGATGAAAATTCAGAAGTCATTGGCCTGGACTTCCCTGAGGGTTCAGTGGTAAAGACTCCATGCTTCTGCTGCAGTAGACACAGGTTTGATCCCAGGAAATTAATACACTGCATGGCATGCAGTGTGGCTAAACTCTGGGAATAGTGACTTGCTTTCCAGTCACACTGCAGTGGAGGTTAGGATCTCAAAATATAAATTTGAGTGGACACAAACATTCAGTTTACAATAGACATCTATACTACATCCAGAGGCAAGTGTACATTCAGGCTTATTAATAGTTGCCTTGCACGTGGATGACTTTAAATACAAGATATGTAAATAGATTCTTACTAGAACATAGTGCATTGATGCAATGATGCTTTGCAGGCCATATTTGCAAAATGAAATTATTATTTGTGTCAGTCACAAATGCTAGGTCACTTTAGTAGAGGGCCCTGGATGGATATCTAGGAACATGTCTTCCAGTTTCAGTGCTATTTCTCTTGGGCAATCAATGGCTTTCTACATAGTTTTCTCAGGAACCTAGTAGGCAGTTCCCAAGTAAGCCCCAGTGGGCAGCTCTCTAGGAGGTCCTGTGGGTGCCCTCATGGGTGGCCTCCATAAAAGTCTAACTGGCACCCCAGTGAGTGGTTATTTGAATGTTATTTTCTTGTTTGCCAGTCTCAGCTTGCAGGAACTCAGCAACCTGACCATCTGTTGGGCCATAGCCCCACCTTCCAGTGATATCTGAATCTCAGCCTGGTGAAGGTCATTTCTGGGTTTCTAACTTCCTTGGGCACTATTCTTCAGCCCAATGGGTAGTGGCTGCATCTCATGTTTGTTTTCCTGTATTCTTTGATGTTCTTTTACCTTTCACTAGTAAAATGTTTATCTTCTTTGTACTAGTTAACAATTCTTTAAAGTTCTCCTGATTAAATTACTGTCGTAGTTTCTGTATTTGGTTGGGTTTTTACTAATAAATTATTATTCCACGTATAACAGATATCACCCAGATGTAGCAATTGATAAATTCAGAGTGTACCTTTTAAGTGCTATTATATTTTCCTCTCTAGTTACCAGCAATTGTCCCTCATATGGCAGAATCTACATCTAAGCTTAGTTTAAAAAAAATTCAATTTACCCAAGAATATGCTGAAATAAAAGCAAAACACCATAAAATGTCTGTTGCCAAATGAATTTGAGAAGTGTGTAAAGATGTTTTCTTTTCTTTATTGCAACAGACATAATAATAAAATAAATATTTTGAATGAGAAAAAAATAGAATAACATGAATTTGAGACTTAATTGTGATCGGTTGAAATTGTATTATCCAATATAGATAAGTCATGATATGGAAAATCAGAAATAAAACATGCTTTATCAAACCACTGTTTCTAGAGTAATAGAGAGAAGTAAAAATACTGAGCCAATGTTATTTGAAAATACAAAGCCAGTTATTGGAAATATTATTATTGCTTTTTCTTGGAGATAATTCTATGGTCTAGACCAAGGAGTGACTAATTATGGCTGCAGGTTGACCTCCTGTTTTTGCAGATAGAATTGTATGAAGATACAGCCATGGCCATTCACTTACATATTGGCTATGGTCACTTTTGTCTGAGAATGCACAATAGAGTAGTTGTGACAGAGACCAAATGACTCCACAACATCTCAAATATTTATTGTTTGTCTCTAGGAAAGTTTGCTAATCCTGCAGGACATGGCATCTGTTTTTGCCATGGGGCTTGAAAGCAGCTAAATATCTGTGACTGTGTTCTAGTAAAACTTTATTTATAAAAACAGTCTACAGCACAGATTTGGCATAAGGGCTTTAAATTGTTTGTTGTAGAGCATAGTACATATGCAATAAACATTAGCTGAATAAATATTTAAAATTGATTTAAAAATTCTACTGTTGCCAACATATTCTGTTCTCTTTTTCAGAATGTGTGTGTATCTGGATGATACTTATGTGACAGCTGGTGACCAGGCCTGATGGATAACTTAGGTGACCTCTGGAGAGTACCTCCATTGTGACTAGAAAGTACTGTGCCCGTGTGGAAAACATTGAGTCCTAGGGCAAATGATAAACTTCATGCTTGATAAAAAAAACAACCAAAAGGTAAGACTTCTCTCTGGTATGCTGCTGTCTTCAGTCTTCTTCTGTTTTTCATTCCCACTGGCAGCTTGAAGCTGTCCTTAATCCATCATATACCTCTTGAGTGTGTGCTCTAGGTTCACTGTCATGATGAAAAACTACTCCATGAACTCAACAGAGGAACTCCAGATTGAGTCTCAGCTATTTATCTAGCTTCTGAAGAAAATGTCATCCAAATGTAGGGGGAAACAATCCAAAAGACATTTCAAGTGTTTGTTTTAAAATAGGAATATTGACAGTGGTACATATATTTTTTTTCCCCTGAAGGTGTTAGTTCTACAAATCCACATAGGCAAATTTCACTAGCCGATTTGAGATTACCCAGTTTGATCATTACCCATTACTCCATTTGGTCACTGAAATCCGCCCTGGCACTTCTATCCCACTGCAACTAGCATATTTCAGCCCCTATACCTCTCTTCTGAATTGCTACCACCAACTCTTCATGTCTCTAATTTGTTTCACCTGTCTCAGCCAGATTACTCTTCCTGAAGTACAAATCCAATCATGTCACTGTTTTTCTCAGAAACCCCAAATGATTCCCCTACGCCTGGAGAATGAAATCTAATCTTAGTCAGTTGACAGCCTTTGGCTCCATTTATCTCTACCACTCCCTACCTCTTCTGCTTACCCTCGACTACTTCTTTTCATGGAGGGTTGCTGCATAACAGTATGCCCAGTTAATCTGAATTTCAGATAAAGAATTTATTAGTATAAATATATCCCAAACACTGCATGGGAAATGTTCATACCATAAAAATGATCCATTATTCATATGAAATGTAAATTTAACTGAGTATGTTTGTTTGCTAAATCTGGCAGTACTTCTTCCATTCTTGCTACATTACTGGATTCAAGTATATTTTGTTTTCGACATGTACCTCATGCTTTTCAGCTTTTCTGATTCTGTCAGAATTACCTCCTAACTACCTAGATATCATAGATAAAAGTATGGCACACAGAATTGTCCTCTCTCCTAAGTCAGCATGTTGTAGAAGAAAGGATACAAATGAGACTTGCTCAGGTCAGCATTACGGCTTCAACTTTACCATCTCTGTGACCTTTGGGCAAACTGCTGAGCACTTTTTAAAATTTATTTTTTAACTGGAGGATACTTACTTTACAGTATTGTTTGGTTTCTGCCATACATCAACATGAATCAGTCATAGGCATACCTATGTCCCCTCCCTCTTAAAACAACCCCCTCACCTCCCACCCATCCCACCCCTCCAGGTTGTCACAGAGCACTGAGTTTGAGCTCCCTGAGACATATAGCAAATTCTCACTGGCTTAGCTTTTATAGACTTCAGTTTCACTATCTACAAGTGAGGATAATAATGCCAAATTCAAGTGATTATTTTAAGGTTAAGTGTGAAATTTAGTTCCTTGACCAGGATTGAACCCACACCTTTGTCAGTGAAAGCAGGAGTGCTAACCACTGGACCACCAGGGAATTCTCCAGTGCCCTTCTTGATAGTGGATCTGTATCACCCTCTTCTGGATAAAGAATGGGTTATATGACTTTGGCCATAATCTACTGGACATATAACCTGACTGGAATATGCTGAGTCAATCAGATTTTCTCTCACTGAATATGGAAATTGTTGTCAATCTCTGGTGGATGTTTAAAATAAAGTGATTTCTGCCTTCCATGGGGAAATTTTATTCTACTGGGAAAAGATAAAACTATTCTACAGAGGGTGATAGTAATGGGAAAGCCATTGAATTGGGTCTTAGAAACATTGCAAAGTAAACTGTGACTTGGCTTTTCACTACCTGATTTAGTCCCTTATGGAAATAAAGTGGTCATAACTCCTAATTTTGTTAAAGATATTTTGAGGCTATGTTTTGTTATTCACAATCTGATAACCTCTAATGAAAGCACTCAGTTCAAAATGGGAAATTGACTTCACCTTTCTGGACCACTGCATAGAGGAGTGAGGTTCACCTGTAGGTAGTGTGAATTTTAGAGCTGGCTGTGTGCATGTGCTATTTCAAGGCAGAGGAAGCTAGAGGAAAGCCAGAGGGAGTGGCCAACAGGTGAAAGGATGGACCACTGATTGGCTAAGTGGATATCAAAAAACTTGGGAAAATTGTCGAATGCAGTTCTTTACTAAATCATAATAAATAATCTGCACCCTCTCCATTTTCCCATAAAATGTTCAGTTCAGTTCAGTTCGGTTCAGTCGCTCAGTCGTGTCCGACTCCTTGCGATCCCATGAATCGGAGCACGCCAGGCCTCTGTCCACCACCAACTCCCGGAGTTCACTCAGGCTCATGTCTATCGAGTCAGTGATGCCATCCAGCCATCTCATCCTCTGTCGTCCCCTTCTCCTCCTGCCCCCAATCCCCCCCCAGCATCAGAGTCTTTTCCAATGAGTCAACTCTTTCATGAGGTGGCCAAAGTCCTGGAGTTTCAGCTTTAGCATCATTCCTTCCAAAGAACGCCCAGGGCTGATCTTCAGAATGGACTGGTTAGATCTTCTTGCAGTCCAAGGGACTCTCAAGAGTCTTCTCCAACACCACAGTTCAAAAACATCAATTCTTTGGCACTCAGCCTTCTTCACAGTCGAACTCTCACATCCATATATGACCACTGGAAAAACCATAGCCTTGACTAGACGGACCTTAGTCAGGAAAGTAATGTCTCTGCTTTTGAATATGCTATCTAGGTTGGTCAGAACTTTTCTTCCAAGGAGTAATCGTCTTTTAATTTCATGGATGCAGTCACCATCTGAAGTGATTTTGGAGCCCAAAAACATAAAGACTAACACTGTTTCCACTGTTTCCCCATCTATTTCCCATGAAGTGATGGGACTGGATGCCATGATCTTCGTTTTCTGAATGTTGAGCTTGAAGCCAACTTTTTCACTCTCCTCTTTCACTTTCATCAAGAGGCTTTTTAGTTCGTCTTCACTTTCTGCCATAAAAGTGGTGTCATCTGCATATATGAGGTTATTGATATTTCTCCTGGCAATCTTGATTCCAGCTTGTGTTTCTTCCAGTCCAGCATTTCTCATGATGTACTCTGCATATAAGTTTAATAAGCAGGGTGACACTATACAGCCTTGACATATTCCTTTTCCTGTTTGTAACCACTCTGTTGTTCCATGTCCAGTTCTAACAGTTGCTTCCTGACCTGCATACAGGTTTCTCAAGAGGCAGGTCAGGTGGTCTGGTATTCCCATCTCTTTTACAATTTTCCACAGTTTATTGTGGTCCACACAGTCAAAGGCTTTGGCATAGTCAATAAAGCAGAAATAGATGTGTTTCTGGAACTCTCTTGCTTTTTTGATGATCCAGCAGATGTTGGCAATTTGATCTCTGGTTCCCCTGCCTTTTCTAAAACCAGCTTGAACATCAGGAAATTCACGGTTCACCTATTGCTGAAGCCTGGCTTGGAGAATTTTGAGCATTACTTTACTAGCATGTGAGATGAGTGCAATTGTGTGGTAGTTTTAGCCTTCTTTGCCATTGCCTTTCTTTGGGATTGGACTGAAAACTGACCTTTTCCAGTCCTGTGGCCACTGCTGAGTTTTCCAAATTTGCTGGCATATTGAGTGCAGCACTTTCACAGCATCATCTTTCAGGATTTGAAACAGCTCAAGTGGTATTCCATCACCTCTACTAGCTTTGTTCATAGTGATGCTTTCTAAGGCCCACTTGACTTCACATTCCAGGATGTCTGGCTCTAGATGAGTGATCACACCATCATGATTATCTGGTTCATGAAGATCTTTTTTGTACAGTTCTTTTGTGTATTCTTGCCATCTCTTCTTAATATCTTCTGCTTCTGTTAGGTCCATACCATTTCTGTCCTTTATCGAACCCATCTTTGCATGAAATGTTCCCTTGGTATCTCTAATTTTCTGGAAGAGATCTCTAGTCTTTCCCATTCTGTTCTTTTCCTCTACTTCTTTGCATTGATTGCTGAAAAAGGCTTTCTTAACTCTCCTTGCTATTCTTTGAAACTCTGCATTCAGAAGCTTATATCTTTCCTTTTCTCCTTTGCTTTTCACTTCTCTTCTTTTCACAGCTATTTGTAAGGCTTGCCCAGACAGCCATTTTGCTTTTTTGCATTTCTTTTTCATGGGGATGGTCTTGATCCCTGTCTCCTGTACAATGTCATGAACCTCCATCCATAGTTCATCTGGCACTCTATCTATCATATCTAGTTCCTTAAATCTATTTCTCACTTCCACTGTATAATCATAAGGGATTTGATTTAGGTCATACCTGAATGGTCTAGCGGTTTTCCCTACTTTCTTCAATTTCAGTCTGAATTTGGTAATAAGGAGTTCATGATCTGAGCCACAGTCAGCTTCTGGTCTTGTTTTTGTTGATTGTATAGAGCTTCTCCATCTTTGGCTGCAAAGAATATAATCAATCTGATTTCAGTGTTGACATCTGGTGATGTCCATGTGTAGAGTCTTCTCTTGTGTTGTTGGAAGAGGGTGTTTTCTATGACCAGTGCATTTTCTTGGCAAAACTCTATTAGTCTTTGCCCTGCTTCATTCCACATTCCAAGGCCAAATTCTCCTGTTACTCCAGGTGTTTCTTGACTTCCTACTTTTGCATTCCTGTCCCCTATAATGAAAAGGACATCTTTTTTGGGTGTTAGTTCTAAACGGTCTTGTAGGTCTTCATAGAACCGTCCAACTTCAGCTTCTTCAGCGTTACTGGTTGGGACATAGACTTGGATAAGTGTGATATTGAATGGTTTGCCTTGGAAATGAAGAGAAATCATTCTGTTGTTTTTGAGATTGCATCCAAGTACTGCATTTTGGACTCTTTTGTTGACCATGATGGCTACTCCATTTCTTCTGAGGGATTCCTGCCCGCGGTAGTAGATATAATGGTCATCTGAGTGAAATTCAACCATTCCAGTCCATTTGAGTTCGCTGATTCCTAGAATGTCGATGTTCACTCTTGCCATTTCTTGTTTGACCACTTCCAATTTACCTTGATTCATGGCAATGACCTGACATTCCAGGTTCCTTTGCAATATTGCTCTTTACAGTATCAGACTTCGCTTTTATCACCAGTCACATCCACAGCTGGGTATTGTTTTTGCTTTGGCTCCATCCCTTTATTCTTTCTGGAGTTATTTCTCCACTGATCTTCAGTAGCGTGTTGGGCACGTACTGACCTGGGGAGTTCCTCTTTCAGTATCCTACCATTTTGCTTTTTCATACTGTTCATGAGGTTCTCAAGGCAAGAATACCAAAGTGGTTTGCCATTCCCTTCTCCAGTGGACCACATTCTGTCAGACCTCTCCACCATGACCTGCCCATCTTGGGTTGCCCCACAGGCATGGCTTAGTTTCATTGAGTTAGATAAGGCTCTGAAATGTTCAGAAAACCTATAATATCCCCTAAACTTTGGATGAGTGTGCTTTTAGTAATCAGTGTGCAGGATGAATATATTGGGTGGTAAGATTGATATCTGGTTTGACTATATGCAGCAGTTGGCCCAGACTGGGATTTCAAATGTGTTGGGCTATTGTTTCAGTTTTCACTTGAAGAAAAGTTTTCATAAACGTTTCATAAAACAGGCATAATAAAAAGAGCCTTGAATAAAGAATGGAAAGGTATGGGTTAACATTCAAGAACCCTCACCTCTTCATTATGTCTCATGTCATATTACTGATAGAGTAATCCTGAAAGATATTAGAAGATTTAATGAGTTCAAATATTATCAAGAGAATGAAAAGAGTTTATAAACCATAAAGAGCTACAAAGGATAAAGGCAGTGTTTTGGTTCACAGTCTAGATTATGAGCTCCTTTTCTTTGCTTTTGTTTCTTAATATCTAGCACAGCAATCATAATAACTTAGGAGATACTCATAAATTGATTGTTGAAGAACTCAATGTAGGCTTCAGGATCACATATATATTTTATGTACATGTAAATAAATCGGTCTCAAACTATTGATTGACAAAGAGAATACTAACTGTCCTTGTGTACTTGGGAACAAAGGACAGGAAATAGCAACAGAATTGATTTAGGTTAAAATCACATCCAAATAGTGAGAATGGTAGCAGGGGAAGTTGAATATCCCTTCCCTAGAGAGTCTAAAGAGATTGAATTTTGTTCTCCTTGGAGCAATTTAAGTCTAATCTTGATGAACTTGAAGATGTCTCAGCATTTTTTCTATCCATTTAATCTTAGGATTAAAATGAATCTGAAATCTTCTTTACAGCTGGGATGGCAATTGATGTCTTCTGTGTGGGCTTAGATAACTCTGATTCAGTGGGAAGTGTCCAACAAATGCACTGCAGCATATATGTCACTTGTTTGGTTTCTCAGTTGACTATTTTGAGCATATTTATCATAAGCATTTCTAATACATAATTCTAAAAGGCTCAATACAATCTGTAGGCCTTTTTACCATCAATGAATCACACTGAGCATGTTCGTTTGGCCTTTGATGTAAGTGACAGAGAGTGTGACTTATTGCTCTTGTGACTAATTTTGTGTAGGTTGCTTCTATATATGGAACAACATGAATGAATCACTCCCTGTATTTCAGTGGCTTTACATAAATATGTAAACAATGCATCCCGGTTTCTGACTGTGATAGTTTTTAAAGTGATGGTAACATGTAGACCAGAATATATAGAATCCACACAAGTTTACTTCATAGTTTTCCTTGCTCTTAGAACTGCTTTCAGGTTGGGATAAGGCCCTGAATTTTAGACGGCCCCGTGTATCACGGAAACACACACAAAGTACATTTATCTAAAAACATGTGGTTATTTCTGTTACCTGGAATGTAGGACTCATACTGGCACAGTTCAGACTGAAACAATGAGCATCCATTCTCATGACCAGTACCATTTAGGCCTCAGAAAACTACTTCTCCATATTTTGCCCTATATTTTCAAACTAGAAGGTTGTCACATCCAAGTGCTATACAGATTTGTGAGACATGATACTGCTGGTGTCACAGATGGTCTGTGCTTTAGAAATCAGAGAGAATTTGAGGGCAAACTTACACAGATAAAAGAAAAGACAAGTAATTTGTAATCAGTCTGGGTTTAATCAGGAAACAACCATTCTAGGTATTATGAGAAAAAACATCAATGAAAGGAATTAAGGTTGCCATGATTGTGGGAAGAGCTGAGACAGTGGATGTTGGAAGTCTGTAGCTTGAAGGTCAGGAAAACAGTCACTAAGAACCAGCCGGAGGCTCTAATGCATGCTATTCTTAAAGGATCGATTGGGAATTGGTGCGATCTCAGTATCTCTAAGAAAGTTTCTAACAACGGACAGGCAACAACAATGTGGATGCACCTGGAATGCCTGCGAGGTCAGTGAATATTCTCCTTCTACCCATGAATCTTGTTACCATAAACCCACAAGAATAATGACTTCTTTTCCATTCTGCCTGCAAAATATCACATGAGTTTCTTACACCATCCTTCTCTAATTCAGAACTATATAAAGTTGAGACTTCTAAAATATATTGTTCCTGGCTGCTACTCTGCATTGCATAGGAGAGGAATAGGGGCAGTGTTGAAGTGACAAATGGTAGTTCAGTACAATCACCCTTTTATCAATTCAACATCCAAGTATAGCATTTCTTCTTAAATATTTAAGTTCTGAATAAAGACAAATATAATGGCTTGCTTTCAACTACTGTGATGCAGCTCACCTCAATTCATGTACAGACGCATTCATTTTCCCCAAAGATAAGGCAGGAAGCCTCATTTGCCACTCTATCCATTTCTGATAACCCATGACTTGGATATTAAAATACAGAGTTGACCACCATGAGCATATTTTTAATTTCATAATTGAGAATATATGAGAAACTTAATTTATACAAATACATATGTGTGTGTGTATATATATATATATATATATATTTATATCAAAGAATAAAGAAAGTATGGACAGTTACTAGCCATTTTTTTCCTGCAACTTGTCACATGGCTGTGGTTAGTATTCATAATTTCCCACTTCCACTATCCATAACCCCTCTTGCCCTCAGCAAGTATATCATAGTTTTTTGCCTTGTGGAGACTCAGAATTGGTATCCATGTTGCTGATAAATTGCTCCTTCAGCAGTGGATATAGCTATATCAGCTATGGGGAATGAAAACTCACATTTTTAATCTCTAGCCATGGTTGATATTCATAGAATGGAACATTTTGCCCATCTAGTTGTTGTGTCTCCTCTGCTGTGTTTTCTCTTGTATTGTTGAATGTCACATGAATATCCTTCACATTTTGTGCCCATTTTGAAAGATTCATCCACATGCCCCTTCTCCCAAGCAGCTTTTCCAGTTTTTGAATCTCGTTATTTTCAAATCTCTAGTTATTTAGCTAAATTGTAAGTGACTACATATAGATAAGTGTAGACTTATACTTTTATTTTCCAGGTAATCTTATCTTTGAGGCATACCTAATTTAAGACTATAATTGCTCAAAAGTCTACCTCAAGGAGGCTGTCTCTTAAATAGCTTTCCTTCAGTACTACTACTTCATTTACTTTTGAATAGTTTTAGATTATCTTCTGGAACCAATTGTAAGTCATGCCCAACTAGTTTCCCTTCTCAATGAAGTGATCATGGGGAGTCTATTTTAAAATTATATTTATTTTTATTTTATTTTAAAATGTATTTCAATTGGAAGATAATTGCTTTACAATGTTGTGCTGGCTTCTGCCATACGATGACATCAATCAGCTGTAAGTATACATACGCCCCTCCCTCTTGCACAGGGGAGTCTTCATGAGGCCATGAGATGAGGTACAGGAGAAGGGGCAATGCAACATGAACAGGCACCACGAGAATCTAAATCACTAGCTTGTGGAAGCTCATATAAGCCTTTCTTTTGGAGCCCAGTCTTGCGCATACCACTTCTACTTGATGATGGATGGCTGTCACATCAGTCTTTATGAGTTGGTGGTTCATATAGCATTCAGCTTATAATGAGTAGTTCAGTTTACATAGTAACTCTGTGGCTACCATCAGTTGTTCAGGGCCCATGTACAGGAGAGTGGTTTTCTGTTGAAAAGAGCACAATTTACTCTGGTATCCCAGGTCTGCAGAATAATTCATCAATAAGGTCCTGCCAAAGGCCCCATATACCATCCCTATCACAAGTGCTTCACGTTCCACTGAAGCTGCTGCTTCATATGGCACAAGTGGCAGAAAGGCTTACACAGAAGTGTGGGACCATGGCAGAGCCTGCTCATTGGGCTCAACTAAGAACTAGAAATCTTACTAATTACTTGGTAAATGTGTCCACGTTCATGACCAAATCTGACATACATTTGCCTTTAAAACTCAGGTGCCCAATAGGCCTTGGTGGTAGTGGATGCCAGATGTACCAGCTTGTCCTTCACCTCAGAGCTGATATATTGACATGCGTTGAAACTCCAGAAACCTTACTGAAGTTACAGAATCCTAAATTATTGAGGGGCTTATTTCTTATGCTTTGTCATATGTGTGTCTTACCAAGGTATCTGTGGTAGGGGCTAGAAAAATGTTCTGTAAAGAGCTAAATAGTAATTGTTTTAGGCTTTGCAGACCATGTAGCATTCTCTACCACATGTTCTTCTTTTTTGTTTGTTTGGTTTGGTTTTTCACTATTATTTTAAAATGGAAAAAAATATTCTAGGTTCACAAGTTGTATGAAGACAGTTTCCTGGTAGTTTGATTGCTGTTTTGGGGCAATACTTCTGTAACTATCTGTGGTATGGGGTTTTGTTTTTTTTTCTTTTTAAATTTGCAATCCATTTCAGACTGCTACTTTTGTAAAAATGAGTAAAAATGAATAACTAAAAATAAGATGATAAAGACAGAAAATAAAAGTTTAATTTTAAATATTAGGTTCAATAAGCATAAAATTATGGTTTTCCTTGGTGGCTCAGATGGTAAATAATCTGCCTGCAATGTGGGAGACCTGGGTTCGATCACTGGGTTGGGAAGATCCCCTAGAGGAGGGCATGGCAACTTACTGCAGTATTTCTGTCTGGATAATCCCCATGGACAGAGGAGCCTGGAAGGCTACAGTCCATGGGGTTCCAAAGAGTTGGACATGACTGAGTGGCTAAACACAGCACAAGCATAAAATCGTGCTATCAAATTGCTTGCTATAAAACATAAATTCTTAGTCTAAATTTCTCTAATTAACTCATTGAAAATTAGCAGCATAAAATTTTCCCGTCTCCACTGGAGACTACATTTAGAATAATACTGATCTAGAGTATTTGTTGGGGTTTCCCTGGTGGCTCTGATGATAAAGAATCTACTTTCTGCTCACCGGGTCAATCAGCATTCAGTGAGTTGAACTGCTGTCATGATCTATAGAATGGCCAAATAACCAAACTCTTTATAGCCTAGATTAAAGCAGTAAGCTGTAAAGTTAGTATATTCCTAAAATAAGGAGCAGTACACCATTCGTTTATTAAAGGAATAGAGGGAGAGAGAGAAAAAAAAATCAGATCTGTAGCTACACATCAAGTAATAGAGGTTGTGTTGAGTTCCTGGAGGAGCAGCTGTCTTTGGATTAATTTATTATAATCTACTATAATTCTCTAAGATGCATCTGGCTTCTGCATAGTCCAAATAGGTGAGTGGAATGGGTATGTGATAGGTATAACCTCGCCCACATCTTTCAAGTCCTGATAGTGACATGAATCTCTGCAGTCCCTCCAGAAATGCAGTTTTTCTTTTGGTGTTACTACTGCTTGTCCTGGACTACCAGTATCTTATTAACCAGTGCCAATAGGGTCTTTGTAAGATGCAGTTATGTTATAGCTGGACTGGAACATACCTCTGCTTATCTCTGGGAAATCTGAAAATCTGATATTGATACTTAGGCAAGATTAAGAGGAAGAAGGCTAACTAGAGATCTTTCAGTCAGTTCAGTTCAGTTGCTCAATCACGTCCAACTCTTTGTAACCCCGTGGACTGCAGCATATGACAGGCTTCCCTGTCCATCACCAACTCCCAGAACCTACTCAACTCATGTCCATCATGTTGGTAATGCCATCCAACCATGTCATCCTCTGTCGTCCCCTTCTCCTTCCCCCTTCAATCTTTCCCCAGCCTCAAGGTCTTTTCCAATGAGTTTACCCTTCGCATGAGGTGGCCAAAGTATTGGAATTTCAGCTTTAGCATCCGTCCTTCCAATGAATATTCAGGACTGATTTCCTTTAGGATTGACTGGTTGTATCTCCTTGCAATCCAAGGGACTCTCAAGAGGCTTCTCCAGTACCACAGCTTGAAAGCATC
The DNA here is from genome assembly GCF_014754425.2 of Oryx dammah. NCBI lineage: Eukaryota > Metazoa > Chordata > Mammalia > Artiodactyla > Bovidae > Oryx > Oryx dammah. The sequence goes on from NW_024070209.1 coordinate 16,363,666, forward strand.
AATTCTTTGACACTCAGCTTTCTTTATAGTCCAACTGTCACACCCATACATGACTACTTAAAAACCATAGCTTTGACTAGATGGCCCTTTGTTGGCAAAGTAATGTCTCTGCTTTTTAATAGGCTGTCTAGGTTGGTCATAGCTTTTCTTCTAAAGAGCAAGCGTCTTTTAATTTCATGGCTGCAGTCACCATCTGCAGTGATTTTGGAGCCCAAGAAAATAAAGTCTGTCACTGTTTTCATTGTTTCCCCATCTATTTGTCATGAAGTGATGAGACTGGATGCCATAGTCTTAGTTTTCTGAATGTTGATTTTTAAGTCAACTTTTTCACTCTCCTCTTTCACTTTCATCAAGAGACTCTTTAGTTCTTCTTTGCTTTCTGCCATAAGGTTGGTGTCATCTGCATATCTGAGGTTATTGATATTTCTCTCGGCAATCTTGATTCCAGCTTGTGCTTCATCCAGCCCAGTGTTTCTCATATGCAGAGTACCTGCATATAAGTTAAATAATCAGGGTGACAATATACAGCCTTGACACACTCCTTTTCCTATTTGTAACCAGTCTGTTGTTCCATGTCCAGTTCTAACTCTTGCTTCCTGAGCTGCATACAGGTTTCTCAAGAAGCAGCTCAGGTGGTCTGATATTCCCATCTCTTTCAGAATTTCCCACAATTTATTGTGATCCACACAGTAAAAGGCTTTGGCATAGTCAATAAAGCAGAAGTAGATGTTTTTCTGGAATTTCTTGCTTTTGCAATGATCCAGCAGATGTTGGGAATTTGATCTGTGGTTCCTCTGCCTTTTCTAAATCCAACTTGAACACCTGGAAGTTCATGGTTCACGTATTGTTGAAGTCTGGCTTGGAGAATTTTGAGTGTTACTTTGCTAGCATGTGAGATGAGTGATCTTTTATTTGCTGTTAAAAGCTCAAAATTCTCTTGATGCAGGTGAGGATCAGCTTTTTTTTTTTGGATCAGCTTTTTAAAAATAGTTTTCAGGGATATACATATTGATAACTTACCCCAGGTTTAGCCAGATCTATAGCTGGGCTTTGTCTAGGTAATGAATAGGTTGTATAAGACCCCTCTGGAAACTCTTGCCTGATCTCTCCTGAAGCTAATTAGAATACTCACTCATATCCAGATCATTGTGGAGGTTCAGAATCCAGAAATGAAGCTCCTCCTGTGCTGCTGAAGCAGGAACCTGGGAAACTGTGCCTGGAAATCTCTCAGCCCTTATGCTTCCTGTGCTCACTTTTTTTCCTTCTACCACATGATTTCTCTTTTCATATACTTTAGGTGAGTGTACACTGAAAAGTCTTTTGAGTCCTCTCAATTCTCCAATCTTGTATAATCATTGTAGTGTCATTACTGTCTTTAATCAAGAAAAGAACCAATTCTAGTTCCTATTCTTAAGATTCTATTATCCTAGAATATTTTCCATACAAAATAGCATATTCATCCAGATTTGATCAGGAAAACAGATCCCCTCTAATATGGGGATCAAGGGATTTAATATGTGTAGACACATTTATAGTAATGAGGGTTAGGGAGACTAGGCAGAAGGTCATAGTTTCTTCCCACCACCGATATGGTTGTTATTAAAAATTACTACTGTTTCTAGCATTTGTTGAGAAAATTCTCACCTGTGGGGAAAAAAGTAACGATTTACATAATTTTGACTTAAACTGTTGATTGCTTTTGTTGTTTAGTTGCTAAGTCCTGACTGACTTTTTGTGACGCCATGAACTGGAGTGCACCAGGCTCCTTTATCCATGGGATTTCTCAGGCAATAATACTGGCGTGGGTTGCCATTTACTTCTTCAGGGGATCTTCCAGACCCAGGAATTGAATGCTGTGTCTCCTGCTTGGCAAGTGGATTCATTACCACTGAGCCATCTTGGAAGCCCCCAAACCTGTTGTTTAGTAACTCTTAAATATTTAGGCATGTGATATGTGGGCCTGAATTTATAGTTTCATGGACCCCACAAAAGTTAAGGATAAGCCTACTTTTTACTCACGATGCTCCCTTGTGGTCTTTTCTTGACAAAGTCTGCTTTGCCTTCTCTTTAGTTTCATTTGCTGTGTATTCTTTACCTATTGTATCTGACCAACTCAAAATTTTCCTTAACTAAAATGGTAATCAGTTCTCATATTTATAGGTCATATCCAGGGTTTTATTTTGGCCCCAACATTGAGTCCTGAACCAATATTAAGTTTATATTAACCCAGTGTAGTATCAGATATTATCTTTATTGTAGTATATTTGCATCTAATATAATACTACCTGCTAAAAATAGGGATGATTTGAGAGTTTACTTAGTGCTATAGTTGAAATAGGAATAAAAATATATGTAATAATAAAGGTGTGTGGGCGTTTCCCAGGAGTGGGAGTTAAGCATTATCAAAATAAAGTTTGAGGGTGATTTGGGGCTGTCCCCTTTCATCCCCACTATTCAACCAAAAATGTTTTTCTTTTATCATATTTTTTTTTATATCTTGGTAAGATTTTGTTTTAAACTAGCTCTCTTGAGTTTAAAACCATGTTTAAAATCCATGGATTTAACCCAAGTCCTTATTTTATATTTGAGAATATTGAGGTCCAAAAAAATAGATGAACTTGCTTAAGGCTGCATAATGAAATAATGGTAAACTGGGAGTAAAACCCAGGTCCCTCATCTCTGATGATGCTCCTTCCAGTTTTCTTACAAGTGCTTATATGATGTTGGAGCTCTTGCAGCTGCCTACTGGTGATAGCTTATTTCAGTTAAATATGACTATAGTTTCATATTAAACAAATAACCTATATTATATTCTAGTATATATGAATATGAACTGATACCATATTCTCTTTCATATTCCACCCTGCACACCCAGGAAAAAAATAACTTGAAATTAAAAATGTATTTCTTCCACACAAGAAAATGTCACTTAAATGGCAGGACACCTATGTGTAACTGGAGTAACACCACTCTTGATGGATATGGATGCAGGACATGAGAACCTGGTGGCACTTCATGTTACTTTTCACACAAAATTTTCTAAGGTTCTGATTTTAAGTTATAGACAATGTTTTAGATATGTTAAATTGGATGTATTTTATACAATTACAAATTATTGTATTTCCTCTCAAAAAGCTTGAGGAAATGAAATTTTGCCACCTGGCATTATTGACATTTGATTTAAAATGCATTCTAGACTGGCAGTCTATGTCTGATGCAGGATATGACACGCTTGGGGCTGACGCACGGGGATGACCCAGAGAGATGTTGTGGGGAGGGGGGTGGGAGGGGGGCTCATGTTTGGGAACGCATGTACACCTGTGGTGGATTCATGTCAATCTATGCCAAAACCAATACAGAATTGTAAAGTAAAAATTAAAAATAAATTAATTAATTAAAAAAAAATAAATAAAATGCATTCTAAAATAGGTATTCCTTAATTGCATGTCTCTGAGTTTGGCATTCAGATGAAAAGTGTAAAGATAAAGAGGACCGTATTCAAATGACTTGAAAATTTATGATTTTTTTTTCAAAGCCTGATATAATAAAAGTTTGATTTTTCTTTCAGATGAATCATCACTTTCTACTAATCCAAAGTGAAAGTGAAAGTTGCTCAGTCGTGTCTGAGTCTTTGTGACCCCATAGAATATATACAGTCCATGAAATTCTCCAGGCCAGGATACTGTTGTGGGTAGCCATTCCCTTCTCCAGGGGATCTTCCCAACCGAGGGACTGAACTCAGGTCTCTCGCATTGCAGGCAGATTCTTTACCAGCTGAGCCACAAGGGAAGCCTCTAGTAATCTAAAGAGAAGATTAATGCATTGTGAATAGTCCAATTATATGTTATGGGATTGAGTATCATTAATGTTAATACAAAGTTACCAGAAGATATCAGGGAAAAAATGAACCCTTGGGTAGGTTGAATCAAGTGATTTTAAACCAAATTGGACTTAAGAGTCTTCTCAGAATTTAACCTCTCAAGGGCTACCTTCCTTGATAGTGAAAGTTGCTCAGTTGTGTCTGACTATTTGCAACCGCATGGACTATACAGTCCATGAAATTCTCCAGGCCAGGATACTGGTGTGGGTAGCCGTTCCCTTCTCCAGGGGATCTTCCCAACCCAGGGATTGAACCCAGGTCTCCTGCATTGCAGGCGGATTCTTTCCCAAGTGAGCCACCAGGAAAGTCCAAGAATACTGGAGTGGGTAGCCTATCCTGATAGTTCATTTATAATTAGGGTGTTACATGACAAATAGTCCCAGTAAGGAGATATCCTATGATGTGATTTGAGAGTTTCAGTATATCTCCTCATTCTACATCTATAGTTTCTGAAATTTATCTATTAAATATGTCTCTTTTGAGGTTAAATGGAAATTTTAAAATATGACAAAGCTGTTACTGACTGGTGGTTTGACATCCTGAGATATGGTGACTGGGTAGCCAGTAAATATTGAAGAAACTAATTCCTTGAGCCAGACACGGAAGTGATGATCCTAGGGATGGAGATGTGAGGAGATATGATTTTTTAAAACCTGGGCTTTCAGAATATGTGGTGCAATGGATGAGGATGCAAGAGGGAACATTTATGATTATAGAGATGCCTGAGACTGGTCAGACTAGAAACTGTTAATTAATCAGAATCAGCAGAATCAAGTAGGTAGTTAGAAAGGTTTCAAAGTGGCCACCTGATGAAAAGGAAAATTTCCAGGCAGAATGAAATAATGCATTAAGAAACAGTGCAGAAAGTGATCTTTAGAATACTGGAAAGCCTTTGAATCAGAGCACAGCATACTCTGGAGAGTAGTTAAATACGCTGCTTGGACTTGGGGTTATGTCCAAAAGAATTATATTTTCTTAGGTGTCAGGGATGCTGAAGGAACTGATTCTGATCTCTTAACTGAGGGAAATTAAATGTGGAGAATAAGAATGAAGAGTAATGCTAGATGCTGACCTACTGGAAGATAAAATTGCAAAGAACCTTCAGTATTTGAATTAATTTCTTAACACCAGGCATGATCAACGTTTGACTTAAAAAATCAGTGTTTCCCACCCAACTGTTTAAAAATTCTATCCTGAATAGATCACAAAGCCTTTCTTTGCCATGGCTGTTACATTCAATTTCTCATGTATCCATGTCTTCAAAAGTCTTTATCTGGGTAAATTTTCATATAGCTGGTTTCACTGGTCATAAAAAAGTGTACCCCTTTATAGAGTTGTCATGTTAGGCAAGAAAAATAAAGAACCTAATTAAAATTGAACTTCAAATAAATAATCAATCATTTTCAAATGTATGGGTATCTCCTACATGATATTTAGAAGACACTTTTACTAAAAAAGTATTCAATGTTCATGTGAAATTCAAATTTAACTAGGTGTCTCATATTTTATCTGGCAAGTTAGTTCTTCAACTTCTTTCTCCAACTAATGTTTTCTCCATATCTTCATTTATTAGCTCTTTTCCTCTCATTTCTGGGAATATGTCTGTCTTCTTTCTAGAACTGATCCATTTATTTGTTCTCCTGATTCCATTCATTCCCATATTTACCAGAATTTTACTCTAGCAGCTGTTTCCTGCACTTTGCCTTTAATTCATTCCCCTCTCTTAAGATTTCCCCTTCGCACCCACCAGCCCTCTCCATTTGCTGCTTTCCCTCCATGACTAAAGTACCTTTATCCTATCACAATTTTCCCTTAAAATTTTCCTTCTTCAACTACTACTGCCCTTAACTGTTACGGTGCTCAAGAGTAATCCATTCCTACTGCTTTTTCTTCTTCACAGTACCATGCTTGGTATTATAATTTTGTATTAATGTGTCTGATTCTCTAAACAGTAATAATCCCAGCTGTGGTGAAAGTATTGTCCAGGGAGGCCAATGTGTTGTCTAGAAGTTTATTTCTTAAAATGGCAATTTGAGTAGAAGTCACATGACAGCCAGGAAGAAGTAAAGTTGGAAAGGAAAAACAAATACTGAAATAAATAAAAACAGGTTTTAATAAAAATTATCATTTACTAAAACCTTCTTTGGTCCATACACCCTAAGTTGTTTACATTTATAGTTCCTTTAATCCTCAAAACTACAGTTGATCTTTGGACAACATGAGTTTGAACTACACAAGTCCACTTATATGCCATTTTTAAAAATGGATATGTATTACACCATCCGTGGTTGGTTGAATCTTTGGTTGTAGAACTGCAGTGGTGTGGTGGTTGGGGGGGAGAGGCGGGGGAGTAAAGGAGGAGACTGTAAAGTTATACTTGGATTTTCATCCCTAACCCCTGCATTGTTCAAGGGTCAACTATATATTTGATCTTATCATGGTTCTCATGTCAAATAAGTAAGATTTAGTGAGATTAAAAAAAAATTGCTTGTTCAAAATGACACAGCTACTAAGTGGTAGAGCAGGCATTTGGATCTAAGGATTTTGATTCCAGAACCCATGGGGTATGGCTATGAGTAACCGTCACTTAAATAAATTAAACAAACAAATACCTATCCAATTGCTTATACCAGTTTCAGTTAGCTCTTGAAATATATGCAGTAGTCTGATTAATATTTGCTCTAGTTATTAATTGAGTGAAACAAAAGTGCATAATTTTTTATGACATGATTTCTTGATTGCTTGGGGAATCATGATTTGGATCAATGAAGACAAGATTTCCATTTTATTCATTTTCCAGATGATGTTTTTAATCTTACTGTAAAATAACAACTTGGCCTATTGCAAATATTTCGGAGTCTTCTTTAGTCAATCAAGTTTCTGATATACCCAGAAATTTAATATACAATATCTATATCCATGTGTGCTAAGTTGCTTCAGTTGAGTCTGACTTTGTGCTACCCTATGGACTGTAGCCTGCCAGGCTTCTCTGTCCATGGGATTCTCCAGAAAAGAATACTGGAGTGGGTTGCCATGCCCTCTGCCAGGGAATCTTCCCAACCCAGGAATCGAACCTATGTCTCTTAAAAGTCTCCTGAATTGACAAGTGGATTCTTTACTGCTAGCACCACCTGGAAAGTCTAATACTTGTATCTAAATGTGCACTCAAGCATTAGGTTAGTTTAGTAGATTTTATAGTTTCTTATACCTCTAATTCAACAAATAATTATTGAACACTTATTATGATTATAGCATATTTGGGTCTACAGTTGATTAAATAATGGTCAAGTACCTGATATTAAAGAAGCAGTTGTGGAAATGAAACATATATAATATATTATATATGGAGCTCCCCTGGTGGTTCAGACAGTAGAGAATCTGCCTGCAATTCAGGAGACCTGGGTTTGATCCCTGGGTGGGGAAGATCACACCTGGAGAAAGGAATGGCTACCTACTCCAGTATTCTTGCCTGGAGAATCCCATGGACAGAGGAACCTGGCAGGCTATCATCAATGGGGAAGAGCTAAGTACACACACACACACACACACACACACACACACACACACACACACACACACAAACACGACAGCAAGTGCTGAGGGCCTAAACTAGGTTAGTACAAGAGAGCCTGCAATTGAAGGCCTCCATGTGGGAGACATCATTAGAAATTGGGACCAACTGAATATGGTTGTCAAGAGAGAACTATATTGTATTAATGCATAAAGGAAAATTTAGAAAGAAATAAACATAAGGAAAAGAGTGAAACAAGTCAGCAATATCAAGGAAAGAGTTTGGGCAAGCAATTGTTAATCAAATTAAACATATTTCCTTAAACATTTTCAGTTTTAAAGACTCTCTTTAAAAATAAAATTGTAAATTGAATATATCCTCTCCAATCCTCTTCTCTTTCCAGTTTTGTCTTCTTCTGTTCTGATTATTGTCATTTTCACATCAGTTTGACTATATAGGAGAAAAAATGTTCAAAACCAGCAATTATTGAGTTAAGTAGCATATTCTTATTGTATTTTAAAATGCAATATGAAGTTGACATATTGCCCCTACTTAAAACAAACTAACTCATACATGATTGGGGTTGGGGGATAAGAGAATTTTACTTGCATGCAAGGGTCCACAATTTTAAAACAAAGGGATCCATAAAATATACAATCCATGGTATTTATAGCTCAGATGATTACATGGGAGTCACAATTCCAATTGCATAATGTTTAGTTTATATTTGACAGAAACCAAAGTTTTGATAAATAAAAAATGCAAATCTCTTTGTGTTTGATTAGCTTCACAATCTCTTTCCTTTTCAGTTCAACAAGCATTTAGAAAATGCTTTCTATGTGCATAGACTAACTGATCCTATGGCAGACAAAATAATAGTAAATAATCCCAGAATTTTTGAGTTTCCTTTGTCATCCAATTACAGGCCATCTATTCTTTTGGATGTCTTGGTAATTCATAGCTGATATTAGGAAGGTCCTTCTACTCATGGCCCATCTTGGAAAACACTCTATTTAATTAAGAAATGCAAAACTTTTCTAGGCTGAGGAAATGTAGGACAAAATGTAGATTTTTCCTCTTTAAGTTTATTTCTTTGGTCAGTCGTTTCTCTGAGGTACAGATTCGAATAAGTAAGTTTGACTTTGTGAGTTTTTCCAATTCAGGATCACTAATTTGTTTTTATAATAGGATACTGGACACATGTAAATTTTGCAGTTAGCTTCATATTCTCTAACCAGTCAATCTTTTCACCCAGCAAACTAACTTTTAAACCAAGGGTGGGGAACCTAGGTAATGTTTGGTTGTCCTATGGTTATCTGGACAGTGCTTTGTTTTCTTTAGAATGCTACAGGGTACTACTGGTCAGTGACCAGATCAGCATGAAAGGTTGTTGTTGAACAATGAAAGATGCCAGGATTCTTAGCCTCTGTAGCAGAAGAATTCAATCTGGGGCCAGAGACAAGGCTTGATTGCTCAGAGCTTTTGTGTAATAACGGTTTATTAAAGTAAAAAAGAGATAGAGAAACCGTCTGGCATAGACATCAGAAGAGAGCAGAAAGAGTGCCCCCTTGTCTAGTGTTAACAAGGGAGTTATATACTTTTTAATTATTCAGTTCAGTCTTTCAGTCATGTTCGACTCTTTGTGACCCCATGAACTGCATCACGCCAGGCCTCCCTGTACATCATGAACTCTAAGAGTCCACCCAAACCCATGTTCATTGTGTTGGTGATGCCATCCAACTATCTCATCCTCTGCCATCCCCTTCTCCTCCTGCCCTTAATCTTTCCCAGCATCAGGGTCTTTTCAAATGAGTCAGCTCTTCGCATCTGGTGGCCAAAGTACTGGAGTTTCAGCTTCAGCATCAGTCCCTCCAATGAACACCCAGGACTGATCTCCTATAGGGTGGACTGGTTGGATCTCCTTGCAGTCCAAGGGACTCTCAAGAGTCTTCTCCAGCACCACAGTTCAAAAGCATCAATTCTCTAGCCCTCAGCTTTCTTTACGGTCCAACTCTCACATCCATACATGACCACTGGAAAAACCATAGCCTTGACTAGACGGACCTTTGTTGGCAAAGTAATGTCTCTGCTTTGTAATATGCTATCTAGGTTGGTCATAACTTTCCTTCCAAGAAGTAAGCATCTTTTAATTTCATGGCTGCAATCAACATCTGCAGTGATTTTGGAGCCCCCCAAAATAAAGTCTGACACTGTTTCCACTGTTTCCCCATCTATTTCCCATGAAATGATGGGACCAGATGCCATGATCTTAGTTTTCTGACTGTTGTAGGATTAGCCAGAATGTTTTCAGGAAGGAGAAACTGTCCTCAAGCAGGATACACTGTTGCTATATAATCCTTAGTACAGATTTTAAACTGAGTTGTTTGTTGTGTATTCATCAGTTTAAAGAGCCTTAAAGATGAAAATGTTTTATGTGGCTAAAGACTAAGGAATTTAGAGGAGGAAAAAAAAAGCTTGTCCTTTCCTCCTCCTTGAGAATTCCAGACCCCTCTCTCCTTGGGGACCCCCAGACTTCTTATCAACCTGCCTAAGAATTGACTCTTTCATTCCCCCCTTTTCTTTTAGGAGAATTATGTTGCCAAGGGAAAGGGGTGTTGTTCTTGTTGCATAACTTCTTCTTAGCTGTAAGGGGCATTATTCCTAAATTGTTGAGGTAACATATTCTCCTAACCCTCACATTGAGGGTCTCTGACCCAGGGGCCCTAAGTAATAGTTTGAGGAAGCTGTGGCACTTGTAGGAGCTTGGACAACCATTTGTAACTTAAAAGCCTTCATGCGACTAGAAACAAATCCAACTACACAGTTACAGATGCAGGGAGCAAACAGCAAAAATAGAACAATCAGAATTATTGTAATTACGATAGTTTTCCACCATGGGGAACTAGTCAACTTCTCCCAAAGTGTGGCAATTGAGGCTTCAGGAGTATCCATAGCCTCAATCACCTTGTTCATGTGTTTAGTAAAATGAGTAACATTATTTCTCATAACAGGTATGTATGTATAGCACTGGGTATGAATAATGGCACAATTTCCTCCTTGTGCAGCTGTCAGAATATCTAAGGTCAATCTGTTTTGTAAAACCACCTTTCTAATTTGTACTTGTTCAGCATTAAGAGCCAAAATAGCTTTTTGAGAATCTTGTAATGCCTGTTGAGTAAAATTAGTCAAAGCATCCACTCATAGCATAACATCTGTAGTTCCCAAAGGCAGAACAAACACTGCAGCCAAATAATCATACCAGTGAAATACAAACGTTGCCCACTGAGTTTTAAGGTGTGGTAAATTAGCAGGCTTTTCTGGAAGTGCTGAAAGTATGAAGCAGTGAGTAAAAGCCAGACCTAGGGTGCATCTCCCTATCTAGCCAAGGGGAGCCATGCCCATAGGTAAGAGCCACATATCCAATGGGTCCCGTTTGGAGCAAGCCAGCGTGGCTGAGATATCCAGTCCCAATCAGTGCCTGGCCAGGCAAAGGGAGGTCCTGAACTGGGGTTGGAAAACGCTGGAATGACTACATTGCATATTTCCTGAGGCAAAAATCCCAATTGTTTCCAATCATTATAATTAAATTGTTGGCTAACTTCTGGGGATGGCTCTATTTGTTTCCAGCATGTAGAGGCAGTAGATACTAGAAGTCCTTTTTCAGGAGTCTTGGCTTCTCTTTTCTCATATCCTTCTAATTCTTTCTCAGTATATTGCGGTTTTTCCAATTCCACAGGACCTGTCCAGATCAAAGGCGTCTGTAGTGAAGGAGTTTCATAAAGTGCCGCTTTTCTGGCTTGACAGTCACCCAGCTGATTACCTTAGGCTACTTTACTCCCATCCCCGCTGTGCCTTCTGCAATGCATAACAGCTACTTCTTTAGGACAATATATAGCAGTTAAAAGTCTCTCAATCTCTCTGAAATGCTTAATGGGTTCTCCTGTTGCCGTTTTAAAATGTCTTTCTTTCCATATTGCAGCATGAGCATATAAAGTCAAATAAGCGTACTTACAATCAGGGTAGATATTTACTCGCTGCCCTTTGCTTAACTCTAGAGCTTGGGTCAGAGCCACAAGCTCCGCTAACTGAGCAATGGTTCCCTGGGGGAGAGATTTTGCTTCTAAAACCTGTTTAGCCATCACCAGGGCATAACCCGCTTTACACTTCCTATCCTGAACAAAAGAGCTGCCATCTGTAAATATTTCCATGTCAGGATTGTCTAATGGGGTATCCATTAGATCTTCCCGAACTGCATAAAGTGAGAAATTGGGAACAATCGCGATCAGGTGTTTCATTTTTCTTCTCAGGAAGGAAAGTGGCAGGATTTAAATTTCTACAAACTTTAAGCTTAGTTATTGGTCATTCTAACAACAATGACTGATATTTAAGAAGCTACTGTCTGTCATCCAAATATTAGCCTTAGAGTTTAAGATTCCACTCACATCATGAGAAATCAGTACAGTAAGATTTTGTCCATTAATTATTTTTAAGACTTCAGGTGTTAATAAAGCCGTTGCCCCAATTACTCTTAGGCAGTGTGGCCAGCCACATGAAATTACATCTAATTCTCTACTTAAATAAGCAATAGGTTGCTGGTGAGGCCCTTGGGGTTGTGTCAAAACTCCCAAGGTTATACTTTTTCTTTCAGTGACAAACAAATTGAATTCTGACCCTGTGGGCAAGCTCAAAGCAGGAGCTTGCAGGAGAGCAGTCTGAAGAGCCTTAAAAGCCTTTTGAGTATCTGGAGATCAAACCAGTTTGTTGGTTTGGGCCTGCTGCGTCTCAGTTATAAATTCATATAAAGGCCGGGCAAGTTCCCCATAATCTGGAATCCAAATGCAGCAGTAGCCTGTGATTCCTAAAAATCCTCTCAATTGTCTTAAAGTCATAGGTAGGGGATGATTTAGTATAGGTTTAATTCTCTCAGGGCCTATGGCCCTAGTCCCTTCTGGTATAATTAGGCCCAGATATCTAACAGATTGTTGACAAAGCTGAGCCTTTTTTCTTGATGCCTTGTAACCGCAGCCTGCCAGAAAGTTTAAGAAATTTTCTGAGCCTTGTGAACAAGCTTCCTCTCTCTCAGCACAGAGCAGAATAGCATCTACATATTGTAGCACCACTGCTTCAGAGCAATTAAAGTTTTGCAGATTCTGTGACAAACTTTGCTCAAATAGGTGAGGGCTGTCATGAAATCCCTGGGGCAAAACTGTCCAGGTTAACTGAGAAGCTGGCTGCATAGAGTCTTCAAAGGCAAATAGAAGTTGACTTTCCTCCGCCAACAGCACCGAATAGAAGGCATCTTTTAAATCAGTTACTGAGAAATATTTGGCTAGTTCAGGAATTTCAGACAATAGAGTATAAGTGTTAGGGGAAGCACACTGATTGAAACTGCCCACTCTGGCCAGGTACCATAGTAACTATTTGCATGAGTTGTTTCATGACAGGAGATCCTGATAAGGAATACGGGACTAATAAGCCTCCATCAACCGGAAGAGTTCGGGAAAGGTCTAAAGGAATCACTGTGTGTCCGTCCACTTCCCAGAATCCTTCTCGCTAGCATCCATCTTGGCTGAGCCGATGCATGCGCCACCGGGAAAGACTCTGAATTAGAATGACTGGTCAAAGACCACCCAGAAACTAATCCCATCACCAGAAAACCTGACATTGTGAGCCACGCAGCAGAGCAGTTCTCCTGGGTTCCCTTACCCTACTGCTCTCCACCCGGGTGCCTTTTCCCAATAAAATCTCTTGCTCTGTCAACAGATGTGTCTCCTCGGACAATTCATTTCCGAGTGTTAGACAAGAGCCCAGTTTCGGGCCCTGGAAGGGGTCCGCCTTTCTGTAACATAAGGATTAGGTACCACGGGGTGTAAAGAAACTACAGCCTCATTTATTATTCATAAATCTTGAACTATTCTTCATTTACCATTTGATTTCTTTATACCCCCAAACAGGAATGTTGCATGGACTGTTACAGGGAATTAATAGCCCCTACTTTAAATGATCAATGATGGGTTTAGCCCATCCTTAACCTCAGGTTTCAGTGGATACTGCTTCTTATGTGGAAATAAGTGTGGGTCTTTGATCTTGACAACTACAGGAATAGCATTTTGTGCTCGACCCACAGATTTTCCATTAGTCCACACTCTAGGATTTACATTTTGTTCAATTAAAGGGAGAGAAAGGGAGGGCTCCATATTCATGAAAACAAAGGCATGGACCGTGCTCAGTATCAGTTCAGTTCAGTTCAGTTGCTCAGTCGTGTCCGACTCTTTGCAACCCCATGAATTGCAGCACGCCAGGCTTCCCTGTCCACCACCAACTCCTGGAGTTCACCCAAAAGTATATTCCTCCCCAAAAGGGGTGAGGGAGACTCTGGTGTGATCAGAAACTCATGTGAAAATAGCACAGAGTCCCAGTTACAGCTTAAAGAACAATTTTGAAGTAATACCTTTTGCTTGGTCCAGACAGTCCCCCTACAGAAGTAGATTGGGAAGAAAGTAGGCCAAGGGCTTCAGTAAGCACAGAGTAAGTTGCCTCAGTATCTAAAAGGAAATTAATGGATTGCCACCCCCTGACAGTTATTAATACTGAGGTTTCCTCAGGTATAATTAGTGTGGGGACCCCTGGGCACCTTCAGTCCTGATTGTCTTGAGAATCTAACTCCTGAAACCTACACCTCTGGGGGCAGTTTCTTCTCCAGTGTGGTCCTTTCCAGACCAGACATGGAGCCAGGGGCGGCTTAGATGCCTAAGGGCAATCCTGCTTGAGGTATCCCTCTTTTCCACAGTAATAGCAAGCCCATCCCTTTTCACCTGGGTCCCTCTTGGCATTTTTCTCAGGCTGTTTAAGAATGGTTCTGACAGCCATTACAAGAGCTTCCACGTGTTCCTTTGTCTTTTTCTGCCTTTCTTTCTTTTCCTCATATTCCCTACCATAATAGACTGTTGGAGCCAGTTGCAACAGATTATCTAAAGACTAATTTGGTCCATACGCCTGTTTTAATAGCTTATGATGGATATCTGGAGCCGATTGAGTGAGAAACCTATCTTTTAAGATCACTCTTCCCTCTTCACTTTTGGGATCAATCTCAGTGAATCTGCGAAGGGCTTTTCTCAGTCAATCTAGGAATTTACCAGGAGCTTCCTTCTCTTCCTGTTCTATGTTTGCCAATTTGGCATAGTTTAAAGTCTTAGCACACACTTGCCTGAGTCCTTCAAGAATACATCTGACAAAATGACGCTGATCCCATCTTCCTTCAGCCGTGTTATAGTCCCAGTCTGGTTCTATAGTTGGGAGCACCTCATTCCCAGTGGGGAGGGCGGCTATCTCGTCCTCCCTCTTCCCTACTAATTCATTACCAAGTCATTCATCTCCATAAGCAACCGCTTTCCCCAAAACTCGACTTTTTGAGCCAGGAGTCAGCATTTGTCCCAAGATATACATCACATCCTTCCAAGTAAGGTTATGAAGCAGAGTAACACATTTCAAAGCTCTAATATATTTTTCTGGATCCTCTAAATTGTTTCCCAGATCCTCCTTGATTCTTTGTATTTCTTGATAAGAAAAGGGCTTATTAACTCTCATAGGCTGATTTTTTCTCCCGGGGGGTGCTTCATGAAGAGGCAACAGCTTCTGTGGCTGTTCCTCAGCCTCTCTGGCTATTCTGTGCATATGATCCCAGGGATAGATTGGAGAAACCTGCTTTTCTGTATCTCTTTGTTTCCTGTCCTCCCTCTCATCTCACCCCTTAGTTTTTGCTGGCTGAGCTTCTTTTACTATGATTATCTGAGTTTCTATTGAAACCAGAGTAGTCAGGTCATACTGAGAAAGGGGTTGTTTGGACCTCTACTTGGGTTGTTTGAATCTCAGTTTGGGTTTTTACTGAGACCGAGGTAACCCTTCCTGGGTGTGGGGGGTGGGGGGCGGTCCCTGACTTTCAGTTTGCTCAGTTTGGAGCCCCAGGTAAGGGGTGGGGGGAGGGGGGGCAAAGTAGGAGAACAGGAGGGAGCTGAAGGTCTCACACCCAAATCTATACCCTGAGGACATAAATCTGGTGTATCTCCAACACATAGGCTACTTCTACCCATTTCCCTTGTTTTCTTCAGAACCGGTCTAATTGTAAAACAGTATTATAATTAAAAGACCCTCCAACCAGCCACTGTTTGCCATTCTCCAGTGGATACTGTGGCCATGCAGTATCACATAGGAAGATCAGGAATGTCTTCTTTAGGCTCTGGGGACCAAATATATCCCAGTTTTTCAGGATACAGTTCAAAGGAGTGAGGCTGGAATTGTTAGCTCCCATCTGTAAGAGAGAAAAGAAGCGACCAGCACCTCTTTCTACCACAGGCACCCCTCCTTGCTCTAGATAGGGGTGTAGACAGACTTTACACCGAAGCTTTCCTTCCCTGGTCGGACTTAGTCTGTTCCTTACCAATGCAGGTGCCATACTCGTCCCTCCTAGTTCTACCACAGAGGTGGGGTGGAGATGAACCAGGGGTATACCCAATGGCATCCCAGACTGATGTCCAGTTCCTTACCCTTTAAATCTTGCTTGCCTCTGATGCCACCTGGGGTGCAATCAGAATAACCTTCTGGAATGCCTCCCAAGCTAAGATCGCTGGGGGAAAACATTCATCACCTGAGTGCCTGTGCACGACCCTGAGTATATTCCTGACCACAATAAGATGGGTACGAACATAAAACTGAGATGTTCCTTCCAAGCATCACTACACCAGTATAAGCAATAACAAAAGAGATGATGAGGGGCTGGCCAGTGAGGAAAAAGTGATTTTTGTCCTCGAGTTATTAGGGCCAGTCCTCCCACTTCATTCCCACAGATTCCATGAAAAGAATATCCAAGGGAAAAAAAAAGAATATCCAAGGAGTTGGGACAAAAGCCACTGAAAAGTCTCCTCTGGTCCACTAAGAGCTAGCGTTACCAAAGGAAGAAAATCATTGTATTTCCAATCTGAGTAAACTTTAACCTAAGAGATGCTCTTGAAGCTAGAGCTCCATCTAGCTTCAGAACTTACGACTCCTAGTGAAGCTAGGCACTTCCTGACTACCAATCGAAGTTTGGGACCTAAGTAACAGTATACAGTCAGAGAAGGCAATGGCAACCCACTCCAGTACTCTTGCCTGGAAAATCCCATGGATGGAGGAGCCTGGTAGGCTGCAGTCCATGGGATTGCTAAGAGTTGGACACGACTGAGCAACTTCACTTTCATTTTTCACTTTCATGCATTGGAGAAGGAAAGGCAACCCACTTCAGTATTCTTGCCTGTAGAATCCCAGAGACAGAGGAGCCTAGTGGGCTGCCGTCTATGGGGTCGCACAGAGTCGGACATGACTGAAGCAACTTAGCAGCAGCAGCAACAGTATACAGTAACAGCATAGGTCAAAGGTCCTTTGAAAGTCTGTGATCTGACAGATAGGTTCAGTTCAGTTCAGTTCAGTCACTCAGTCGTGTCCGACTCTTTGCGACTCCCTGAATCGCAGCACGCCAGGCCTCCCTGTTCATCACCATCTCCTGGAGTTCGCTCAGACTCGTGTCCATTGAGTCCATGATGCCATCCAGCCATCTCATCCACGGTCGTCCCTTTCTCCTCCTGCCCCCAATTAGTAGTTCTAATTCCCAAGAATTTATGAAATAGTCAAAGAGACTGGAAAGTTTGACTGAGAAAGGAGAGTTTAGTCCACACACTTTGCCCATTTCTGGTCGGTCCCCAAAGGAGACATTGGGTGCCTCTTCACATTGGCAGGTTGGTATAAACCCCCAACAGATTTCTACCATAAGCCATATGAGAGCAGGGCTCCTTACTTGCTTTGAGCAGGGTGTGTCATTCATTCACACAAGCACACTGTAGAGTTAGTAAAGTACAGCAGAAAACGAGTTTGCTAGGAGAACAAAGAACTAGAGCTCCAAACATCCTTACCTTGTCCTGAAGAATCCCAGATGAACCCCCAAGATGAAAGGTTGTTGCTGAACAGGAAAAGATTCCGGGATTGTTGGCCTCCGAAGGAGAAGAATTCAATCCAGGGCCAGAGACGAGGTTTGATCTCTCAGAGCTTTTGTGTAATAAAGTTTTATTAAAGTATAAAAGAGATAGAGAAAGCTTCTTAAATAGACATCAGAAGGGGGCAGAAAGAGTGCCCCCTTCCTTAGTGTTAGCAAGGGAGTTATATACTTTTTAATTAGTTATTACAATGGATCAAAATGATGTCTGGAGGTTGTAAAGATCTTACTAGACCCACTCCCATAATTTACATTTTAAGATAACAGGATTAGCCAGAAGGTTTTCAGGAAGAAGAAACTGTCCTCAAGCAGGATACTTGAGAACAGTTTCAGTTCAGTTCAGTCACTCAGTCGTGTCCAACTCTTTGCAACCCCATGAATCGCAGCATGCTAGGCCTCCCTGTCCATCACCAACTCCTGGAGTTCACTCAGACTCACGCTCATGAGTCAGTGATGCCATCCAGCCATCTCATCCTCTGTCGTCCCCTTCTCCTCCTGCCCCTAATCCCTCCCAGCATCAGAGTCTTTCCAATGAGTCAACTCTTTGCATGATGTGGCCAAAGTACTGGAGTTTCAGCTTTAGCATCATTCCCTCCAAAGTAATCCCAGGGCTGATCTCCTTCAGAATGTACTGGTTGGATCTCCTTGCAGTGCAAGGGACTCTCAAGAGTCTTCTCCAACACCAAAATTCAAAAGTATCAATTCCTCAGTGTTCAGCCTTTTTCACAGTCCAACTCTCACATCCATACATGACCACTGGAAAAACCATAGCCTTGACTAGACAGACCTTAGTCGGCAAAGTAATGTCTCTGCTTTTGAATATGCTATCTAGGTTGGTCAGAACTTTTCTTCCAAGGAGTAAGCGTCTTTTAATTTCATGGCTGCAGTCACCATCCGCAGTGATTTTGGAGCCCCCCCAAATAAAGTCTGACACTGTTTCCCCATCTATTTCCCATGAAGCGATGGGACCGGATGCCATGATCTTCGTTTTCTGAATGTTGAGCTTTAAGCCAAATTTTTCACTCTCCACTTTCACTTTCATCAAGAGGCTTTTCAGTTGCTCTTCACTTTCTGCCATAAGGGTGGTGTCATCTGCATATCTGAGGTTATTGATATTTCTCCTGGCAATCTTGATTCCAGCTTGTGTTTCTTCCAGTCCAGCATTTCTCATGATGTACTCTACATATAAATTAAATAAGCAGGGTGACAATATACAGCCTTGACATATTCCTTTTCCTATTTGGAACCAGTCTGTTGTTCCATGTCCAGTTCTAACTGTTGCTTCCTGACCTGCATACAGATTTCTCAAGAGGCAGGTCAGGTGTTCTGTTATTCCCATCTCTTTCAGAATTTTCCACAGTTTATTGTGATCCACACAGTCAAAGGCTTTGACATAGTCAATAAAGTGGAAATAGATGTTTTTCTGGAACTCTCTTGCTTTGTCGATGATCCAGCGGATGTTGGCAATTTGATCTCTGGTTCCTCTGTCTTTTCTAAAACCAGCTTGAACATCAGGAAGTTCATGGTTCACGTATTGCTGAACCCTGCTTGGAGAATTTTGAGCATTACTCTACTAGCATGTGAAGTCGGTCACTTCAGTCGTGTCCGACTCTGTGCGACCCCATAGACGGCAGCCCACCAGGCTCCCCTGTCCCTGGGATTCTCCAGGCAAGAACACTGGAGTGGGTTGCCATTTCCTTCTCCAATGCATGAAAGTGAAAAGTGAAAGTGAAGTCGCTCAGTCATGTCTGACTCTTCACGATCCCATGGACTATAGCCTACCAGGTCCTCCATCCATGGGATTTTCCAGGCAAGAGTACTGCATGTGAGATGAGTGCAATTGCATGGTAGTTTGAGCATTCTTTGGCATTACCTTTCTTTGGGATTGGAATGAAAACTGACCTTTTCCAGTCCTGTGGCCATACATTGTTGCTATATAATCCTTAGTACAGAGTTTAAACTGAGTTGTTTGTTGTGTAATCATCAGTTTAAAGAGGCTTAAAAAGAAAACCTTTCATGCTACTAAGACTAAGGAATGTGGGGGGGTAGAGGGTGGGGACCGTTTGTCCTTTCCTCCTCCTTGAGAATTCCAGACCCCTCTCTCCTTGGGAACCCCTGGACTTCTTATCAACCTGCCTAGGAATTGACTCTCTCAAGCAGGGATATTAGAATAATATTTCTCTTCATGTAAAGCATGGTTTCCTCCTTGAGAGACCAGGCATATTTATAATACTGTGAAGTTTTGTTGTTGTTTTTGTTTTTATGTAACACCTTTATTGAGATATAGTTCACACAATATTTCATTTAGACATGTAAAGTGTACAATTCAATAGTGTTTAGTAAACTTACCAGGTTACCAAATTATTACCACATTCAACTTTAAAATACTTTCATCACCCTGCAAAGAAGCTCTGTAACTCTTAGCCATTAAATCTCAACTGATTTCCTTTCAGTAGATTTTCATATTTTGGATATTTCATGTAGATGGACTCCTATGATTATGTAGGCTTTTGAACTATCTTCTTTCACTTAGCATAATGTTTTCAAGGTTCATTCATGTTGTAGTGTTTGTATCTACATAAAAGAATGTTCTATTGCTTTTTTTTTTAAATTTATTTTTTATTTTACTTTACAATTCTGTATTGGTTTTGCCATACATTGACGTGAATACACCACGGGTGTACATGCGTTCCCAAACATGAACCCTCCTCCCACCCCCCTCCCTCCAACATCTCTCTGGGTCATCCCTGTGTACCAGCCCCAAGCGTGCCGTATCCTGCATTGGACATAGACTGGCCAAATAATATTCCATTCAATGGCCAAATTACCCATTTATCAATTGATAAATATTTCCATTTGTTCCACCTTTTGGTTATTGTGAATAATGTTGTTATTCATTACAAGTTTTTGGTCATATGTTTTTACTTCTCTCGCTGCTAAGTTGCTTCAGTCATGTCCGACTCTGTGTGACCCCATAGACAGCAGCCCACCAGGCTCCCTTATGCCTGGGATTCTCCAGGCAAGAACACTGATGTGGGTTGCCGTTTCCTTTTCCAACGCATGAAAGTGAAAAATGAAAGTGAAGTCACTCAGTTGTGCCTGACTCTTTGCGACCCCATGGACTGCAGCCCACCAGGCTCCTCTGTCCATGGGGTTTTCCAGGCAAGAGTACTGGAGTTGGGTGCCACTGCCTTCTCCATTACTTCTCTTAGATATATAGCTAAGAGAGGAAATACTGGGTCAATTGGTACCTCTGTAGTTATTTAGACAGTTATGAAGAACTGCCTTAATGCTTTCCAAAGCCTTACATTCTTGTAGCTGTGGATGAGGGTTCTGATTTTCCACATCTTTGCCAACCTTTGCTAGTTTCTGTATTTTTTATTGTAGCCATTCAAGCAGGTATGAAGTAATATGTCATAGTGGAGTTTTTCTTTTTTCTTTTCCTTGATGACTAATGATGTTAAGCATCTTTTTAATGTGATTATTGGTCATTTGTATTTATTATTTGGAGAAATGTCTGTTCAGATTCTTCATTCGTTTTCACATTGGGTTATTAGTCTTTTTATTATTGAGTGTCTTTTTATTATAGAGTTCTTTATATATTCTAAAATGAGCCTTTTAGCAGATGTATGACTCTAAAATACGTTTTCCCATTCTTTGGGTTATGTTTTAACTTGATGGTATCCTTTGAAGTATGAGTTTTTAATGTTGATAAAATTTATTTTATCATTTTTTTCTTTTGTTACTTCTGCTTTTAGTGTAATATTTAAGAAACCATCAAATCCAAAGTTATGAAGATTCACCCCTATGTTTTCTTTGAAGACTCTTACAGTTTTTGCATTTAGGTTATTGATCTACTTTAATTTTTCCATATACTGTGAAATAGGGATCTAACTTCATCCATTTGCCTGTGAATATCCAGTTATTCTGGGCTTTCCTGGTGGCTCACAAGGTAAAGAATCTGCCTGCAATGTGGGAGACCTGAGTTCAACCCCTGGGTTGGGAAGATCCCCTGGAGGAGGGCATGACAACCCACTCCAGTCTTCTTGCCTAGAGAATCTCTATGGACAGAGAAACCTGGAGGGCTGCAGTCCATGGGGTTGCAAAGGGTTGAACATGACTGAACAACTAAGCACAGCACAGCACAGCACATTCAGTTATTTCAGCTCAATTTTCAGTTCAGTTCAGTTCAGTTGCTCATTGTGTCCTACTCTTTGTGATCCCATGAATCGCAGCACGCCAAGCTTCCCTGTCCATCACCAACTCCCAGAGTTCACTCAGACTCACGTCCATCGAGTCAGTGATGCCATCCAGCTATCTCATCCTCTGTCGTCCCCTTCTCCTCCTGCCCCCAATCCCTCCCAGCATCAGAATCTTTTCCAGTGAGTCAACTCTTCGCATGAGGTGGCCAAAGTACTGGAGCTTCAGCTTTAGCATCATTCCCTCTAAAGAAATACCAGGTCTGATCTCCTTCAGAATGGACTGGTTGGATCTCCTTGCAGTCCAAGGGCCTCTCAAGAGTCTTCTCCAACACCACAGTTCAAACGCATCAATTCTTCGGTGCTGAGACTTCTTCACAGTCCAACTCTCACATCCATACATGACCACAGGAAAAACCATAGCCTTGACTAGACGGACCTTAGTCGGCAAAGTAATGCCTCTGCTTTTGAATATGCTATCTAGGTTGGTCATAACTTTTCTTCCATGGAGTAAGTGTCTTTTCATTTCATGGCTGCAATCACCATCTGCAGTGATTTTGGAGCCCCCCCAAATAAAGTCTGACACTGTTTCCACTGTTTCCCCATCTATTTCCCATAAAGTGATGGGACTGGATGCCATGATCTTCGTTTTCTGAATGTTGAGCTTTAAGCCACATTTTTCACTCTCCACTTCCACTCTCATCAAGAGGCTTTTGAGTTCCTCTTCACTTTCTGCCATAAGGGTGGTGTCATCTGCATATCTGAGGTGATTGATATTTCTCCCGGCAATCTTGATTCCAGCTTGTGGTTCTTCCAGCCCAGCGTTTCTCATGATGTACTCTGCATATAAGTTAAATAAGCATTATTTTAGTACTGTGTAATTTTTATGACTCCTTATCAGAATTTCATTAATTATCTGGGTATCCGTTCATTTGAATTAATTGCCCAGATTAGTCAGTCTGGAATATATTTGCCAGATATTTTATAATTCAGCTAAATTTTCTAATTTTGCATAAGGCAAAGTTTGAGAATGTATGGAGATGATGCAAATTTTCTTTATTTATCAGATTTAAGTGAGTCTATCCTGAAAGGTTTTCTTCATTCTTCATTGTTTAGGGCAGATCTCTTTTGGGATGAGTTCCATTGAATGGATACCTTTCCACTGTGTGCATAAGCAACACAATCTCAGTGAGGTGATTTGAACCTGCCTTTTCAGGCAGTTTATATCACGCTTTAGTTTCATTCATCTGGAATAAAGACTGATTTATTTACCATGGTTTGTATCTTAGAAATAAAGCATAAGAGTTGGGACAGGCATATATATGTGCTAAGTTATTAGTAGACATATATATTATATATCCATGGGGCTCCACTGGGGATAATATTTCCACTGGGGTTACTCAATTTTTTTTTCCCAAATAGGATGCAGATTGTATACCTCATAGATACTGTGATTGAGACAACAGTGATCCACAAGATTTTCCTGTGTAGTCTGACTTTAGAAGCACAATACCCTCAGTTTGGTATGATTGTGGAGCCTACTTTTAGTAGGAAAATATATCAAAAATTTTAAAAAATTTTATTTATTTATTTATGGCTGCATTTGGTCTTATGCTGCACTGGAGATCTCCCCAGTTGTGGTGTGTGGCCTTAGCTGCTCCACAGCATTTTCTCTTAGTTCTTAGCTCTCTGGTCAAGGATGGAACCCTGCATTGGAAGGTGTATTCTTCACCACCTGACCACCAGGGAAGTACCCTCAAGTAATTTATTATAGAATACCTTCTACATAGAATTAAGCATAACCTGCTCAGTCATGTGGTTCTCAGGCCATAGGGATTCTCTTAATCATGAATTGAAAAATAATCATATACCTACAATCATTATTTCTTTAGAGATTAATAAAAGAATGAGCCAGCTGTAATAAAACAACATCTGAATAGCAAAGTGTGTGTAAGGTTTAACTTACAGCTCCAAGCAAAATGATCATTAGGAATTCATCTGAATAGTGCCTGCATGCTTCCCAAGTCGCTTCAGTTGTGTCTGACTTTTTGTGATCCTACGGACCAAGACTTGCCAGGTTCATCTGTCCGTGGGATTCACTAAACAAGAATACTGGAATGGGTTGCCATTTCCTCCTCCAGGGGATTTTCCCCACCCAGAGATCAAACCAGAGTCTTAATTCCACCTGTATTGGTAGGTGGGATGTTTACCACTAGCACCACCTGGGAAGTCCCACCTGAGCAGTAGATCATATCAAGCGAGTACAAAGTAAAGGACAACATAATCAGTGATAAGCAAAGGAGAAAAAACATTAGTACATGATTATCTATTCTTCCAGTCATGAAGTGTGACATAAAGAACTTGGAAAAAAGCTATCCATATCAGAAAATTGTCTGCTTGATCCAGTGATCTCAGTATAGTTGTCTACTCTTGTGGATCATCTACCTCTGAATATGAAATCCCTAGTGTAAATAGAGATTCATTGGTAAAATATTTTATTTGTATTGGGCTCGGTTTTGTGAGGTGTAACAGCAGCAAGAGTAATTAAGAGTCCTAAAATCATACCTCATAGCTAGGTTCTATTGTAGATTTATGCTGATCTGTTTTCTAATAGGCTCAATCACTAAGTTAAAAATCATGGAAAGCATTTATTGGATTAGTTTTGGAAAGCAAGCCTATATTCATGGTGCTAAGAACCTTTTACACTAATCATTACTCTGATAGTCTTCTCACTCCCTCCCTACCCCAAGGAAAACAGGAGATATGTAAGGTCATAGTGTATGACAGAATTAAGTGTTTGCTTCTTCCTGTGATAAATTCTGGTTTTAGTGGACATTGAGAAATTTTATGGAATGGGTTTATGGGTCTCTATCTGCATTTTGATTGTTTTGTTTAGAATATACAGCATGTATCTATAGATCTGTTCATTTATAGGCCAGAGGGAACTTATCTATGCATGGGGCTGTTAGAAGGAGTGAAATGTGAAGACATAGAAATTAAAACCTAGATTTATAGTGTTATTATATTTTTAAATTTATTTTTTATTGAAGGATAATTGCTTTACAGAATTTTGCTGTTTTCTGTCAAACCTCAACATGAATCAGCCAAAAGTATACATATGTCCCCTCCCTTTTGAATGTCCCTCCCATCTCCCTCCCCATCCCATGCCACTAGGTTGATACAGAGCCCATATTGTTTGAGTTTCCTGAGCCATACAGAAAATTCCCATTGGCTATCTATTTTACATATGGTAATGTAAGTTTCCATGTTACTCTTTCCATACATCTCACCCTCTCCTCCCCTCTCCCCATGCCCATAAGTCTATTTTCTGTCTGTTTCTCCACTGCTGTCCTGTAAGTAAATTCTTGAGTACCATTTTTCTAGATTCTGTATATATGTGTTAGAATATGGTGTTTATCTTTTTTCTTTCTGACTCCCTTCACTCTGTATAATAGGTTCTAGGTTCTCCACCTCATTAGAACTGACTCAAATATGTTCCTTTTTATGGCTGAGCAATATTTCATTGTGTATATAAACCCCTACTTCTTTATCCATTCATCTGTTGATAGACATCTAGCTTACTTCCATGTCCTAGATATTGTAAATAGTGCTGCAGTGAACAATGGGATATGTGTGTCTCTTTCAATTTTTGTTTTCTCAGGGTATATGCCTAGGAGTGGGATTGCTGGGTCATATGGTGGTTTTATTCCTAGTTTTTTAGGGAATCTCCGTACCATCTTCTATAGTGGCTCTATCAATTTACATTCCCACTAAAAGTGCAAGAGCATTCCCGTTTCTCCACACCCTCTCCAGCATTTAGTGTTTGTAGACTTTTTGATGATGACCATTCTGACTGGTGTGAGGTGATAGCTCATTGTGGTTTTGATTTGCATTTCACTAATCATGAGTGATCTTGAGCATCTTCTCATGTGTTTGTTAGCCATCTGTAGGTCTTCTTTGGAGAAATGTCTGTTTAGGTCTTTTTCCCACTTTTTGGTGGTTTGTTTGTTTTTCTGGCTTTGAGTTGTATGAGCTGCTTTTATATTTTGAAAATTAATCCTTTGTCAGTTATTTCATTTGCTATTATTTTTTTTCCCATTCTGAGGGTTGTCTTTTCATCTTGCTTAGAGTTTCCTTTGCTGCGCAAAAGCTTTTAAGTTTAATCAGGTTCCACTTGTTTACTTTTGTTTTTAATTCCAATACTCTAGGAGGTGGGTCATGGAGGATCTTGCTTTGATTTATGTCATTGAGTGTTCTGCCTGTTTTCCTCTAAGAGTTTTATAGTTTCTGGTCTTACATTTAGGTTTTTAATCCATTTTGTCTTTATCTTTGTGTATGGTTTTATGAGGTGTTCTAATTCATTCTTTTACATGTAGCTGTTCAGTTTTCCCAGCACCATTTATTGAAGAGGCTGTCTTTGTCTCATTGTATATTCTTGGCTCCTTTTTGTCAAAAATAATGTACCCATAGGTGCATGGGTTTATTTCTGGGCTTTGTATCTTGTTCCATTGGTCTATATTTCTGTTTTTGTGCAAGTACAATACTGTTTTGATGACTATAGCTTTGTACTATAACCTGAAGTCAGAAAGCTTGATTCCTCCAGTTCCATTCTTCTTTCTCAAGACTGCTTTGGCTATTGGGGTCTTTTGTGTTTCCATATGAATTGTGAAATTTTTTGTTCTAGTTCTGTGAAAAATGCCATTGGTAATTTGATAGGCATTGCATTAAATCTGTAGACTGCATTTGGTAGTAGAGTCATTTCCACAATATTGATCCTTCCTACCCAGGAACATAGAATATCTCTCCATCTGTTTATGTCATCTTTGATTTCTTTCATTAATGTCTTATAATTTTCTGTGTACAGTTCTTTTGTCTCCTTATGTAAGTTTATTCCTAGATATTGAATTCTTTTTGTTGAAGTGGTGAATAGGTTTGATTCCTTAATTTCTCTTTCTGATTGTTCATTGTTAGTATATAGAAATACAAGTGATTACTGTGTATTGATGGTGTGTTCTGCAACTTTGCTAAATTCACTAATTAGCTCTAGTAATTTTCTGATACTATCTTTAGGGTTTTCTATGTACAGTATCATGTCATATGCAAACAGTGAGAGCTTTACTTCTTCTTTTCTGATCTGGATTCCTTTTATTTCTTTTTCTTCTCTGATTGCCATAGCTAGGACTTCCAGAACTATGTTGAATAATAGTTGGGAAAGTGGACACCCTTGTCTTGTTCCTGATCTTAGGGGGAATGCTTTCAGTTTTTCATCACTGAGAATAATGTTTGCTGTAGGCTTATCATATATGGCCTTACTGTGTTGAGATAGGTTTATTCTATGCCCAGTTTTTGAAGAATTTTAATCATAAATGGGTACTGTATTTTGTCAAAGGCTTTTCCTGCATCTATTGAGATGATCATATGGTTTTTATCTTTCAATTTGTTAATATGGTGTATCACATTGATTTCTGTATGTCAAAGAAACCTTGCATCCCTGGAATAAACCCAACTTGATCATGGTGTATGAGCTTTTTGATGTGTTGCTGAATTCTGTTTGCTAAAATTTTGTTGGATTTTTGTATCTATGTTCATCAGTGATATTGGCCTGTAGTTTTCTTTTTTTGTGTTGTCTTTGTTTGGTTTTGGTATCAGGGTGATGGTGGCCTCATAGAATGAGTTTGGATGTTTTCATTATAGCCTAACTTTATCTAGTTCATTAGACTTTTAAAAGTAAATTCTTTCTTAAGTGAACTGAATTTTACAATTTCATTTACAAGAAAAAAAATGTCTCTACATAGTAATTTAATGCTGTAATACAGTAATTTAAAACTCAGAACAGAGTCGTGTAGAAGGAAAACATACTTTTTAAGTTCTTTTAGTAAGAGTCTAATGGGGATAGATAAGGGTTCAGAGACAGAATCAGGCAAATTTGAAAGGGTCATGGAAATTCCCAGTTTCAATTATGCTCTAACTTACTCTGCGGGACCACTTGAGGGTAAAATGGAATGGTTTTGTGTGGAAAGAATGGAACTTTGGTCAATAGAAATGTCAAAGTTTGCCTTAAACAATTATGCTAAGCTCATTTTGAGTGGCTAAAATAATCACTGGAAACAGCTATTTGTGAATGCATGCCCTATCACTGGGGTCCCAAGTAGGACATGTCGTTAGCCTTTTTAATACTTTCTTTGAAACTTTTTGAACCTTTCTTTTATCTAATGTCCAAATTATTTCTGGTTTCTTATTATGTGTTAAAATTCAGAGTGCAAGAAGAATAATTTTGAAAACAGAATGTGTTGTTTCAAGTGCTCTTGGTCATCTTCACTCTCTTGTTTAATTTGCAATGTTGTAAGATTTTTCCTTTCATATTATTCTTCTTTTTCAAGAGTCTTGGTAGTGCTCAACTATTTGTGGTAATTTCAGATGAGCCACTTTCCAATTTCAAATTCTTCCAATTATATTATTATTTCTCTTTATAATCCAGATATTGTACCAGAATATTATTTAGAAGTATGAGACTTTTTCTAAAGTACTCAGTTGATTCAAGAATCTTTTACCTGTTGTTTTATGTATTTATTTATTTAATTTATTTTAAAGCCTAGGCTTTACCATTCACAGCTACAGTGGTGGGTGTAGCCACCTGCCCCTTGTCTAGGATGCCTGGCTCCTGGTCAGTGGGTTGGCTGCAGTTTACCATGCTCCCTGCATAACTGAATGTTTGTCCAGTTAACCATAATCGGGGAGATTTCAGAAATGACCTACAATAATTTTCTTTTGAATTTCATTGTTTGTTTTATCCATGTCCTCTGGTATGATGGTTCATTAGGCTTTCAGTCTACTTTGATTAGTCATTTTTTTTTCCTCCCTCTGATATGATAACCAAGAACCTATTAAATTGATGCAAACCTGGAAAGTAGTGTATTAGACTATAACAGTATTCTAGATTTCCCTTTACATTTTTGCTTGTTGCCTGTAAAATTCTGAAATTATTTAACTATATTGTGAAGCTTACCATAGGATTAGGTTTAGACACATGCAGAGGTGAACAAATTCTTACTGGGTACTGAAGAAAAATCTCTTTTTTGCTAAGGGTGTGCTCAGATACTGGAAAGGATATGTGAGTGTAGAAGGAAATAATGGATGAATGTCCTTTGGAACTGCCATGGGTAAGGAAGCTGAAAACTTCAAGTCCTCTTCATAAGAGACTTTACCCTCAATAAATGTCAAAGGAAGGGAAAGATATGAGTGTTTAGGTTTTTCCTGAATTTTGTTTTTTGTTAAGATAAACAAGGAATTTTGTAAAAAGAAAAAGAAAGCTACATGAGACTCATATTGTTGTAGAGAAGCTTTAGTGCACAAATTAAAAAAAAAAAAGTCTTACTAGGCATGTGAGATTTTGTCTCCCTTGAGTTCAAAAGCATTCCATAAGTGAAGAATTGTGTTAAAGGCACAATTAGTAACAGTAGGTCACAGAAAATTTGGGTTGTCTCAGAGCTAAAGGAATGTCTTAAGTACAGAATTGTGATCATAATGAGAATGTATTAAGTGATGGAGTTCAGGAACCCTACCCCCAAATATGGCACTTTGGCATACTGCATATCTTAAGCTGAAAGAATTTGAGAAGTGGCATGGGCTTTCTGACCTTCCCCTGAATCAGGGCATAAAATTCTAATTTGAAAGGTAGCCTCATATCTTTTCATGACTTTTTGCTCTTTATCCAACCTAACAGAAAAATGCTCAGGTTTAACTATTTCAGGTCTTCATTTTCTTACAAAGGCATCTGGGCCAAATGAAACTTATATTAAGCAAATTTCTATGCATTTTACTGATTAATCCATCTTTTGTTATAAGGATCCCAGATGACAGTTTTAGTGAGTGAGTGAGAGTGAAGTCGCTCAGTCGTGTCCAACTCTTTGCGACCCCATGGACTGTAGCCTACAACACTCCTCTGCCCATGGGATTTTCCAGGCAAGAATACTGTAGTGGGTTGCCATTTCCTTCTCTAGAGGATATTCCTGACCCAGAGATTGAACCTGGGTTTCCTGCATTGTAGGCATATGCTTTAAAGTCTGAGCCACCAGGGAAGTCCTAGACGAGATTTTAGAAGGGGAAAAAGAGATATTTTCTCTCCTGTTGTAAGCAAACTGAGGTTTCAAGATAAAAATAGGGTGTTGGGGGGCATCTTAGAGTTAATTATTTCCCCCAATACACAAAAAGATAGACACAGTGAATACAAGATCATTTAAAGGTTTCCTCATCAGCCAAAGCATAGTGAGGCAGTGGTGTAATATAGGACATAAAACACCTTCCTCTGTCAAATATTTGAGGCTGGCCTGCAATCGTTTTACTGCAAGACCTGTGCATCCTACATCGCTTCAGTCCTGCCAACTCTTTGCAACCCCATGGACTGTATTCTGACAGGCTCCTCTGTCCAGGTGGGATTTTCCAGGTAAGAATACTGGAGTGGGTTGCCATGCCCTTCAGGGGATCTTCTCGACGCAGGGATCGAACACACACCTCTTATGTCTCCTGCCATGGCAGGCTGTTTCTTTACCTCTGACACCTCCTGGGAAGCCCTATAACCTGGTTGTTAAGAAGCCTGAGTCACCAGAAGTTTCCTGGAATCCTGACAGATGTATAACCAGAAAGAAGACAGGTACCAGCTCTTAACACTTGCTTCCAGTGAAGAGAACCACATAGCCATGAAATTAAATAATTCAGGTCATCAGAAATCCATGAACCAGAAAAGGATGCAAAGTTTTCTAGCATTTAGTTGAGGCTCACCTAGAGGAGATCATGTAGAATGGCCTGGGTATAAAGGATGGTTTTACCCATCCTTCTTCTGTTTCCATCTAATTATTTACTTACGTGTTTTCATTGCTTAACTAGGAAAAACAAACAAAAATGTAGGAATATATTTGATGTTAAACCTTCTTGCATTCTAATAATAAGCATAGCTAGCCCATGGAAATGATATGTTGTTTAAAGCCTTATCTGTCTTATTAAGAAATGTCTTTTTATTAAGATTTTATATTTAATAGCTATTCAATTTTGTGGCACACTTGTAACACTTTGAACAATTTATTTACCACCAATAATTACACAATAACTAAATCTACAAAAAATTTAGAAACATATTATTATTTCAGAACTATAAATAGGATAATAACTTTCAAATATAAGAACATACATCATTGAGATAAAATTTTGTGGGAGGAGTAAATAAAAATGCAAATTCAAGATGAAAGAAAATGATGTAAAATATTTTTCTCTTGAAATAGTCACATATTTTTAATATGTTTTAATGTACATATCAAATTACTATAGTAAATATATTCTATGAGTTACCTTATTAAAGTGAAATGACATTTTAAATTTAAAGTTCTAATATTTACAACATGCCACAAAATCATGTTCTTTACCTCTCCTTGAACTTTCAGTGAGGAATTATGTATCAACCTAAAAGTTTTCATTATCAATAACTAAATCTTTTCTGAAACCTTACACATGTACTTTTAACTTTGACATTTACTCCTTCAGAACCTTGGACCCAACAATATTTTCCCATTATTAAGTCCTATAATCCATTGTTCATCCAACTTTTTCTGTGCCCTTAAGCCTGCTTAACCTTTATTCCATCCTTCTACATTTCTTCTGTATGTCCTTAGTATTTTTCCCATTCTTCTTTCATCATACTTGAAAAACGTTTCAAGTTGAAGCTATGAATAAAAATCATATTTCCAACTATACTGAGTCTGTGTTTCCCAGTTGACATAGCTGGTTAAAAAAAAAACAAGCAAGCAAATACTGACTGTCTTCCTTTATATTCAATTATTATATTAAATGTATATGTACTAAATATTTTAAATAGAAGCATGGGTCATCAGACTGGATAAAAAAGTCAATAATTACTGTGTTACATATTTGAAAGTTGCTAAGAGAATAGATCTTAAAAGTGCTAATTACAAGGGAAAAAATTAGTGACCATATATGGTGATTAATGTTAACTAGACTTATTGCAAATATTGAATCATTATGTTATACATTTGAAACTAATATCATGTTATATGCAAATTATACCTCAATAATAATAATTTAAAAATACTTAAACTTATGCTGTTTGGAAATAAATCATTTTCAATATAAAACAGGTTACAAGGAAATGATGGAAAAAACATTTCATATAAACACTAATTATAATTAAGTTAGAACGGCTATATTAATGTCAGACAAGTATAGAAATTTTATTAGGAATAGAAGGGGGACATTTCACAATGATAAAAGTTTCAATGAATCAATATATAACAATTAGATGTTTATATACTCAATAGCTAAACATAAAGCTTTATGAAAGAAAAACTGATGGAAGAATTGGGCAATTTCAGAATTACATTTGGAGATTTCAAGGTTCCTTTCTCAGTACTTGATATTGCAAGGAAACAGAAAGTCAACCAATAGACATGAACAACACTATCAACTGAATTGAGCTAACTGCCACTCATGCAACACTCCAGTGTTTCTATTACCAGTTACTATTTTTTGCCATTTTAAAAAATGTACAGGGAATGTTTTTAAGAAAGACCATAATATGGTCATAAAACAAGTCTCAAAAATTTTGAATTATTAAAATAACACAAAACATATTCTTTGACTAAAACAGAATTAAACATCAATAACATAAGGATATTTGGAGAATGTCAAAATATGTAAAAATTCTGCCATGTAGTTTTAAAAAAATCAATGAGTCAAAAAAGTATTTAAGATTGAAATGTGAAGTTAATAAATAGGAAAGCATAATGTAAAGCAATGCTTGGAAGGAAGTCTATGGCTTTAAATGCTTATATTAGAAAATAGGAAATGTCCAAAATCATTTATCTATGTTTTCAACTTGAGAGGCTACAAAAAAAAAGGTTAAATCAGAGATAGATAAAAGAAGGGAAATAATGAAGATAAGTGTGAAAATCAATCAAGAGTAATGAGAGAAATAAATGAAAATGGTACCTAGTTTCTTTAAAATATCAATAAAATTGATACACATTTAGTTAGATTTAGCAAGAAAAAATTACATGATGTGAAATACAATATCAGGAATAAAAACAACAGCTGTATATTTTATACACATTAAGAGAATAATAATATTATTAATCTTTTATATAATATGTTAAATATTAAGAAACAGATAAAATAGTCAAATACCTTGACAGAAACAGGAACACAAAACTGACTCAAGATATTGAGTGACTATATATTCTAGAATGCACCTCCAGAGCCAAATGGCTTCACTGGTGAATGGTATCACACATATAAGGCAGAAATTATATTCATTCTATATGAAGTCTTTCAGAAAATTAATGAGAACAAGCTTCCTAATTCATCTTGTGAGACCAGTATTACCTTAATACAAAACCAGAAGATAAAGACATTAAGGTAAAACTATATAATTATATCCCTCATGGACATTAATGTAATAATCCTTAATAAAACATTGGAGAAACATCTAGCAATATGTAAAAACAGCAGGATAATACACCATAAGTGTGATTTATCCAAAGAATACAAGATAGGGATACTCAAAATTCAATCAAGATTCCAATTTCAGCCAAGATTGAATAAAGAATTTATCCAAAGTGGGATTTATCCAAAAAATGCAAGATAGGGATACTCAAAAATCAATCAAGATTCCAGTTTCAGCCAAGATTGAATAAATCTGTTACAGTCTGTCTCCCCCACTGACACTTAAAATCTCTGGAGGCGACACACACATACAAACACCTATATTATAAATGCACACTGTATCTGAAAACTGAGAGGTAAACAATAGTAGGTAGATTGGGGAGGGTGCAGTTACCAATGAATGAGAAAGCAGTAGGGTTGAAGTGCATGAGAATAGACGTGGCTAAAACTCTGACTGATTCCCGTCTTCCGGAAGTGCTATTAACAACTCAGTGTCCATCAATTTGACAACTTAGATTAAAGCATTAGCAAACTGTCACCTATGAGGCAGTTCAGCCACCGTCTGTTTTTGTAAATAGATTTTAGCTCAGTTGGTAAAGAATCCACCTGCAATGTAGGAGACCCTGGTTCAATTCCTGGGTTGGGAAAATCCACTGGAGAAGGGACAGGCTACCCATTCCAGTATTTCTGGGCTTCCCTTGTGGCTCAGATGGTAAAGAATTTGCCTGCAATGTGGGAGACCTGGATTCAATCCCTGGGTTGGGAAGATCCCCTGGAGAAGGGAAAGGCTACCCACTCCAGTGTTCTGGCCTGGAGAATTCCATGGACTGTACAGTCCATGGGGTCTCAAAGAGTTGGACATGACTGAGCAACTTTAATAACTATTCAGATATCTGTTTAATATCTATTTCACTTTAATATCTATCCAGAACCCAAGTATTTCTCACTATCCCCACAGCTACTCTCCTGGTCCAGGCCATGATTAATGCTCACCTGGCTTATTGCTGTAGATTTCTCCATGTTCTCTGTGTTCGTTTTCTCTACTACCCCTCTCTCCTCCAGTAACCACAGAAGGGTGCTGGGGGGGTGGGATTCTTCTGCTCAAAACCCTTCTGTGTCTCTCTGTTTCACTCAGAAAAAATACTAAAGTCATTCCAATGACCAGAAGACTTAACATAGTCTGCCCACCTAGCTGGCATTTCTATGGCAACATCTGACATTTCTTATTTCCTGTTTTCACTCATTTCCTGATACTCTCCTCAGTTCACTCCATATCAACTCTGTTGACCTCCCAGCAATTTCTTGAACGTGCTAGACATCCTTCTGCCCAGAGCTATAGCACTGTACTCTTAAATTTCTGCTCAAACGTCACATGATCAGTGACATATTCTTTGAGAACTCTAGTTATCTCTCAAGTCCCCACTCTCTCCCTATCCTTCTTATCTTACCATGTATTCTTTTTTGTAGTTTTCACTATCTTATAATAAATATTTGTTGATGAGTATATGAAAATATATAAAATCTTACTCAGCATTTAAACATTTAGTGTTAGAGGAAAGTTCTCGATACATTAAAAAAATGCATATTACAATGCCGTTCTCCTATCTATTCTCA
This sequence comes from Oryx dammah, assembly GCF_014754425.2. Lineage (NCBI taxonomy): Eukaryota > Metazoa > Chordata > Mammalia > Artiodactyla > Bovidae > Oryx > Oryx dammah. The sequence continues at coordinate 16,398,339 of NW_024070209.1, forward strand.
ATTTTGTCAGTAAATATTATGTATATATGTCTGTATGTACAGAAAAGGATTTATATGCATTCAGCAAGATCTTATTTCTGTGCGGAAGAAGGTGAGTGGGTAGAATTTTCTTCAGCTTTCTATAGTGAATGTTTATTATATTATAAATAAACAAAAAATTAGTTAAATATGAATGAATTGACTGAAGAAAAGTCATTGAGAGTACTTTTCAGCTTAGTCCCTCTCTCATACTTTTGAAACATGGAAATATTATAGGAAATGAGCTCAGAGACTTGAAATAGCAGGTATGTGTCCAGAGAAGGCATTCTAGAACATATACTGCTGAACATTTATTTATTCCAAAGAGAATGAACACCTTGTTTAAGTAAATGGTTGGGTTCTTTGCATGTCTTAACTTTGATTTATTATTCATTCCTCAAATCTACTTCTTCCTGTTTTGACCTGGGCTCCAAAAAACCCCAAAGCCTTAACACTAGGTGAATTGTTTTTCACTCTTCCAAGTATATGTAAAAAAACTCACCAACCACAGTTAATCTAGGTAGTATCAGCTAGTTATACTGTCAATTTTATATTGACAGATACAACGGAAAGGTGGAAAGTCTAAAACCCATGGATCAGAAACGTGTTTTATTTTTCTTTGTCTTCTGGGAATCAGTGAACATTGTTCAAAATTGGAACATCATGTGTATCCTGAATAGACTGAAAAATTTTAAATCAAGTGAATTTATGTTAAAGAAATAAGTGGGTTCACATAATTAAAAAATTTCTCAACCATTAAAATATTCCCTGGACTTGACTATTTAGAGTTAGACTTAGTTCATTCTTAGTTGAGTTCTTTAAACCCCTTATTCATTTAGTTCCATAATACCAGTATGAAAAGTGCATCACCAATTCATGTGTGAATCAATACAAATGAGTATTCAATTACTACAGCACAGGCCACAGCATTTGACACATCTGTAGTGTTCCAAGAAACAGAATTTCCATAGTTTTGTGGGGAAGATTGCTTGGTCTAATTTTTCCAGAGACATACTTTCCTTTAAAATTTTGCTGGCTGTTTCCTCTAACAAACTGATATTTGCTGTTTAATCCCTTCTTTGCTCTGTAGCCTCATGGAGACTTCTATACTTGTTGTTTGTCTACAATTCCAATATCTTTTCCACAAAATTCACATGTCCCCACACTCCCTTCTTCATTGATTTTTGTGTCTGTGGTTGAGGGGAAGCTCCTGACTGAAAGTATAAATTAGTCAATTGTTAGAAGTAATGAAAATAAATAGATTGGATTTCTTGTCTAGTGTTGACTAGGAACCTAATGAAGCTTTCAGAAAACTATGGGACCTGGAAAAGTTAATGAAACAGATTCTCCTTCAGAGCCTCAAAAATAAATGCAACCATGTAGATATTTAGATTTAAGCCCAGTGAGACTGATGTCAGATGTCTATTACATACAACTGTAAGATAATAAATTTCTGTTGTCTTAAAAAAAAAAAAAAGAAAACTATGGGAAATAAGAGATGAGCTGTTGGCCAACAGACCTTGGAAGAGAGAAGTAACTTTCACTGACAGTTGGAACAGATGGCATCTTAAGCATGACAGATTTCCCACCACTCCAAGTAGAATCGATATCCAGAAGCATGAAGTAAATTAGCTGGCAGTGGATGAAAAGTCTTCCTGTTAGTTTGATTTAAGTTTGGGTCAATTTGCATAGTTTTACCATGATACTTTGTTTCAGTTCATTGCTTTTAAACCAGATCCAATAGCAACCATCCCAAGGATTCTGTGATGACTAGCTTACTGAAATAAATTTGAGACTGGAAAAGATTTTCAAAGAAAGAGCAAAATAATTGAAGTGGCCAAAATACATTTTCATGTTTACTTTAATCCTCAGTGGATATTCAGATAAAGTGATTTAATGGGCAGCATTCTTCTCAGAAAAAGTTACAATGTAGTTGGAGGATTATAGGGATTATATGGATAAAATACAAATATTTATCATTGTTATTTTATGCCGAGAATTTTCCAAATGGAATTCTTTTCATTCTTATGACAGATCACCTGGGTAGTGACAAAGTCCAACTTCAAATCCATGTTTGGCTGAGTCCAAAACCCATGCTTTTTCAATCTTTCAGCTACATGATGTTGATAGTTGGTCTTCCATTAGCGTTTAGGTCTTTTCTAAGCTCAACATGGTGCCAAGTCCTTTCTTAAAGGCTTTTTCCCATCAGGAAAGTCTTTATGTGCTTGTTCTAGGATGCACGGACTAAATATAAGGGTCAATCACATTTTGATTGGGAAACCCAGTAACTTAATTTAAATAAATCGATTCCTAACAGTGAATAAACAGGCATTTATTCATTTAACATTCTAGTACAAGAACTGACCATTCATCAAGCATATTCCATGTGACATATACTCTGTGCTGGGTATGGGAAAAATAAAAGTGAAAAAAAAATGACAGTTTTCATGGGGAAGAAAGGCTTTAATCAGATAATCACATAATAAGCATGTAAATTTCAAATTTGTTAAGAGTGATATGAAAATTAAAGGATACCTATAATATTGAACCCACAAGACCTTCTAAAACTAACAGCAAAAAAAGATGTCTTTTTAATCAGCAGGGACTGGAATACAAAAGTAGGAAGTCAAGGGATACCTGGAGTAACAGGCAAGTTTGGCTTTGGAGCACATAATGAAGCAGGACAAAGACTAACAGTTTTGCCAAGAGAATGCAGTGGTCATAGCAAACACCTCTTCAACAAGATAAGAGAATAATTCTACATATGGATGTCACCAGATGGTCAATACTGAAATCAGATTGATTATATTCTTTGCAGGTAAATATGGAGTGGCTCTATACAGTCACCAAAAACATGACCAGGAGCTGACTGTGGCTCAGATCATGAACTCCTTATTGCAAAATTCAAACTCAAATTGAAGAACATAGGGAAAACCACTAGGCTATTCAGGTATGACCTAAGTCAAATCCCTTATGATTGTACAGTGGAAGTGACAAACAGATTCAAGGGATTAGATCTGATAGAGTGCCTGAAGAACTATGGATGGAGGTTCATAACATTATACAGGAGGCACAAATTGCTTATGTATTGTGCAGGTGATCAAAACTAAAAATAAATGCAAAAAGGCAAAATGGTTGTTTGAGGAGGACTAAAAATAAATGCAAAAAAGCAAAATGGTTGTTTGAGGAGGATTTACACATAGCTGAGAATAGAAGAGAAGTGAAAGGCAAAGGAAAAAGGAAAAAAGCAGAGTTCCAAAGAATAGCAAGGAGAGATAAGAAAGCCTTCCTAAGTGATCAATGCAAAGAAACAGAGGAAAATAATAGAATGGGAAAGACTAGAGATCTTGTCAGGAAAATTATAGAGACACCAAGTGAGCATTTCATTCAGAAATGGGCACAATAAAGGACAGAAATGGTATGGACCTAACATAAACAGAAGATATTAAGAAGAGGTGGCAAGAATACACAGAAGAACAATAGGAGAAAGATCTTAATGACCCGGGAGTGCAAAGTCAAGTGGGCCTTAGGAAGCATCATGACAAACAAAGCTAGTGGAGGTGATGGAATTCCAGTTGAGCTATTTCAAATCCTGAAAGATAATGCTGTGAAAGTGCTGCACTCAATATGCCAGCAAATTTGAAAATGCAGCAGTGGCTACAGGACTGAGAAAAGTCAGTTTTCATTCCAATCCTAAAGAAGGGCAATACTAAAGAACGTTCAAACTATTCACAATTGCACTCATTTCACATGCTAGCAAAGTAATGCTCAAATTCCTCCAAGCTAGGCTTCAACAGTATATGAACTGAAACCTTCCAGATGTGCAAGCTGGTTTTAGAAAAGTCAGAGGAACCAGAGATCAAATTACCAACATTTGTTGGATCACAAAAAAAGCTAGTTCTCCTTCATTGACTTCTCCTTTGACTGTATAGATCACAACAAACTGGAAAATTCTTAAAGACATAGGAATACCAGACCACCTTACCTGCCTCCTGAAAAACTTGTATGCAGGTCAAGAAGTAGCTGTTAGAACTGGACATGGAACAACTGACTAGATAAAAATTGGGAAAGGACTATGTCAAGGCTGTCTATTCTCACCCTGCTTATATAACTTATATGGAGAGTACATCGTGCGAAATGCCAGGCTGGATGAAACACAAGCCAGGATTGCCAGGAAAAATATCAATAACCTCAGATATGCAGATGACACCACACTTAACAGCAGAAAATGAAGAGGAACTAAAGAGCCTCTTGATGAAGGTGAAAGAGGAGAATGAATAAGTTGTCTTAAAACTTAACATTTAAAAAACTAAGATCATGGCATCCGGTCCCATCATTTAATGGCAAATAGGTGGGGAAGCAATGGAAACAGTGACAGACTTTCTTTTTTTAGGCTCCAAAATCACTGCAGATGGTGACTGCAGCCATGAAATTAAAAGACGCTTGCTCCTTGGAAGAAAAGCTATGAGCAACCTAGATAGTATATTAAAAACCAGAGACATCGCTTTGCTGATAAAGGGCCATCCAGTCAAAGCGATAGTTTTTCCAGTAGTCATATATGGATGTAAGGGTTGGAACCTAAAAAAGGCTGAGTGTCAAAGAATTTATGCTTTTGAACTGTGGTGTTGGAGAAGACTCGTGAGAGGCCCTTGGACTGCAAGGAGATCAAACCAGTCAGTCCTAAAAGAAATCAGTCCTGAATATTCATTGGAAGGACTGATGCTGAATCTGAAACTCCAATACTTTGGCCACCTGATCTGAAGAGTCAGCTCATTGGAAAAGACCCTTATGCTGAGAAAGATTGAAGGCAGGAGGAAAAGGGGAAGACAGAGGATGAGATGGTTGGATGGCATCACTGACTTGATAGACATGAGTTTGAACATGCTCCGGTAGATGGTGAAGGACAGGGAAGCCTGGTGTTTTACAGTCCATGGGGTTGTAAAGAATCAGACATGAGTGAGTGACTGAACAACAACATAATATTGGAGGCTTCTTTCAGGCTGGATTAATAAAGTACAGTGAGTGTATTAAAAATATTCTTGAGGTTAACTCCTGTAGAAGGAAAGGAAATGGACAGATAGATCAGAGGGAAAATTTAGGTTATAATGAAGGCCCACTGAATGCTTCACCTGATACACTGAGAATCCTGAAGCTAGGATGACCCTTCTGAGTTGCTTAAAGTTGGCATAAGAGATCTGGTCTTTATATCCTATATCAGTCAGTCATTGGATTTATGCTGCTTCGGAGAGGAAGTGTTTTGAGGACAAAGTATTACATGTGGAAATGTCTTTAAATCTTTTTCTAAAAATTTGACTTTGGTGGGAAAGAGAGAGAGTGATAGCTAGAGGGCAATGAGGGCTGAAATGAGAATTTTGTTTTCAATAAAAGAAACTCAGGACATGGTCCTGGTGAGGAGAGGCTTTATGGGATATTATTGAGGAAGATGCCTGTGGGTAAGAGGTTTCATCAGAGATTGAAGAAGGGTCATGTTGCTAAGGATTTAGTTGTGGGCATGACTTACCACAGAAATGATCTGTGTGTAAGCCCTTCCTTGTTCCTTGGTTTGGGTATAAATAAAAATGGTTCATGTAGATTTGAAACTTTAAAGTCTTGCTTAGATTGCACTTCCAACCTTTTTCATGATATTTTCTAGGAGACCTACCTCAGCAGAGTGTAATGATGAAGGTCAAATATAGAAGCCTGGGGATGAGAAAAAATAGAGTTTGGCACAGGATATTGGACATAACCATTTTAGGGTCTGGAATGATTCCTCACAATAACAACAAAGGATATGACTATTGATTAATACATAAGTAGAATTTGTGCCTTTGCTCTAAGTATCAGGCATTTACCTGGTATAAGTAGAACTATTAAGTATAGCTATTTCCAAGAAGAGAAGGATTCAAGACACGATAGCCACCGGTGATGGCAACAGAAAATGGGATCAGATGTGAAGCTCTGTGGTTCAGATTGTAAGCAATCTTCTTATATCTGGAGTTGAAATGTGGGAAAATATGAATCTCATACTTTTTATGACATTAATATTCTAGTAGTTTTGCTGTTTCTGCTTTCAGTCTGAGTGGTTAATTCTGTTGTTCTCATCAGAACACGGTCATGGGGGAGAACTATGATCATTCATTCATTCATTCATTCAACAAATATTTTCTCAATATCTGTTGTGGGATTGGCATTTTGCTAGTGGTAGAGTACAAAGTGGTTGTAAAAAGTGATCAGAGCAGTCTTGCAGGGGAAGACAGATTTGGTACATGAAAATAATAATTAAATGGCTACATATTGTTTTAAAAAGGATTTGAAACAGTCTTGCAGGTATGTTATGGTGGAAAGAGAAATTAATAGATTATGTTATTTTTTTGGAGAAAAATTTTAATGAATTGAATATGATATATTGTGGAGAGAAATAAATCCTAAATTTTCTCAGATTTCTGAATTGAGCATCTAGGATGGACCATCATACCATTTACTAAGAAGGGAAAGCCCTGAGGAAAAGAGATTGAAAAAGGGTTGGGCTGCTAAGGATTTAGGTGTGGGCATGCTATATTTGAGATACCTATGAGCCATCAAAGTGGATATATCAGATAGGTAATGGTATATGTGTATGTTTAAAGATGAGAGCAATGATCTGTGTATGAGAAATACATTTTGGAGTTGATGACACATAAATGATATATAGTCATAGTAAAGGATGAGATCATTTAGGAAAGAAAATAACCAAGCTAAAGAAGAGAAAACCCTTTACAGAGTCTGGAGGAACTCCAGAATTTAGATTTGAGGTGGATGATAAAGAGATCTTGGTGCTTAAAGGAGAATTCTCCTGGCATGGTGATATAATATCTGGTTGTGTCCTCACAATGGCACTTAGGAACACAAAATAAGAACAATTTCCATTTATAAGGAACTTAATGTGGGAGCCACTCTTCCAAGTGCTCCATCTATGTTCGTATGTATAATTCTCACAACAAGCTTACATGGCAGGCCAGACACGTGTCACCCGAGTTTAAAATTGAGGAGCCTGAGGCTTAGAGGGAACAATTAACTTGTCTGGGGTCATATATGGAAACAAGTTTCAGTGCCAAGCAATCAGGCTTCAAAACGTGTATATAACTAAGGTGCTATTTTGCCCTTTAAAATGCCAATTCACCCTCTCCACAATATGGCAGTTTACTTCTCTAAGGCTAGCAAGAAAACCTCTTTCATTTCCAATCAATTCCTTTAGGAAAGATCTATTCCTTTTTAATGGGCTCACAATGGGCTACCTAGGACAAGCCCTCTTTTGATTAATTCAGTCACAACTTACTTAGGACCTTAATTCAGTCAGTTCAGGCACTCAGTCTTATCTGACTGTGACCCCGTGGACTGCAACACGCCAGGCTTCCTTGTCCTTCACCAACTCCCGGAGCTTGCTCAAACTCATGTCCATCAAGTCAGTGATGCCATCCAACCAGCTCATCCTCTGTCGTCCCCTTCTCCTCCTGCCTTCAATCTTTCCCAGCATCAGGGTCTTTTCAAATGAGTCAATTCTTCACATCAGGTGGCCAAAGACTGGGGTTTCAGCTTTAGCATCACTCGTTCCAATGAATATTCAGGACACATTTCCTTTAGGATGGACTGGTTTGATCTCTTAGCAGTCCAAGGGACTCTCAAGAGTCTTCTCCAACACCACAGTATAAAAGCATCAATTCTTTAGCACTCAGCTTTCTTTATAGTCCAACTCTCACATCCATACATGACTACTGGAAAAACCACAGCTTTGACCAAAAGGGCCTTTGTTGGCAAAGTAATGTCTCTGCTTTTTAATATGCTGTCTAGTTTGGTCATAGCTTTTCTTCCAGGGAGCAAGCGTCTTTTAATTTCATGGCTGTAGTCACCACCTGCAGTGATTTTGGAGCCAGGAAAAGAAAGTCTGTCACTGTTTCCATTGTTTCCCCATCTATTTGCCATGAAGTGATGGGACCAGCTGACATGATATTAATTTTCTGAATGTTGAGTTTTAAGTTTAAGTTTTTGGGGCTCCAAAATCACTGCAGATGGTGACTGCAGCCATGAAATTAAAAGACCCTTACTCCTTGGAAGAAAAGTTATGACCAACCTAGATAGTATATTCAAAAGCAGAGACATTACTTTGCCAACTAAGGTCCATCTAGTCAAGGCTATGGTTTTTCCTGTGGTCACATATGGATGTGAGAGTTGGACTGTGAAGAAGGCTGAGGGCCAAAGAATTGATGCTTTTGAACTGTGGTGTTGGAGAAGACTTTTGAGAGTCCCTTGGACTGCAAGGAGATCCAACCAGTCCATTCTGAAGGAGATCAGCCCTGGGATTTCTTTGGAAGGAATGATGCTCAAGCTAAAACTCCAGTACTTTGGCCACCTCATGTGAAGAGTTGACTCACTGGAAAAGACTCTGATGCTGGGAGGGACTGGGGGCAGGAGGAGAAGGGGCCGACTGAGGATGAGATGGCTGGATGGCATCACGGACTCGATGGACATGAGTCTGAGTGAACTCCGGGAGATGGTGATGGACAGGGAGGCCTGGCATGCTGCGATTCATGGGGTCACAAAGAGTCGGACACGACTGAGCGACTGAACTGAACTGAACTGCACTGAGTTTTAAGCCCACCTTTTCACTCTCCTTTCACTTTCATCAAGAGGCTCTTTAGTTCTTAACTTTCTGCCATCAAGGTGGTGTCATCTGCATATCTGAGGTTATTGATATTTCTCCTAGCACTCTTATTCCAACTTGGGTTTCATCCAGCCCAGCATCTCGCATGATGTATTCTGCATATAAGCAGGATGACAATATACAGCCTTGATGTACTCCTTTCCCAATTTGGAACCAGATTTTGTTCCTTGTCCAATTCTAACTGTTGTTTCTTTGCCTCCATACAGATTTCTCAGGAGGCTGGTAAGGTGATATGATATTCTCATCTCTTTAAGAATCTTCCACAGTTTGTTGTGACCCACAGTCAAAGGCTTTGGCATAGTCATTAAAGCAGAAGTAAACATGTTTCTGAAACTCTCTTGCTTTTTTGATGATCCAGCAGATGTTGGCAATTTAATCTCTGGTTCCTCTGCCTTTTGTAAACCTGGCTTGAACATCTGGAAGTTCATGGATCACGTACGGTTGAAGCCTGGCTTGAAGAATTTTGAGCATTACTTTACTAGCGTGTGAGATGAGTGCAGTTGTGCAGTGGTTTGGGTACTCTTTGGCATTGCCTTTCTTGGGGATTGGAAGGAAAACTGGCCTTTTCCAGTCCTGTGGCCACTGCTGAGTTTTCCAAATTTGCTGACATATTCAGTGCAGCACTTTCACAGCATTATCTTTATGATTTGAAATAGCTCAACTGGAATTCCGTCATCTCCACTAGCTTTGTTTGTAGTGATGCTTCCTAAGGCTCACTTGACTTGCATTCCAGGATGTCTGGCTCTAGGTGGGTGATCACACTTTGTGGTTATCTGGGTCATGATGATCTTTCTTGTATAATTCTTCTGTGTGTCTTGCCACCTCTTCTTAATATTTTCTGTTTCTGTTAGGTTCATACCATTTCTGTCCTTTATTGTGCCCATCTTTTCATGAACTGTTCCCTTGGTATCTCTAATATTCCTGAAGAGATTTCTAGTCTTTCCCATTTTTAAAAAAATTTCTTTCCTTGATCATGGAGGAAGGCTTTTTTATCTCTCCTTGCTATTCTTTGGAACTCTGCATTTAAATGGGTATATATTTCCTTTTCTCCTTTGCCTTTAGCTTCTCTTCTTTTCTCAGCTGGTGTAAGACCTCCTCAGACAATCATTTTGCCTTTTTGCATTTCTTTCTTGGACCTTAATTACATCTGGAAAAATCCCTTCACCTATGTCATATGATATAACCTAATCATGGGAGTGAAATCAGTCATATTCAGACTCACCCATGACCAAGGGGAAGAGAATGTATAATGTGTGGACAGAGGGTAAGAATCTTGGAGACAACCTTGGAATTCTGCCTGCCATGGGTTCCAGAGTCATCTATAGAGCTCGGATGGATTCAGTCTCCTGAGTATACTTGGGATCATCTAGGCATGGTTAATTTGAATGTCAACCATTTAGTGTGTGGACTGGAAGCCACTCCATTCCAAATCACTTTTATTTCACCATTTCTTCCAAAGTAGATCACGGCTGCTCTGGAACTGAACTGCAAGACCATGCACTAAGTGGTTGCTTTGGCAATGGACACATATTCTGTTCCATCTGAGCACTAGTTAAAATGGTATTTACAATGGCATTGCTAAGCAGAATTGAAACTAAAATGTTATACCATATCACAATCCTAGGCATGGAAGAGGCTCAAAGAGAGTGATTACCTGAAAGGCCAGAACAAGCTTTTGTTCAGTATATAAATTCACAGTCTAGACTCATTATAGTTTGTTATTCAAAAGGATGCATGCCTTCTCTCAGCATTATTGGTTTACTAACCAGTGTGTGTGTTCAGTTACTCAGTCATGTCTGACTCTGTGTGACCCCCTGGACTGTAGCTCTCCAGGCTCCTCTGTCCATGGAATTTTTCCAGGCAAGAACACTGAAGTGGGTTCCATTTCCTACTCCAGGGGATCTTCCTGACCCAGGGATGAAACCTGAGACTCCTGTGTCTTCTGCACTGGCAGGTGGATTCTTTACCACTGCTCCACCTGGGATGCCCTTATTAACCAGTACCTTATACATGTGGGACTTTTCAGGTGGCTTGGTGGTAAAGAATCTGCCTGCCAGTGCAGGAGATGCTGGAGATGTGGGTTCGACCCCTGGGTCAGGAAGATCCCTGGAGGAGGAAATGGAAACCCACTCCAGTATTCTTGCCTGGACAGATCCTGGCAAGGATCTAATCCTATGGACAAAGGAGCCTGGTGGGCTACAGTCCATGGGATCAAAAAGAGTCAGACATGACTGAGTGACTGAACATGCACGTGTACCTTATATATATATAGGAGGTATGCAGCAGGTATTTGTTGAACCAAATAAAAGTTGCCGTTCCAGAATGATTATTTATTATGCATCTGAATCAGTGCATACAAAATTTGAATTTCTGTGACCCTAAGTTTCTCCAAACCTGCTTTTAAACAGTCTGTTAAAAGTATGAAAAACATCGAATTCCTTTTTTGTCAAGCTAATTATATTTCTGACCAAAATGACCACTGTTCCTTTAGAAGTCATGTTTATTTGTCAAGCAGTAGATGCTTTAATTATACACAATATTGTTCACAAGATTGGACAGCTTACTTTTAGTTATCCATATGTAAAATAAAAAATTGCTCAGTAACTCGATAGCGAAAAATAAAAAATCGCTCAGTAACTCTATAGTGAATTGCTTGCTGAAGGTGTTTCATCTTTATATTGCCTAAGAGTAATCCGATGCATAGAAAAAAATTGAAGGAAAGCATTGTTATCCTTTGAGGCAACTATGATTGCCTGCTGGTCTTCTCAGTCTGGTTCTCAGGACCCATAGTTGCCATAATGTGTTCTACAGAATATTAGTTTCTTCATGTGTAAATAAGTGTTCCTAAAAAAGGTTACTGACCAAAATGTTGGGAAAAGTAGCACACTTCGTGTTCCACTCAAGGAGCCACAGTGTACATTAGCAGTTCAACAACTTCTAGTAGTCCTGAAGACAGGTTTTAAACCAGCATTTTCCAAACTAATTTGACCACAGACCTTGCTTTTTTCCTTCTTAGTGACTCTGTGAATCACCTAATAGTATCTCAAGAAAATGATGTTCCTGTTTAGAGGGATGCTTTCTGAATTAACAAGGCATTTGACTGGGCTTCCCTTGTGGCTCAGATAGTAAAGAATCTGCCTGCTATGCAGGAGACCCAGGTTTGATCCCTGAGTTGGGGAGATCCTTGGGAGAAGGAAATGGCAACCCACTCCAGTATTCTTGCCTGGAGAATCCCACGGACAGAGGAACCTGGTAAGCTATAGAGTCCATGGGCTTGTAAAGAGTTGGACATGACTGAGTGACTAACTTTCACTTTTTCACTTTGATAACAAGGGTTGTGCTCATTTCCTCTAGGGACAGTTCTAATCATGGTGGGTAAATTGGGGAGTTAATATTGACTGAGCAATTGTTATGTGTAGGGCATGGCATGTCTCTTTTTAACCTTCAATTATTCCTGTAGGACAGGTAATCTGAGTCCTCTTTTACAGATGCAGATGTTGGAGTTCAAGGAAATAAAACACTGTCCACTATTAATATGCTCTCTTTTGTAGAGAAAAACAGAACTGCTGATGACACAGTTTACCTAAAAAGTACAGCTTTCATGAAGGGTTCTGCAGAGGTCCTTGAAGGAAAATTAAGATCCTGTTCATGTCTCCAAGTGAGATTTTGAATATCATATGGAGAGATGCATCAATGTTTTTATTAGTTAAGGGCACTGAGATTGGGAAAAATGGATGAGAGTTGAACTAAGATATCAGACCCAAGTACTCTCTAGCCTTCTGAAATGAGATGGTCACCAGCTCCTGGAAACAGCTGGATCCCTGGGTGTCAATGCTCTGAATCTGTCACTTAGATATTTACTGGATATGTGCCTGCTTCTGAGATTTTGATTGATATTGTGCCTATTTGATTATCTCTATAAAAAATAAGTTCTCAACCAGTATTTGACACATGCATCAGCAATAGTTGATAAGTTTTCAGGGGGAAAAATAAAAACCTTATTTCTAGCTGACTAAGGACTGCAATATATGATATTCTATATTTTGAGGACTGTCTTCTCAATACTATATTTTAGATGCTTTTTGGGGAAAAATTGTTCTTGTGCTATAACCTGCTGGAGTGATTTTGAATAATAGTGTTAATAAAAGATGGTTTGTTGAGATTCAGGGTTTTATTCATTTCAGTTAGTAGGGAGAGCAATATTAATATATCTTAAAATTGCACAATAAGAAAAACAGAGTGCATTTATTTTCTCCATGAGTATGATGTATTGAGTCATTCCACATCCTAAGTGTTTCTCAATTTTAACCATCGTGCAAGGCATTTAATCAAGATGGGCTTTTAAATAACACACTATGCTATTAACCAAATACCATTACTATAGAAAATGATGAAGAGTACTTTAGCTGAATTATTTGTAGCCAAAAATGCCCCAGATACAAGCTTTTTGCATATTTTCTTCAATCACTGCAAATGCCTCAGTCACCTTGTCATTGAATAACTTTGCACCTGAATACCACACTTGGGCTTCCCTAATGGCTAAGACTATAAAGAATCTGGCTGAAAAGTGGGAGACCCTGGGTTTGATGCCTGAGTTTGGAAGATCCCCTGGAGGAAACAATGGCTACCTACTCCAGTATTCTTGACTGGGAAATCCCATGGACAGAGCAGCCTGGCAGGCTACTCTAGGGGGTTGCAAAGACTTGGACACCACTGAATGATTAATACTTTCACCACACTAATCTATCCTTCTCTAAACAGCTCTGTAAACAACTTAGCACAGAAGAAAAGCCCAATAGAACACATTTCAATGCATTCTAGCCATTCTTCTTATGGGCAGGATACATATATTATCTTAGGATATTTGTATTTGTATATATACTGTATTCTTATACATGAAGACTCTATCAATTTTCTCATAAGATTTATGACTTCTGAAATCCATCAGTCATTTAAATGACAGCCTGTACGATTTTCTCCCATGTCATGATGAGGTATGAGTATGTCTATGCATGACTTCAATGAATGAATTCCTCTGTTCCCTGTATTTCCTGTAAATTGACATTTAGAGTTATGGATTTGAGATAATTTAGATTGGATCACTTTAGAAAGACTGTTTCATAGATGTTGTTGGTTACATCCATCATTAGGCAAAACATTTCTGGTTGTTCCTCTTTTGGTGATATTAGCAGCCTTTGATTATCAACACTTAAACTCATTTTTTAAAATTAAGGTTTATGAAATGTCTTTATTTGACTACACTTATTTATTCTTTAGTTACTAGCTGGAATATTTCTATAATGAGAAGCTTTCCATCATCAACTATTGGTTTCCTGTGACATATAATTTGTACAGTAAAGAAAGAAAAAAAGGCTTGATTCATTCTCTTTTATTTACCAGTTTTCAAATAATGAAGTGGCTTTCTAACATTGGGTGTGTTTTTATAGTATTATTATAAATGTGTGAATTTTAAAATGTTTGATATACTTTATTATTTTGTATTATTTTTCTTATTTATTCTTACATTGTCTCAACAATGGCCAGAGTAGCCTCTTCATTTTAAATTCTGAGACCCTTGGACACTATCCTAGTAGTCACTGGTAGCATTCTTACTTTCTGGTATGGAAGCTAATCTTTTTTTTTTCTTCAAGTTTATTAAGATATAATTGACATACAGCACTAAGTTTAAGGTACAGCTAAAGGCTTATATTTAACAGTCCTGGAAAAAGCCATTTCTCAAAGGAGTCCTCGATCCTTTTATGTAGAAATCTATTTAGAGATAAAATCTGAAATCTAGGAATGCTTATTCTTAGTGAATTGCTCATTTTTAGTAGTAGTAGTAGTTTAGTTGCTAAGTCGTGTCTGACTCTTGCAAGCTGGGAAATATGTAAATATTTTAAAATTCAGAAGTGTGCTTTTTTTCTTTAACAGTCACTTTACATCTGAATCTTCTTTATTTCATGCCCTAAACTCTCAGTTCCTAATTATATTAATATCAGTACTCATTTATTTATCCCATTATGGCACATTGAATTTTCCAAAAAAAATGGGCACAAACATGTTTCCAATGCCATGTGTTCTTCTAGAAACTTGTCACTTTCCACCAGGAGGCAGTCTATTTTCCTTCCATTGAAATTGGGTAGACATTTGTGTGTACCTCAGTAAATAGAATGAGGCAGAAGTGATACCATGTGACTTCTGGAAGTTAGGTCATGAAAAGCAATGCAGCTTCTGCTGAGCTTTCTCCTGAATGCTCACCCTTGGAACCAGCCACCTCTGAGGAAGTCCAGGTTCCAGCAAGAAACTGCCTGTAGGCTTTCTGACCAACAACCTCTGGTAGGGTCTCAGCTGACAGACAATATTAACGACCAGACTTGTTAATGAGCCTTCAGATGGTTGCATTTCTCCAGCTGACAAAGATTGGAGTAGAGATAAGTTAATTTCAGTTCAGTTCAGTTCAGTTCAGTTCAGTCGCTCGGCCGTGTCCGACTCTTTGCGACCCCATGAACTGCAGCATGCCAGGCCTCCCTGTCCATCACCAACTCCCGCAGTTCACTCAAACTCATATCCATCGAGTCAGTAATGCCATTCAGCCATCTCATCCTCTGTCGTCCCCTTCTCCTCTAGCCCCTAATCCCTCCCAGCATCAGAGTCTTTTCCAGTGAGTCAACTCTTCACATGAGGTGGCCAAAGTACTAGAGTTTCAGCTTTAGCATCAGTCCTTCCAAAGAACACCCAGGACTGATCTCCTTTAGAATGGACTGGTTGGATCTCCTTGCAGTCCAAGGGACCCTGAAGAGTCTTCTCCAACACCACAGTTCAAAAGCATCACTTCTTCAGTGCTCAGCCTTCTTCACAGTCCAACTCTCACATCCATACATGACTACTGGAAGAACCATAGCCTTGACTAGACGGACCTTAGTCGGCAAAGTAATGTCTCTGCTTTTGAATTGCTATCTAGGTTGGTCATAACTTTTCTTCCAAAGAGTAAGCGTCTTTTAATTTCAAGAACTGCCCAAATATTTGGTTCAGGAGCAAAATAAAAGTCATTTTGTTGGTGTTAAATTACTCATGACTTACTGCTACTGAGCAGAGCCCTTTCTCTTACCTTTTAAATTTAGCTTTATTGAGGGATAGTAGTAGTAGTAGTTTAGTTGCTAAGTCATGTCCAACTCTTGCGATCTCATGGACAGTAGCCTGCCAGGCTCTTCTGTCCATGGGTTCTCCAGGCAAGAGTACTGGAGTGGGTTACCATTTCCTTCTCCAATTGAGGTATAACTGACATATAAAAATATATATATATACAATTTAAAGTTTACAATTCAATACATTTTTATATATGTATACCTTATGAACTCATCAGCACAAGGAAGAAAATAAACCCATCTATCACCCAAAGACTTCCCTCCTGCTCCTTTGCGATCTGCGTACTCTCTGCTGCTGCTCCTTCATTGCCACCACCTTCATCTGTCTCCACTCAACCACCTATTGGCTTATTATTATTATATTAGTTAAATGTTCTAGAATTTTATATTAATTGAGTCATGCATTCTGAGGCATTTTTGAAAATTGAGCCATTTTTTCCTGGCTTCTTGCCCTCAGTATTATTATTTTGAGATTCATCTGCTGTAGTGTCTATGAATGGTTCATTCCTTCTTATTCTTCTATTTTTTATCTGTTCCCTACTACTAGAAATCAAGAACATTACTAGTAACTTCTTCCTTCCTCCCTTTCTCCAGCATGTATTTGAAATAATATAGCTTCACTCCCAAATAGTATCAAAAGGCAATCAGTAAGCTCATTCTCTTTTTCATATATGGCCCTGTTTTTGTTCATCTGTGTCCCATTTTATTATAGTCAGAAACGGTATCATCACATATGATACTTTTCTCATTGTAGTTATCACTTTATCTTAGTTCTACAGATAAATTTATATTTAATATCCACTGCCAGATCTTGCATCAAAGTTTCTCATCATTTTGGCTGTCTGAAGATTTCTTTAGTGGAGGAAGTGGTATTCTTTGTTTTTGTGAGGCTTGTGGCAGCTGTTGTTTTCCTCTTTGTTTTGGCAGATTAGTAATAGTTGTGCACTTCTTACCTGAAGTTATGTTTGTCTGACTAATACACACTGGTTCACATTTTCTTTTCCATAAATATCTTACATATTTTACTTCATTTTCTTATGACATAAAGTCGAAATGTCTGATGACAACCTGATTTTCTTTTTCTTACAGGTGATTTTGGGAAGTGAGGCACACTTCGTATGTACAAGACTCCTTTTTTCTTTAAAGTACAATTATTTTACTAGAATACATCATGACTGTCCTGTGATGACTTTCCCATACACATGGCGCAACTTTTCAGTCAAAATTTCAAGCATTTTAATTTTATTGTTTTAACTTCAGAGAAGTTTTCCTGATTTGTAGCTTTTTGTACTACTTTTTTTTTTTTCTTTGCTTTAATTTTCTTCAAGGACTCTTATAACAATGTCAAATCTTCTTTGCTTATCTTCTATAGCTGTCTCTTTCTCAAGAATATTTTGAATCTTATTTGTATTTATTATTTTTAAAACTTCCCTGCTTTCCACTTTCTCTTTCTCTTAAGACATATGCATTTTGTTATTTACTTTATTTTTTTTCATTTACTTTAGAATAATTTCAATTTTAGTCTTTTTGAAAATGATATTTGTTCTATTCATGTTCATTTCTGAGTTATGTCCCCTATTCTTACATAGCTTCCATTGCCAAGTAAACTCATTTCTACATGTTTCTAATTCTTTTTTATGCTCTTTCATAGCTTCTATAACTTTTTAAAAAACAGTTTTACTTTTTTTTACAAAAATATTAAGATAGAGTTCTGTGGATGTATATTTATAGAGAGCCTTATTATATTCAGCTCCTTACTTTTTTAAGAGTAACTTTGTATGGAACTTAATAATACTTTCTTATTTGCTTATGTTTAAGAGAATGTTTCCCTATATTTAAACAGAATAGCTTTTCTAGATTCAAACTAGATTTATAACTACCTTTTCTATTGATTTCACAAAATGATAAAAAAATAGTAGTTTTGAGATCTTACTTCTCTGCACCCTTCTTCCATTTTTACCTGAATTTTCTTTTTCCTTTGTTCTATTGTACCTGCCCTGCTTAATTGGTATTCTTAAGGTGGGCTTTTATCTTGCATGGGAGCTTCATTTTATTCATTTTGAAAATTCAGGGCTCAGATGACTTGTGCTACATCTAATCTTACAATGGTCCCCACTGCCCCACAATCAGATGACAGCAGTAAAAGCCCTCCTAGCTTCTGCTTCCAGATTGGCATCACAGTGAGTGTTTGGGTACTTTGGGGCACTATGGTTCTTAGAGCCATTAGAAGCTGCTGTGCCTTCTTTTTCTCCTTCCTCACACATGGGGCAAACGTGTATATTTGGAACTGCTGGTTTTCCTCACTTTCTTCCTCATATTTTTGGTTTCTGTATACTCCTAGTTTTGTTGCGGCTGTTGCTGGTGGCTGTTTAGATTTGTTCTTTCAGATTTGGTTGGAGTGGGGAAAGGTTCTGGGATATTTGATAAGTACCCCACTGCCATTCTCCCTAAGTCCTTGATTTTTAAATTAGTTTCTCTGGTGATTATAAAGAGGAGCCAGAGTTGAGAATTCCAAAGATCTGAATTCTTGTTCTACCTCCATCACTTTCTGGCAATGTCACTTTTTAAAGTCACTTAAATTATGTGAATTTCAATTTCCTTATCAATAAGATGATCACAGTAGTACCTGTGCTATCTTCCTCATAAAAGATGTGTATTATTCATGATTAATATTGGTGAAAATTCTTTCAAAATATAAAATTCTATTCAGTCTGTACACTAGTAGTTCATTCTTAAGTGAATACCAACAGCAGCAGCAACCATGCCTTTGATCCACATACAATGTATTATACAGATGTTGCAGATGTGAGGGAAATATTTATATTTCTTATTAAGAAATCTGAGCCCTTGTGTTATTTTGAGATACTGTTCCTTCTTCCTTCAGAACAGTGGTTTTGAAGGTCTGCTTTGTATTTGGGGACTTCAGAGAGAGCTGGAGATTGAGATTCCTGGGTTCTGATTCAGGCAGAGCTGCTTTCCTCTTTTTATATTTTATATTATTCTACAGATGACTTGTGTATGTAAAAGACTTCTTCAACAGCAATGACTACAACAACAGCAACAATATATTGGTTTGGAAATCTTGGAATTGATAATTCCTAATTTAGGTACACACTATGAAGAAAAATTTTATTTCCCCTTCAGTTGCTTGGGACTCTATGCATTTTCTTTTTTTTTTTAAATTAATTAATTTATTTATTTTTAATTTTTACTTTACAATTCTGTATTGGTTTTGGCATAGATTGACATGAATCCACCACAGGTGTACATGCGTTCCCAAACATGAACCCCCCTCCCGCCTCCCTCCCCACAACATCTCTCTGGGTCATCCCCGCGTGTCAGCCCCAAGCGTGTCATATCCTGCATCAGACATAGACTGGCATTTCGAATCTTACATGATATTATACATGTTTCAATGCCATTCTCCCAAATCATCACACCCTCTCCCTCTCCCTCTGAGTCCAAAAGTCCGCTATACACATCAGTGTCTTTTTTGCTGTCCTGCATACAGGGTCATCATTGCCATCTTCCTAAATTCCATATATATGTGTTAGTATACTATATTGGTGTTTTTCTTTCTGGCTTACTTCACTCTGTATAATTGGCTCCAGTTTCATCCATCTCATCAGAACTGATTCAAATGTATTCTTTTTAATGGCTGAGTAATACTCCATTGTGTATATGTACCACAGCTTTCTTATCCATTCATCTACTGATGGACATCTAGGTTGTTTCCATGTCCTGGCTATTATAAACAGTGCTGCAATGAACATTGGGGTACATGTGTCTCTTTCAATTCTGGTTTCCTCTGTGTGTATGCCCAACAGTGGGATTGCTGGGTCATAAGGCATTTCTATTTGCAATTTTTAAAGGAATCTCCACACTGTTCTCCATAGTGGCTGTACTAGTTTGCATTCCCACCAACAGTGTAGGAGGGTTCCCTTCTCTCCACACCCTCTCCAGCATTTATTGCTTGCAGAATTTTGGATCGCAGACATTCTGACTGGTGTGAAGTGGTACCTCATTGTGGTTTTGATTTGCATTTCTCTAATAATGAGTGATGTTGAGCATCTTTTCATGTGTTTGTTAGCCATCCGTATGTCTTCTTTGGAGAAATGTCTATTTAGTTCTTTGGCCCATTTTTTGATTAGGTCGTTTATTTTTCTGGAATTGAGCTGCAGGAGTTGCTTGTATATTTTTGAGATTAGTTGTTTGTCAGTTGCTTCATTTGCTATTATTTTCTCCCATTCGGAAGGCTGTCTTTTCACTTTGCTTAAATTTTCCTTTGTTGTGCAGAAGCTTTTAATTTTAATTAGATCCCATTTGTTTATTTTTGCTTTTATTTCCAGAATTCTGGGAGGTGGATCATAGAGGATCCTGCTGTGGTTTATGTCGGAGAGTGTTTTGCCTATGTTCTCCTCTAAGAGTTTTATAGTTTCTGGTCTTACATTTAGATCTTTAATCCATTTTGAGTTTATCTTTGTGTGTGGTGTTAGAAAGTGATCTAGTTTCATTCTTTTACAAGTGGTTGACCAGTTTTCCCAGCACCACTTGTTAAAGAGATTGTCTTTCCTCCATTGTATATTCTTGCCTCCTTTGTCAAAGATAAGGTGTCCATATGTATGTGGATTTATCTCTGGGCTTTCTATTTTGTTCCATTGATCTATATGTCTGTCTTTGTGCCAATACCATACTGTCTTGATGACTGTGGCTTTGTAGTAGAGCCTGTAGTCAGGCAAATTGATTTCTCCAGTTCCATTCTTCTTTCTCAAGATTGCTTTGGCTATTCGTGGTTTTTTGTATTTCCATACAAATCTTGAAATTATTTGTTGTAGTTCTGTGAAAAATATCGCTGGTATCTTGATAGGGATTGCATTGAATTTGTAAATTGCTTTGGGTAATATACTCATTTTCACTATATTGATTCTTCCGATCCATGAGCATGGTATATTTCTCCATCTATTAGTGTCCTCTTTGATTTCTTTCATCAGTGTTTTATAGTTTTCTGTATATAGGTCTTTAGTTTCTTTAGGTAGATATATTCCTAAGTATTTTATTCTTTTTGTTGCAATGGTGAATGGAATTGTTTCCTTAATTTCTTCTACTTTCTCATTATTAGTGTATAGGAATGCAAGGGATTTCTGTGTGTTGATTTTATATCCTGCAACTTTACTATATTCATTAATTAGCTCTAGTAATTTTCTGGTAGAGTCTTTAGTGTTTTCTATGTAGAGGATCATGTCATCTGCAAACAGTGAGTTTTACTTCTTCTTTTCCAATTTGGATTCCTTTTATTTCTTTTTCTGCTCTGATTGCAGTGGCTAAAACTTCCAGAACTATGTTGAATAGTAGTGGTGAAAGTGGGCACCCTTGTCTTGTTCCTGACTTAAGGGGAAATGCTTTCAATTTTTCACCATTGAGGATAATGTTTGCTGTATGTTTGTCATATATAGCTTTTATTATATTGAGGTATGTTCCTTCTATTCCTGCTTTCTGGAGAGTTTTTATCATAAATGGATGTTGAATTTTATCAAAGGCCTTCTCTGCATCTATTGAGATAATCATATGGTTTTTATTTTTCAATTTGTTAATGTGGTGAATTACATTGATTGATTTGCGGATGTTGAAGAATCCTTGCATCCCTGGGATAAAGCCCACTTGGTCATGGTGTACGATCTTTTTCATGTGTTGTTGGATTCTGATTGCTAGAATTTTGTTGAGGATTTTTGCATCTATGTTCATCAGTGATATTGGCCTGTAGTTTTCTTTTTTTGTAGTATCTTTGTCAGGTTTTGGTATTAGGGTGATGGTGGCCTCATAGAATGAGTTTGGAAGTTTCCCTTCCTCTGCAATTTTCTGGAAGAGTTTGAGTAGGATAGGTGTTAACTCTTCTCGAAATTTTTGGTAGAATTCAGCTGTGAAGCTGTCTGGACCTGGGCTTTTGTTTGCTGGAAGATTTCTGATTACAGTTTCAATTTCCGTGCTTGTGATGGGTCTGTTAAGATTGTCTATTTCTTCCTGGTTTAGTTTTGGAAAATTGTATTTTTCTAAGAATTTTTCCATTTCTTCCAGGTTGTCCATTTTATTGGCATATAATTGCTGATAGTAGTCTCTTATGATCCTTTGTATTTCTGTGTTGTCTGTTGTGATCTCTCCATTTTCATTTCTAATTTTATTGATTTGATTTTTCTCTCTTTGCTTCTTGATGAGTCTGGCTAATGGTCTGTCAATTTTATTTATCCTTTCAAAGAACCAGCTTTTGGCTCTGTTGATTTTTGCTATGGTCTCTTTTGTTTCTTTTGCATTTATTTCTGCCCTAATTTTTAAGATTTCTTTCCTTCTGCTAACTCTGGGGTTCTCTAATTCTTCCTTTTCTAGTTGCTTTAGGTGTAGAGTTAGGTTATTTATTTGACTTTTTTCTTGTTTCTTGAGGTATGCCTGTATTGCTATGAACTTTCCTCTTAGCACTGCTTTTATAGTGTCCCACAGGTTTTGGGTTGTTGTGTTTTCATTTTCATTAGTTTCTATGCATATTTTGATTTCTTTTTTGATTTCTTCTGTGATGTGTTGGTTATTCAGAAGCGTGTTGTTCAGTCTCCATATGTTGGAATTTTTAATAGGTTTCCTCCTGTAATTGAGATCTAATCTTAGTGCATTATGGTCAGAAAAGACGCTTGGAATGATTTCGATTTTCTTGAATTTATCAAGGTTATATTTATGGCCCAGGATGTGATCTATCCTCGAGAAGGTTCCATGAGCACTTGAGAAAAAGGTGAAATTCATTGTTTTGGGGTGAAATTCCTATAGATATCAATTAGGTCTAACTGGTCTAATGTATCATTTAAAGTTTGTGTTTCTTTGTTAATTTTCTGTTTAGTTGATCTGTCCATATGTGTAAGTGGGGTATTAAAGTCTCCCACTATTATTGTGTTGTTAATTTCCCCTTTCATACTTGTTAGCATTTGTCCTACATATTGCGGTGCTCCTATATTGGGTGCATATATATTTATACTTGTTATATCTTCTTCTTGGATTGATCCTTTGATCATTATGTAGTGGCCTTCTTTGTCTCTTTCCACAGCCTTTGTTTTAAAGTCTATTTTATCGGATATGAGTATTGCCACTCCTGCTTTCTTTTGGTCTCTATTTGCATGGAATATCTTTTTCCAACCCTTCACTTTCAGTCTGTATGTGTCCCTTGTTTTGAGGTGGGTCTCTTGTAAGCAGCATATAGAGGGTTCTTGTTTTTGTATCCAATCGGCCAGTCTTTGCCTTTTGGTTGGGGCATTCAATCCATTTATGTTTAAGGTAATTATTGATAAGTATGATCCCGTTGCCATTTGTTTTATTATTTTGGGTTCGGGTTTATACTCCCTTTTTGTGTTTCCTGTCTAGAGAATATCCTTTAGAATTTGTTGGAGAGCTGGTTTGGTGGTGCTGAATTCTCTCAGCTTTTGCTTGTCTGTAAAGCTTTTGATTTCTCCTTCGTATTTGAATGAGATCCTTGCTGGGTACAGTAATCTGGGCTGTAGGTTATTTTCTTTCATCACTTTAAGTATGTCTTGCCATTCCCTCCTGGCCTGAAGAGTTTCTATTGAGAGATCAGCTGTTATCCTTATGGGAATCCCCTTGTGTGTTATTTGTTGTTTTTCCCTTGCTGCTTTTAATAGTTGTTCTTTGTGTTTGATCTTTGTTAATTTGATTAATATGTGTCTTGGGGTGTTTCGCCTTGGGTTTATCCTATTTGGGACTCTCTGGGTTTCTTGGACTTGGGTGATTATTTCCTTCCCCATTTTAGGGAAGTTTTCAACTATTATCTCCTCAAGGATTTTCTCATGGTCTTTCTTTTTGTCTTCTTCTTCTGGGACTCCTATAATTCGAATGTTGGAGCGTTTCATATTGTCCTGGAGGTCTCTGAGATTGTCCTCATTTCTTTTAATTCGTTTTTCTTTTTTCCTCTCTGATTCATTTATTTCTACCATTCTGTCTTCTATTTCACTAATCCTATCTTCTGCCTCCGTTATTCTATTATTTGTTGCCTCCAGAGTGTTTCTGATCTCATTTATTGCGTTATTCATTGTATATTGACTCTTTTTTATTTCTTCTAGGTCCTTATTGAACCTTTCTTGCATCTTCTCAATCCTTGTCTCTAGGGTATTTATCTGTGATTCCATTTTGACTTCAAGATTTTGGATCATTTTCACTATCAATATTCGGAATTCTTTCTCAGGTAGATTCCCTATCTCTTCCTCTTTTGTCTGGTTTGGTGGGCATTTCTCCTGCTCCTTTACCTGTTGGGTATTCCTCTGTCTCTTCATCTTGGTTTTATTGCTGCGTTTGGAATGGCCTTTTTATATTCTGGTAATTTGTGGAGTTCTCTTTATTGTGGAGCTTCCTCACTGTGGGTGGGGTTGTATCAGTGGCTTGTCAAGGTTTCCTGGTTAGGGAGGCTTGTGTTGGAGGTCTGGTGGGTGGAGCTGGGTTTCTTCTCTCTGAAGTGCAGTGGAGTGACCAGTAATGGGTTATGAGACATCTAAAGTTTTGGAGTAATTTTGAACTGCCTGTATATTGAAGCTCAGGGGTGTGTTCCTGTGTTGCTGGAGAATTTGTGTGATATGTCTTGCTCTGGGACTTGTTGGCCCTTGGGTGGAGCTTTGTTTCAGTGTAGGTTTGGAGGCATTTGATGAGCTCCTATTGCTTAATGTTCCCTAAATTCAGGAGTTCTCTGATGTTCTCAAGCTTTGGACTTAAGCCTCCTGCTTCTGGTTTTCGGTTTTATTTTTACGGTGGTCTCTAGACTTCTCCATGTATACAGCACCAATGATATAGCATCTAGGCTAAAGATGAAAGGTTTCTCCACATTGAGGGGCACCCAGAGAGGTTCACTGGGTTACATGGAGAAGAGAAGAGGGAGGGGGTAGTTAGAGGTGACTGGAATGAGATGTGGTGAGATCAAAAGAGGAGAGAGCAAGCTAGTCAATAGTCACTTCCTTATGTGCGCTCCATAGTCTGGACCTCTCAGAGGTATTCACGGAATTATACAGGGAAGAGGAGAGAGAGGAAGTAGACAGAGGTGGCCAGGAGGGTAAGAGAGAGGAATGAAAAGGAGAGAGACAGGTCCAGCCAGTAATCAGTTCCTTAGGTGCTCTCCATCATCTAGAACACACAGAGAATCACAGAGTTGGATATAGAAGAGATGGGGGGAGGGGGGGGAGAGACAGAGGCCACCTGGTGGAGAAAAAGGAGAGTCCAAAAGGAGGAGAGAGTGGTCAAGCCAGTAATCTCGCTGTCAGGTAAGATTGGGTTATGAAATGTACAAGATTGACAACAAAAACCGAAAAGCAAAGATTAAAAACCTAGAGTAGAGGTTAGATTTTCAAAAATACAATGTTAAAGAGACGAAGCAGAAGGAAGAAAGAAAAAAAGAAAAAAGATAAAAAAAATAAAATTAAGAAAAAGAAATAAGAAAAAAAAAATAAGGAAAAAAATAAATAAGAAAAAAAAAAAAAAACCCAAGATTAAAAAAGAAATACCAACAACAACCACGCGAAGACTATATATGGTGTTTGCCTTAAAAAAGTAGAGTCTTTTTTTTTTGAAAAGTAATATTTATAGAAATATAAAGTAGAGAAATAGAAGACTTAACAGTTAAAAAAAATGTTTGAGAGAAAAAAAGAAAAAAAAAGAAAGCAAAAAAAAAAAAAAAAGGAATGATTGTAAAAATTGTGAAGATATGTCTGGCCCTTCTCTGATGTTGTGGGCCGTGTGGGGTCA